>NC_137077.1:54246265-54590699 GCF_951640355.1 Cnephaeus nilssonii
CCCGCCCCTGCACACACACACTGCTTCCTGAAGCCCTCACCAGGTTCTTGAACAAGGCGGAGCAGCAGTTCCCAGAACCAATGTTCTCGAAGGGCACGGTGTTGTTGGTGATCTCCCCAGAGCTTTCTCTGCCAGGGGAGGTCAGGGAGTGAGTGGGCTGGACCAGGTGTGGAGAGGAGCTTGAGTCCACGGGGGAACAGTGTGGACTTCTGGCTCCACATCTCCATTTCCCTGCCTGGGTTCTTACGTGAGGCACCCCATCTAGGCCAAATCACGATGCCTCCCCCACCCTATTTCAACACTGATTCGACCCTCCCCTTCTGCCTTGATCATTCATCCCATGGCCCTCCCTCCCTCCTGAAGGTGCCAGTCCCCCAAGCTCCTCTGGCCTTCTCCAACCCCAGCTTACACTCCAGCCCCAGGCCCCTGGGGGTTGCTCAGCTCCCTCGCCTGCTTCTCAGTCACCATGTCGGCCCTGACCAGCGGAAACTTGGCAGAGTTCCCCAGGAACCGTAGACCCAGCAGGAATCGAACTCCAGCCTGAAACTTGGTCTGAGTTTTCAGAACCTGAGGGGGCTGCTTCTCCACGAGGAAGGAGCTGGGAGGAGGGAGGACAATGGGGTGTTAGCAGCAGGGGTCCCTCCCTGGGAGCCCTCCCCACAACTCTAACCCTCTTCCTTCCTTGGGTCTGCTCTAGGCCAGGCTGGGGCTCACAGGGCATACCTGGTGACGAGAGTTCGCAGGACTTCATCCAGCCGGTTAATCAGCGCTGCCCGGGTCTTGGGCTCAAGCTCCCCACCAGCTGCCCCCACCTCCTGCTGCAGCTGGGAATAAATGTCCACCAGGCTCTCACACCTGGGGGCAGGACAGTGGTCAGGGGGCACAGGATTCAGGCTACCTGCTCTGGCCGAGAAGCCCTGCCCTTAAGCCCAGGAAGAAAGCAGAATAATGTGTGTGGAGGGGTGGGATGGACTGTGGGTGTGGCTGCCAGCACCTGGGCTGAAAGGGCTCTGGGTGGGAGCTTCCTGTGGAAACCCAGCTGCCTCTTCCCCGGGGCTCTGATACCCGGATCAGCTGCCAGCATGTATGGTGCTTTTGCACAAGTTAAAAGATGCTCTACCCAAGAGGCCAAATAGAAAAAGAATTCCCATTCCTCTGGGCATGGGGCTTGAAGAGAAAAGTGTGGGTTGGAAGAACTCCCACTTGTGCCCCTTTGGCCTGGCGTACTTGTGCAGACAACAGGGTGCATAGCTCTGCCGGGACTGGTTTCTCTGAGTCTTGGCCCACTGCAAGGCCCTCTTGCCTGGCTTTCTCTCTCTCACACCTGTGGGTCCTCCAACAGAAACAGCAGGTGCCTGCGGACCCCCAGCCCTTTCCCTTCCCGTCAGCCCTGCCCCAACCTCTCCTGTAGTTGGGTCAGGTTCTCATCAAAGGGTGCGCCATTCCCTGCCAGCTGCTGCTGCCGTTTCCAAATCTGGATCCTCTTCAGCACCAGGGCCTGGGCAGCCTCCAGCTCCCCAACAGTCTCCTGCAGCAACGTGGCCAGGGCCTGCGGGCACGAAGGGCCTGAGCCAGGACTACACACACCTCCTCACCCAGCTCCTGAGGAAAGGACTACCTTTCTCCCTCTCTGGCATTCTCTTACCCCACCTCAGTCTGCCTTTCTAGGGTCTAATCTCCATCACGTCAAGGATTTGAGATCCCTCAAAGATTGCACTTTGAGCTCAAGCTCCCCCTCTCAGTCCATTACTCACCTCACTTGGCCCAGTCCCATTGGCAGAAGTTTCTATCAAGCTGTGCAGAGACACTGAGGGTAGGGGCAGAAATCAGGGGGACAGGATGATTTGAGGTTCAGTCACAGTTACGGTCTAAGAGGAAATCACTCCCACACACTCCCCCAAGCCCTCTGAGGGCTCCAGGCCCAGGTTCCCACCTTGGCCAGCCTCAGCCTCCTGCTTCAGGGCTTCTCGGAGGAGGCAGGTTTCCCCCACTCGGTGCCGCAGCCTCTGCAGGGCTGTGTTAAACTTGAGTTCCTCCTGCTTCCAGTGGAAGGACATTGGCAGGTGGCGGAACTGCACAGGAGGGACAGATGTCAGCCACTGTAACACTCTGCCCTAGCTGGTGTGACTCAGTGGTTACAGCGTCGGCCTATGCACTGAAGGGTCGCGGGTTCGATTCCCGGTCAAGGGCAGGTACTTGGGCTGCAGGTGTGCGTGTGGGAGGCAACTAATGGATGTGTCTTTTTCACATTTATGTCTCTCTTTTTCTTCCTCCCTCCCTCCTCCTACTTTCTCTAAAAGTTAATGGAAAAAATATCCTCAGTGAGGATTAACACACACACACACACACACACACACACACACACACACACACACACAAACAGAACTGTAACACTCTGCCCAGTCCTCTCTACCCAGCCTCCACTCCGTAAAGGGGTGCCTGTTGCCATGCTCTGCAGAAAGGAGAGACCACTTCCCTTGTCTCCCCTTTGACAGTGCTTCCCGACCTTTTGGAATCTCCCAAAGATAAGACCTCTCTCCTTGCTCCTTGCTCTCCTCCCAGGCCTCACTACCCCCATCCCTCATCTGAAGTTTCCCTGAGCTAGACTTGGGATTCACTCTGACCCTAGGAGCCTCCTTTAGTCATCCCGGGCCTAGAACACTGAGCCTTGCCTGAAGTTCAAATTCCTTCTAGTTTCTCATGGTTTAAGCTAATGTTCCAGGGAATTGAGTTGGGGTGGGAGATGGGGTGTCACAATACCTGCTCCATAACAGCTTTTTTCTCCCCTTGAAGTATTTGTCTGAAAATGGCCACCAGCTTCAGGGGGTCCCTCTGATATATGCTCTACAGAAATGAAGGGTGGTAGACAGAGTTAGCCTGGCTCTTACCCATGTCAGTCTCCCCTTCTAATCCCCCACCTCAATTCACACACACACACACACACACACACACACACACACACACACTGAAAGGCAACACAGCTGTAGACTCCAGAAGTTTTCCTGCATTTGCATGCTTTTAAAATCGAATTTGCATGCTAGCTAACGGCTAACCATAGGAACACCAATTTGTTTCCAGCGTCCAACCAATTTTCTTACAGCAGCCAGTGCTCACCCCAGCTCCACCCCAGCCCCACTCCAGCCTTGTCCCTGCCCCCTGCTGCCCCCACCTCCAGGGTGCTGATATGCTGCAAGATGGCGCTCCCCTCCCCCTGCTTTCTGGCGGAGGACTGAAGCTGCTGGACAGTGGCGGAAAGTAGGGTGCTGGCCTTGTTGCAGCAGAAGGTATCTGAGCTGACCAGGAACTCCCTGTGGGAAGATCAGGATGAGGAGGCCTTGAGTCAGGGCTTCATCAGCTCTACCGACCCTCCACCCCACAGCAAACAGCTCAGTGGCTCCTTCCTCTATTATTCTCTCCATCCAAGCCCTCTGCAGCCCTCATCATGCCTTGTTCCCCAACTTCCGGCTGTGATAGGAAGTGCCCTTGCCCCAGCCCTGACCTCCCTCCTCTTTGGTCCAGCCTCCTAAAGGGTAGGGGATTCCAGGTGTCAACATGCGTAGTCTGGCTAATGCAACACAGACTCCCTGCTAAATCTGGGTTCCCGCACATCAAATAATGGGTCCCAAGTCCTGAAATGGTGCAGAGAAAAGCTAATTAAAGGGAAGGTGGGTGAGGAAGGACCCGGGGGACTAACATGGGGGCAGCAGGGACTCACCAGGGCTGTTTCTCCAGCCAGTCACCCAGGAGATGCCGCAGGTGTTGGGGAAAGTCGACGTAGAGCCGCTGCAGTTTTTCTGGGGGTATCTGGGAAACCAACCCCCACAGAGACATGATCTGGGGTTTGGAGGGCATCTGGAGGAAAGGAACAGGCCACTCTGAGACGTGCCCAAGGAAGGTGACCTCTGTCCTGGGTCAGCCAGGGACCTCCTGGAGATAGCTCTCCCAGAGATCACCCCACCGTCACTCACAGCCAGACCACCTCAAAGCAGGGACACTTTTGGTCAGTGTCTGAGACAAGGTGAACCCTTCAATGGCAGACACAGGGCGATGGAGCTGTAGGCAGAGGAGTGGGGAGACAGGAGAGATCGGGCATTAGGGAAAGCTCTTTGAGAGGAGGCAGAGGACTTAGGTTGCAGCTCTAGACCTGGCTCTGGTTCTGTGGGCAAGGAACCTCCTCTCCGTGGGCCTCAATCTTCTCATCTATAACATATGATGCTTGGATAGGGGCAGAACTTTCCAAACTCTTTAAAGGAATACTTTAAATATTTGTAATCCGAATTATATAACAGGTATAAAATCAGAGTTTTTTGGGTTAATCCTCACCTGAGGACATTTTCCCCCCATTGATTTTTAGAGAGTGGAAGGGAGAGAAAGAGACAGAGAGAGAGAAACATCGATGTGAGAGAGACACATCAATTGGTAGCCTTTGCCTTCGCACACGCCCTGACTAGGGCTGGGGATGAGGTACATGCCCTTGACCAGAATCAAACTCGAGACCCTCAGTCTGCAGGCCGACGCTCTTTCTGCTGAGCCAAACCAGCTAGGGAAAAATCGGAGTTTTGAAAGCAAGTGTGGTAGGCCTGGAACTCTACTGCTTCTTCCTGCCTCTCCCCACCTCCTGACCCCAAATATGACTCTGAGAAACCCCTCAAAATTCCAGGGTTCCATGAGATAATTTGAAAACTAGCCAGCAAGATAATGAAGAAGAGGATGGTGGAGCAATAATAGCTATCATTTATTAAGCACTCACTATATATGAGGCATTGCCTGTTATCTCATTAGAACCTCACAACAACTTTTTAAATATATAATTATCTCCTTTCATAGATGAAGAACCCATTCTCTTATATGCATACTAGAGGCCCGGTGCACAAAACTGTGCACTGGGGGGGGGTGAGGGGGGTCTCTCAGCTCAGCCTGTGCCCTCTTGCAGTCCAGGAGCCCTTGGGGGTGTCTGACTGAAGGCTTAGGCTTACTCCCTGGGGAGCGGGCCTAAGCCTTCAGACGGACATCATTAGCGTTGCTTTGGAGGCGGGAGAGACTCCCGGCACCGCCACTGCACTCGCCAGCTGTGAGCCCGGCTTCTGGCTGAGCAGCGCTCCCCTTGTGGGAGCACACTGACCACCAGGGGGGCAGCTCCCAAGTTGAGTGTCTGCCCCCTGGTGGTCAGTGCACGTCATAGCAAGCGGTTGTTCTGCCCATTCAGTCGATTTGCATATTACCCTTTTATTATATAGGATATGCATAGCCCATGGACCGACAATAGTGTGGGGAAGGCCTGGGGAGGGGGTAGGAGCAGGGTTGAGGGGGTCAATGGGAAGAAAAAAAAGGGGGACATCTGTAATACTTTCAACAATAAAGATAATTTTAAAAAGAAAGAAACCAAGTCTCAAGGAGGTTCTCTAACTGTCCAAGACCCTCAGCAAGCACATTTGGAATCAGTATTTGAATCCAAGTGGGGGTTAACTATCACACTGTACTATTAGGATCCCTTCCAGATCCAAATCCCATCATCCTGAGGAGCAGGGCTGAGGGAGGAAGGTTGAAGAAGGGGAGATGGAGCAAAGAGGAAAATAGAGAGAACTCAAGAAGAAGGTGGGAGAATGGAGAAAAGTGGGGTTGATAAGCCTGGAATAAAGCATTTAAAAGAGTGGGAGAGGATGCTAGGAGGTTGGTTAGAAGGCCAAGGACAGAGAAGAAAAGAGTGGAAAGGAGGAGATGGGAGAAGTAGGGGAGATGTTTATGGCTCCTTTTCTGAGTGGGGTGCAGGGTAGGGTAAGTATACCAGTAGTTTCCCAGGGGTCTCTCAGTTCATGTTTTTGAAATGTTCTTCTTCTCCTAGAGAGGAGGGAGAAGAAGGGGATGGAAACTCCCTGGGTCTCCCCCAGCTCAATAACCCCAAATCTTCCTGTTGCACTTTTAGCCTCTCCCTTCTCCCAGGACTCCCAGAGAGAGAGCAGAGCAGCCTCTTCTCTGAAGATTCCTGCTTCAAGACCCTCCCCCAACCCCAGTCCCCCTCCTCCTCCAGCTCTTTTCCCCCAAAAGTATAATCCTCTTGCCCTCCTGTCCCCCTCCTCTCTTTTCTCCCCAAAGCAGAATTACCCCCCCGCCCCCCACCCCAGCTTGCTGAGGGTCCTCCAATAGGCCCTTCTCTAGTCTCCCTTTGGGGTGGGGTACATTTTGGTCTGTTTCAAATTCAAGGGAAGACTCGATTCCTTCTCTCTTCCTCTCATGTTTCTCATGGAGCTAAGACTTTGACCCTCTACCCCTACCCTATTGAGAAGTGAGGTGATTCCTAAGTCATGGACCAGCTTCCTGGCCTGGTCCTGGCTTCAAATCTCCTCCCTTACTCCGTCCTCAGACATCAGGAGGCCACACTTTCCCTCACTCAGACCCAAGAACAAGGCTGGGTCCATTGGCTAGTCAGCAGGGGAGCGCCACCTGTTGAAAGCCCCCTAAAGACTGTCAGGGACCCAGGAGCTACGGCCTGAAGGGGTGGGGCCAATATTCCCTTCCAAACCCAGAAGAAAAACCCGATGTCCAGGATTCTCATCACCTGCTTCGAGGCCTACATCTGTCCTCCTCAACCCCTACATTCCCTAGTCCTCTGACCGCCCCAGACCACAGGATCAAAAGTCAAAAGAGCTTCTCTGAGTTGCCCAATGTGTGTGTGTGGCGGTGGGGGCGGGGAGGGGGGAGGGAGGCGGAGCCAGCCCAGCACGAGGAAGGTTAACCCTGCGCCGCCGGGAAATCTCGGCGTCTACAGCGGCCAAGCGTGGAGCAGTTTTGAGGGGGAAATTCCCCCTGTCTGGGGCACCATGAGGTCTATATCTAGGGCTCGCTCATCCCCCAGTTCCTGAACAGGAACCTTCATTGGGAAAAAGGATAGGGGTTTGTCAAGGGCCCACTAGCATCCACCTTCCAGGGAGGGGCAGCTACTTCCCCCCACACGCAGCGGGCAGGGGACACCACCTTGCCCTCCTTCCCCAGACTTTACTACAGTTCCTGGTGGTGGTGTGGGGTGGGGGGTGGGGTGGGGTGGAAAAAGTGTCCCCAGGCGGGGAGGTAGGAGTGCTGGGCCTGTACCCATTCCAGATTCATCTGAGATTCGAAACTGCCCAAACCCAGTACCACCGGCGACCCAAACACCAAGTGAAACAGTTTCCTGGGGACCATCCACCCGGCCAAGGGGAGGCTCCTCAGATGCCCCGGGCTCACCCCCCCACCCGCCACTCACACACACTGGAAGTCAGAGGCCCCCCACCCTCCCATCCTCGGAGGCATCCCCTCACCTTGGCAACCTCTCTGCTGTCTTCTCCCTCGCTCGGCGGGCACTGCAAGGCCATGGGTCTGTAGCTCTGTCCAGCGAGTTCAGGGCTGGCTTTGCTAGCACCCGCCCTCCACCACCACCACCACCACCAAAAAGAAAACACACACACACACACACACACACACACACACACACACACACTCCTCTCCCCCTCGTCCTTCCTCCTCGGTGTAAGCAGTGGCTGCCCCAGCCTGCTGTTTCCGGCTTCTCTGTCTACCCAGGTCCCTCCCTGGAGCTCTGACGACACAGAGAAGAGAAAGTAGGCTGGAGGAGGAAGAGGAAGAAAGTGGGTGAGTGTGTGTACCTCCTGTGCCAAGTGGGGGGAAACAGGACTGGGGCTGGGGGCCCTTGGGCCTGGCTGGAGGGGAGACTGATCCCCACTTACTCTGTTCCCTCAAAAGTGATCAACTTTTCTCAAGAAAGTCACCTAGTATCAAGCAGAGACATGCCGCCCCAAACTGCCTCTCCCATACTCAGACTTTCACAGGGACTCCAGCGTTGGGGCTCACGAGGGTCGGGGCTCCCCGGCGCCTCTGGAAAAGCAAGTCCCTCTGGGTTCTGCACTCCCTCCAGCGGAGGACCCTGAGGAGCAGCTGGGGAGCTCGGCGCTGGAAGGAACGCCTAGGTCCCCCTCCCTTTTTGGCAGGGAACGCCTTAGAGGTCGCGTGACCACTGATGGGAGGGAGTGGGGGGGGGGGACCCCCAAGGTCAGAATTCTGGAAAACTCCAGAGTGCCTCCGACTGCCCCCTCCTCACAGGGTGCTACTCGTCAGCCCCTGGTGGGAGTGGGCGTGGGCGTGGGCTGGAGTTGGTGCCTGCAGATTCCCAAGGGACAAGTTGGAATACGAATCTGCTGTGCAGCCTTGTGAAGTTCCTGTTTCTGGAGTAAACACTGAGACACACCCAGAAGCAAACACACATGAGCAACTCCCTGGCCACAGACCACACACACATGCTTACACACATGCAGGCAGGTTCACAGACATGTCAGCGCTCAGAGCCACATACAGCCACAGGACACACATACCCAAGGCTTGCTCAGCTTCTGAGTCATCATCATAAGTAATGGGTAATTTCTGCAGCTTTTGCTGAAGGAGGAGCTGGAGGGGGTCAAGAGACCTAGAGAGGCCTTCACGCCCCCAAACCTGAGAGACAGTGGTATGTGGAAAGGATAGTCCCTGGGGGATCCCAGAGGTGGGAGGAAGTTTCTACTCCCCCTGCCCCCACCCCTTCCTAAACAGGGCAGGGCTGAGGGGCCAAAGCTAGGCCTATGCTGCCCTCTGGTGTCTGAACTGATACCTAGAATTCAGCTCCATGTGGATGGGCATGAGTGTTCAAGAACTCAGAATGTGTGGGCTCTGCCAGGCAACAGAGGGTGGCCGTTAAGAACTGGGACTCTTTCCCTGGCTGGTATGGCTCAGTGGATAGAGCGTCGATTCTGGTTCGATTCTGGTCAAGGGCACATGCCAGGGTTGCCGGCTCGATCCCCAGTAGGGGGCGTGCAGGAAGCAGCAGCCGACCAATGATTCTCTCTCATCACTGATGTTTCTATCTTTCTCCCTCTCCCTTCCTCTCTGAAACCAATAAAAATAATGGGACTCTGGAAACAGGCTGCTTGGGTTCAGATCTTCCCAACACTGTTAACTACACAACTCTGGGCCATTTACTCTTTGTGCTTCAGTTTTGTCATCTGTAAAATGGAACAGATAATACTCTTAACTCATGAGGTTGTAAGAGTAAAATGTGCTAAAACATGTGAAGGCTTAGAACAGGGCCTGGGACATAGTCAACATTAGGCACTATTTGTATGGCCCAGGATAAACCATACATGAGGAAGGCAGCAGGGCCTCCATCCTACACTGGGGTCCATGGTTTGGGGGAAATATTAGCTCCACTAAGACAAAGCCTATTGGCGGGGGGGGGGGGCGGTATGTGTGTTGATTGTGTCTGGAAGGCAGTGAATTGAAAAGGAGGGGGGCAGGGGTGAAGTTGGCCAGCAGGGGATCTGTCCTAGGGTCACGGTGTGTGCGCATAGGCACGCACAGCACACATAGTTTGTAAGTGCTCCCAGCTGCCCACTCTGCCTGCAGACATCCACAGACAGTGGCTGAATTCAGGCTTCATCAACTAAGGGTCTCAGAAGGTCCAAGTTCCCCCCGAACTTTTGCAAGAGAAGGGGAGGAGTGAATGCAGTCTCTAACTTTGCCTCCTTTCGGGGGTAGGAAGGTGAAGAGCAAATACGTAGGAAAACAATATTTATTGTCACACTCTCCAACTGATTCCACTGATGGGGATGCTGTGATGTCATGGAAAGAACCCAGAATTTAGAAGCAAATCAGCTTGGGTCTGATTTAGTTAGGACGTTGTGTCAACCCCTTAAATAGAGACAATAGTTACATCTACTTTACATGGACTAGGCTAGGGAAGTGTTTAGGATGCAAAATTTAAGGAGGCACTCATCCTCAGGTTGTGCAATTGCAGCACAGCTTGGCTAGACTATCAGTAATGACACTCCCACTTGCATGACCCTGAGAGTGAGTGCCAAACGTGCCACACCCTCCTCCAGGTCCTACCGTCCACCAAGTGGCTGTTAAGATTGCACAAAAGAAAGCATAGGAAAAAAGACGTTTGTGGTCAGTGCACTGCCCACAAAGTTTGTGGTCAGTTGCAACCCAACTGAATCACAAAATCAATTTGGTGAGTGTATTAATTTGCTGGGGCTGCCATAACAGAACACCACAAACTGGGCGGCTTACATGACAGGGATTTATTGTCTCACCGTACTAGAGGCTAGAAGTCCAAGATCCAGGTGCTGGGAGGGCTGGTCTCTTCAGAGGGCTGTGAGAGAGACTCTGTTCCAGGCCTCTCCCCTGGGCTTGCAGATGGCCGTCTTCATGTTCACGTGGTGCGAGTCTATCTCCAAATGTCCCCTTTTTGCTAAGGACACCAACTGGATTGGATTAAGACCCAACCTAATGACCTCATCTTAATGTGATTACCTCTGTAAAGGCCATATCTCCAAATAAGGCCGCATCCTGAGGTACTGGGGGTACCTTATAAGAATATGAATTTTCGCTCTAACCGGTTTGGCTCAGTGGATAGAGCGTCGGCCTGTGCACACCCCCTACTGGGTACATGCTGTACCTTGGCTGCTGGCACATCCCCAGTAGGGGGTGTGCAGGAGGCAGCTGATTGATGTTTCTCTCCCATCAATGTTTCTAACTCTCTATCCCTCTCCCTTCCTCTTTGTAAAAACTCAAAAATATATATATATATATATATATATATATATATATATATATATATATATATATATTTAAAAAATACCAGAATGCATCACACAAAGAAGTAAGGATAAGTAGTGTTTAATGAAACTTGCTTGTTTTATATATGTATTTGAGTTCTAGGTCTTGATGTAAAAGACATTTCAGTGCAGGTTGTGATTTGTCTTTCTAAGCATCATTTGGATGTTGGTTACCATGACAAATCTCTTTGCATTGCTTTTTAATTATTTTATGGGTACACCCTTCTCTGACAAGAACATAAGCTCCTGGAGGACAGGGGATCACCTTTCTTGCAAACACTGCTGTGTAGCTAGAGAAGACAACATTTTTTCTTGCCAGTAAATACAAGGACTACCATTTAGTGAGTGTTTACTGTGTACCTGGCGCTGGGCTAAATGTTTTATGTACACGCTCTTACATGAGGACTAAACTTAATGATGATGGCAGGAGTTCAGTACATTACACAGACAACACGAGTGGGTGCCATGTTCAGGTGCACTGGGCAGCAGGCTGGGATTTGTGGAGGATTGAGGGATAAAAGGAAAAGGTCACAGAAGAAAAGTGGGAAGCAGCTGTGGGCCCCTAGCCAGTTCTGTCTCTCAGACTTTGGCCATTGTCCCAAAATTTCCATCCACCTCGATACCAACCCACCACCTAGATTAGAGCAAACAGAGGCCCTCGATTGGAAACTCCCTCCGCTTCCTGCTCCCGGCCAACAGACATGCTCACCAGCACCTGTGCCCTCCCTCAGGCTCGGAGGAGAGGGTATCCCTGCCCCTGCCCAAGGCATGTTCCTCCACCTGTGCTCAGGGCCCCTCCCTTCTGCTTCTCCAAGCACAGTTCCATTCATTGTGTCCTCAATCCTACAAATCTGCAACGTCTCATTTCTAATTATTAGAGGCCCGGTGCATGAAATTCATGCACTCGCAGGGGTCCCTCAGCCTGGCCTGTGCCCTCTTGCAGTCCAGGAGCCATCGGGGGATGTCTGACTGCCAGCTTAGGCCCGCCGTGGGGAGCGGGCCTAAGCCGGCAGTCAGACATCCTTAGCGCTGCTGCGGAGGCAGGAGAGGCTCCCACCACCGCTGCTGCGCTTGCCAGCTATGAGCCCAGCTCAGGGCTTCTGGCTGAGCGGCACTCCCCCTGTGGGAGCGCACTGACCACCAGGGGGCAGCTCCTGCATTGAACATCTGCCCCCTGGTGGTCAGTGTGCATCATAGCAACTGGTTGTTCCACTGTATGGTCAATTTGCATATTAGCCTTTTATTATATAAGGATTTTACCTTCAGCATTTAAACATGTTCAAATCTCTCCCACCTTAAAAAAAAAATTAAAAAAGTATAGTAAGCAAACAAAACAAATCTGCCCAGAATCTATGTCCAGTTGATTTAACAAAAATTTGTTAGGTGTCTGTTCTTAGGCTCTAAAAGCTGAGAGGGGGAGTCTGATTAGTTAGCAGTG
The DNA here is from genome assembly GCF_951640355.1 of Cnephaeus nilssonii. Lineage (NCBI taxonomy): Eukaryota > Metazoa > Chordata > Mammalia > Chiroptera > Vespertilionidae > Cnephaeus > Cnephaeus nilssonii. Next base: position 54,258,338 of record NC_137077.1, read on the forward strand.
ATACTATAGGACAGTGGTCGGCAAACTGCAACAATCTGGACTATGACTCTAATGAAACACAGGGTGCTGTGAGAGTGCATAGGAGGGGCACCTAGACTAAGTAGAGAATAGGGGAGACCAGGGAGGTCTTCCTGGAGGAGGTGATGCCCAAACTAAATCTTGAAGGAAAAATAGGAGTTATTTAGGCAAAGAACAAGAAAGGGTTAAACCAGAAAGATGATCTAGCATATGCAAAAGCATGGATACGATGGGAGCATAGTACCTTCTGGAAATGAGTAGTAGTCGGGAATGGGGAGCAATAGAGGACTTAGGGTAGGTGTGTAATATGATGAGATTTAGTAGAGAGACCTCCCTAGCTGTAATGTAGAGGAGGATTTAAAGTGTAAGTCTGAAGCCAGGAGAACAATTCAGATGGAGGAGACCATTTACTGAAGGAATGGAGGTGAAGCCGTGAGGAACAGAGGCTGGTTTAAGAAGAGAAGTAAAGACATGTGGAGCCAGTGGGTAAGGAAAGAATAGGGTCAATGAACTAGAAGTATTCATAGACCTAAAGACCAGCCTTCCTGGGAGCGAGGGAGAGAAAGATCCGGAGGGCAGGAATGTAGTGGTCAGAGACAAGGGGCTAAGATTTCAGCCCAGTTTCCTTGCCAGGGTGTGGTACAGGTTGTGGCCACTGGAGTGAGTAGTTATGGTAATGTCATCAGGGTGCTGCTGGACTACCTGCATGAACATTAAAGCCATCTGGCTTTGCAAAAGACCTGAAGATAGACAAGAAGACAGTGAGTCAGATGTCATAGTCTTCAAGGAGCATGGGAAAGTGACCGGGCCATCAGTGGATGATAGCAAAAATAATAACTAAGATTTAGTGAGGGTTTATGTATTACTTCAATTCCAACTTTAAAAACAACTTAAGCCTAAGCCGGTTTGGCTCAGTGGATAGACCGTCAGCCTGCGGACTGAAGTGTCCCGGGTTTGATTCCGGTCAAGGGCACGTGCCCAGGTTGTGGGCTCGATCCCCAGTAAGGGGCGTGCAGGAGGCAGCCAATCAATGATTCAATGATTCTCTCTCATCAGTGATGTTTCTATCTCTCCCTCTCCCTTCCTCTCTGAAATAAAAAAAAAATAAATTTAAAAACATCTTAAGCTCTGTATATTTTATCCTACAGTACTATGAGGTAGAACTATGTGCCCAACACAGTAATAACCATATGTGGCTATTTAATTTAAAAATTAAATTTCTCAGATGGACTAGCCACATTTCAAATGATCAATAGTCATATATGGCTAATGGCTACTATATTAGCACAGACATGGGACATTTCCATCATCACAGAAAGTTCTGTTGGATAATACTGAGGGCCCTCATTTTACAGATGAGTAGATTGCAGTGTGAAAGGTTAAGTAACCCGCCTGAGGCCAAAGAGCTGGCACGTAAGCTGGGATTGAAATCCAGTTAGTCTGGCACAAACACCGTTGCCCTGCAGCTGCATGCTGCACATATTCTCAGTGGAAGGTGAAATAGCTGGCCCTTATAAAGGAAGAGGAATTTATGGTATATGACTATCTGTGAAAGCACCGATAGTGCCTCCTTAGCAGTAAGCCTCTCTCCCTTGTAGGCAAAGTCTGGATTCTGTACAGGTGTTCCCTTCCTATGCTTCAGGGGATGAATCTCTTTGGTTTGGCCAATCACAGTATTTCCATACCCCGGCCAATAGGACCTTAGGGGGCTCTTGGGAAAGATTTTGTTCTTCCTCAATGGCAAGTCCATACGTGAGACTGGAATAGCTGCAACCATGTGGCAACTGTGAAGAGAGATACCATCAACGTTTGGGGATAGAATAACAGTGCAAAGAGGTAAAAACAAAAACCAACACCTCTCAATGAGTCAACCAGTCCTCAGCCTGCTCTAGACCTCCTCATTCGTTCAATCTGCTTTAAGCAGGTCTTCTGTTACTTGCTGCTAGATGCATCCTTAACTGAGATCTTTTTAAAAATATATATTTTTATTGATTTCAAAGAGGAAGGGAGAGGGAGAGAGAGATAGAAACAGCAATGATGAAAGAGAATCATTATTGATCGGCTGCCTCCTGCACACCCCCTACTGGGGATCAAGCCCACACACAACCCCGGCATGTGCCCTGACCAGGAATTGAACTGTGACCTCCTAGTTCATAGGTTGACACTCAACCACTGAGCCACGCCGTCTGGGCCTTCACTGAGATCGTGGTGGCGTCATACTAACTATAAGAAATGGAGAGCCCAGCGTGGGATGACTGCCTATGATCCCACCACCACTCGTCTTGTGGACTTGGAGGAATAAGTGACATATGTCTTTAAAGGAAGAGAGTCCTCAGACAAGCAAAGAGGAGCAAGGACAATCTGAATTGAAGGTGGCCCAGAGCTTTGTGCAAGGATGGGGTGGAAAGCAGTACAGGGTGGTCAGGAAGAGGAAGCCTGGGCTGAGTGGAGAAGGGTAGACGCCCATTGAAGCCTGCCAAGGATGACAGGATGTGAGCAGTGGCGGGCTCAGCTGATCTCAAGGTTCCAAATGAAGTCCTGGTGCTGTCAGAGGCTTACTGTGGTCAACAGACCTTCATCTCCCAGAAGGACAAGTAGCAGCCCCGGTGGGTGGGCAAAGTCAAAGTCAAACATCTCTGAATGGTGCCAGCTGTGGTCAGGATTGAGCCTCTCCAAGGATATTCCAGCCCTCTAACTAGCACTGTAATTACTGCGCTCTCTCTCTCTCTCTCTCTCTCTCTCTCTCTCTCTCTCTCTCTCTCTCTCTCCCTCTCTCCCTCCCTCCCTCCCTCCAGCCAAACTTTTTGGGAAAGTTATTCACAATCACTGTCTTTCCTCCCTCCCCTCCTCAGTACACTGCCAGCTGGCCATTGTCTCTACCAGTCCAATGCAACTGTCTGGCCCATGTCACACATGCCCTCCTAGGTGTCAAGAATGATGCCTGCCCCAGTCCTTCTCTCGATGGACTCTCAGCAATACTCCACACTGTTAGCCACTCCTGAGTAAGTTCTACCTCCATGGGTTTTCATGATTCCTCTTTCCTGGTCTTCCTCCCACCTCTCAGGGTGCTCCTTCTCAGTCTCCTGTCTTCACAGGCGATTCTTCCTGTGTAATCTTATAAAGCAATGTAATATGGTGGCTAAAACCAGGGCCTCTGGTGTCAGGCCACCCAGGTTCAAATCCCTGCCCTACCACTTGGTTGCTGTATGTCATCCAAACCCCTATCAAGATGTAGATCATAGCCTCGCCACACCAACTCCCCCAGGAGAGCCACTGTTCTGATTTTCTTCACAGTGGATTATTTTTGTCTGTTTGAGAATTCATATAAATGAAATAAAACAGGATGCGTTTTTATGTCTGGCTTCTTTTTTAAAAAATTTTTATTGTTGAAAGTATTACATATGTCCCCCCCCCCCATTGACCTCTCCCTCACTTCTCCCCCCACCCAGGCCTTCACTACCCTATTGTCTGTGTCTATGGGTTATGCACATACGCATATAAGTTCATTGGTTGATCTCTTCCTCCGCCCCCTTCCCCGCCCCTTCCCTCTGAGGTTTGACAGTCTGTTCAATGTTTCTATGTCTCTGGGTCTATTTTTGTTCATCAGTTTATGTTGTTCATTATATTCCACATATGAGTCAGATCATGTGATACTTATCTTTCTCTGACTGGTTTATTTTACTTAGCATAATGCTCTCTAGGTCCATCCATGCTGTTGCAAATGGTAAGCGTTCTTTCTTTTTTACAGCTGTGTAGTATTCCATTGTATAGATGTACCAGTTTTTTAATCCACTCATCTACTGATGGGCACTTAGGCTGTTTCCAAATCTTAGCTATTGTTAAATTGCCCTGCTATGAACATAGGGGTGCATATATCCTTTCTGATTGGTGTTTCTAGTTTCTTAGGATATATTCCTAGAAGTGGAATCACTGTGTCAAATGCGAGTTCCATTTTTAATTTTTTGAGGAAACTCCAAACTGTTTTCCACAGTGGCTGCAGTTTGCATTCCCACCAGCAGTGCACGAGGGTTCCTTTTCTCCGCATCGTCACCAACTCTTGTCGTTTGTTGATTTGTTGATGATAGCCATTCTAACAAGTGTGAGGTCATACCTCATTGTCATTTTGATTTGCATCTCTCTGATGATTAGTGACTTTGAGCATTTGTGTCTGGCTTTTTTTACTCACCGTGTTTTGAGATTCATCCATGTTGTTGTGTTTATCCATGGTTTGTTCATTTATATTTTACTAGAGGCCCGGTGCATGAATTCGAGCACCAGGGGGTTCCCTCGGCCTGGCCTGTGAGATTGGGCTGAAACCAGCTCTCTGACATCCCCCAAGGGGTCCTGGATTGTGAGAGGTCACAGCCCAGGCCAACGGACCCCACCAGTTCACAATTGGGGCCGGGGAGGGATGTGGGAGGTTGGCCAGCCAGGGAGGGACCACAGGAGGGCTCCAGGGCATGTCCAGCCATCTCGCTCACTCCCAATCAGCTGGACCCCAGCAGCAAGCTAACCTACCAGTCGGAGTGTCTGCCTCCTGGTGGTCAGTGCACTTCATAGTGAGCAGTTGAATGGCCTTAGCATATCATTAGCATATTACGCTTTGATTGTTTGAACGGCTGACCAGATGACCGGACACTTAGCTTATTAGGCTTTTATTATATAGGATTACTAAGTGGTATCCCATTATAGAGATATACCACAATTTGTTTATCCTTTCTTTCTTTTTGTTAAATTCTCATCTGAGCGTATGGTTTTTTTAGTTGATTTTGGGAGAGGAAGAGGGAGAAAGAGAGAGAGAGACATCCACGTGAGAGAAAAACATCACATGAATAAGTTGCCTCCCATATGCACCTCACTGGGGATAAAAACTATAACCTAGGTATGTACCCTAACTGGAAATTGCACCCCCAACATTTTGGTGTACGGGAGGATGCTCCATCCAAATGAGCCACCCAGCCAGGCTATCCTCTTTTTCCTTAATGATAGACACCCAGGCTGTAGCCAGTTTGGGGCTATTATGAAGAAAATGCTATGAACATTCTTCTTCCAATCTTTGTGTGAATATACAGGGGTAGGCAAAAGCAGGTTTACAGTTGTTCATATGGAAAAGGACATGCAAGTTATGATTATTACAGTAGCTTTATTAACTCTGTGTTTCATGTACTCACAACTATAAGTCTACTTTTGCTCACACCTGTATGTTTTCATTTGTCTCAGCTAATTAAGAATATAATTGCTGGTTCATAGGCAGGTATATGCTTAGTTTTATAAGGAGCGGGTATATATTGTTCCAAATAGATAGTACATTTTACATTCCCAACACTTATGAGAGTTCCAGTTGCTCTACCTTCTTTTTTTAAAAAACATAATTTTAATGACTTCAGAGAGAAAGGGAGAGGAGAGATAGAAACATCAATGATGAGAGAGAATCATTGATTGGCTGCCTCTTGCATGCCCCCCACCCGCCCCTGGGGATCGAGTCTGGGACCTTTCAGTCCATAGGCTGACACTGAGCCTAACCAGCTAGGGCTCTACATTCTTACTAACATTTGATATTGTCAGTTATTTAAATTTAACCATTTTGGTTCGTGTGGAGAATTAGCTCATTGTGCTCTTAATTTGCATATTCTTTTTTTAAAATATATTTTATTGTTTTACAGAGAGGAAGGGAGAGGGATAGGGAGCCAGAAACATCGATGAGAGAGAAACATCAATCAGCCGCCTCCTGCACACCCCACACTGGGGATGTGCCCGCAACCAAGGCACATGCCCCCGACCGGAATCGAACCCGGGACCTCTCAAGTCCGCAGGCCGACGCCCTATCCACTGAGCCAAACCGGTTTCGGCCATTTGCATATTCTTGATGAAGAAAGATATTGAATACTTTTCATGGGTTTATTGGCCATTTATATATGTTATTTTATGAAGTAGCTGCTCAGATCTTTTGTCCATTTAAAAAAAATTACAGTCTTTTTATTACTGTATTATAGGAAATTATATATATATATATATATATATATATATATATATATATATATATATATGTATATATATATGTTGGATACCCATCCTTTGTCAGATCAATATTTTGCTTACCTTTTTTGGCTTTATTTTCTTAATAGTATCTTTTGATGAGCAAAAGTTTTAAGTTTTGATGTTTCTTTTATTTTTTTCTTTTATGATTATTGCCTTCAATGACTTAAGACATTTTTGCCTATCTCCCAGTCATAAAGATATTGTGTTTTCACCTAAAAGCTTTATGATTTTAGCTTTTATGGTTTAGATCTATGATCCATTTTGAATTAATTTTTGCATATGGTGTGAGATAGGGGTCAAGGTTCATTTACTTCTCCCATATGGATATTCAGTTGTTCCGGCACCATTTGTTGAAAAGACATTCCTTTCTCCAGTGTATTGCTTTGACACCTTTGTCAAAAATAAAGTGACCATTAAGTGTGAGTCTATTTCTGGTCCTCTGTTTTGTTCCATGGATCTGTCTGTCAATCCTTATGCTAGTACCACGCTGTCTTGATTACTGTAGCCTGTATGTCTTGAAGTTAAGCAGTGTAAGTCTTCCAGTTTTTCTTAGCATTGGGATTTTAAAAGCGCCCCAGGTGAGTCCAATGTGCAGCCCAAACTTGAGAACATTCTACTGTGAGCCAGAGTTGCCAGGACCAGCTTCCTCTGTCCCTAGCTTCTGGGGCAGGGGTGGGGAACCATTTTTCTGCCAAGGGTCATTGGATATTTATCACATTATTCACAGGCCATACAAAATTATCAACTTAAAAATTAGCCTGCTGTGCCCAGCTGGTGTATCTCAGTGGGTGAGCATCAACCCATGAACAGAGAGGTTACCATTTCGATTCACCTCAGGGCACATGCCCAGGTTGCAGGCTCGATCCCCAGTGGGGGATGTGCAGGAGGCTGCTGATCAATGTTTCTATCTCTATATCTCTCTCCCTTCCTTTCTCTCTAAAATCAATAAAAACATTTAAAAACAAAAAAGCACACACTTGGCCAAATCCTGGCCCAAAACACCTTGTAGGATTTAAAAAAAAAAATTAGCCTGTTACTAGTATATTTGGTCAAACGTTTAATTAACTCACAACTAATGCCTTGGCAGGGCCAGACCAAATGATTTTGTGGGCCTTATACAGCCGCCACGGGCCGGATATTCCCCACCCCTGCTCTAGGGCAACATGGTAAACCAATTAGTAAACTTGATCCTATCTCCTTAGTCGAGAATCCTCTTCCTCTCCAGCTTTATGACTGATGCATTAAGAACTTCATCAGTTTTTCACCTGGCTTCCCACAACTTCTAGAAAAAAAGTCTAAGTTCTTACTTAGTGTGCCTAAAATCACCCTTTATAATTAGGCTCACGAATACTTCATCCATTACCCTCCCCAATAAGTACCTTAAACTTCAGCCATACCATATTAGTCATTCCTCAAGTGTGTTTTTTTTAAATGTTAGTTGTCTTCTTTTTAACTACTTTGTGACAAGTTTCGTGTGTGTGTTTTTTTAACTAAAAATATTTTTATTGACTTCAGAGATGAAGGGAGAGGGAGAGAGAGATAGAAACATCAATGATGAAAGAATCATTGATCGGCTGCCTCCTGCATGCCCCACTTTGAGGATTGAGCCCGAAACCTGGGCATGTGCCCTGACCAGGAATCAAACCATGACCTCCTGGTTCATAGGTTGATGCTCAACCACTGAGCCATGCCGGCTGGGCCAGTTGATGCCTCTTATGACCCATATACAATTACTTGTCTCCTGGTTTGTTGAAGCAATAGGTCAGACGTTTGCCACAACAATGTCTGTTAAAGTGGCTGGCCATAAAACTCTGGCACACATTCATCTAAGGGCACTCCCAACGAAGGCAACTGATTTTGCCATTCTCACCACCTTATAGTATTTCAGGACAGTCGGTTTAATCTTCTTCCTCTATGCTCACTCCTCTTGGGAGTGGTGTAAGACTTCTTCCCTTTCTTAGCACCAACACGTAGTCTCAACACAAGATAAAGAGTGGATTCTTTCGAAGGTTATGGTCACACAAAGTACATCCATATTCCAGTTGCTTGCCAGCAAAGACCAGTCTTTGCCGATCAGGAGGAATTCCTTCCTTATCTTGGATCTTGGCCTTTACATTTTCTCTTGTATCCAAGGGGTCAGCCTCGAGAGTGATGGTCTTCCTCACAAGGGTTTTCACAAAAATCTGCATCTTGGCGGCAGTTCCACCACGGATGGCAGATCAGAAAGCTTCCTCAAGTGTTTTAAACTTCCTCGTGCCTCCATGCCTTTGCTTGCCCACCAACCTAAGACAAACTTTCCTCCTGCCGTTGCCTGTCACTTCCCTCTTCTCTTTCAGCATGTCGCCTGGTACCGTCTACACTGCTGTGCTTTGACCCCCTTATCTGGAATAAGTGTCCTTCCCTGGTTCCCATGGCCCTCTGCACTTGCCTTTGTTATAGACACTAAGGTACTGTGTTATAACTCAGTCATCTTATCGCACAACTCCACTAATCTATATGCTCCTGAAATCTGAGACTTTGTATTTCCATTTCTTGTCCCTAGTGCCTACCAATATGCTCGGCACATATGAGGTACCTAATAAATGTTTATTACATGTATGAAAACTGGGCTCCAATCTGCATTGTGAGCCTCTTTGAGCCTCTATTCCCATTTCTTTTTTCTTTTTTTAAAAAAATATATTTTATTGATTTTTTACAGAGAGGAAGGGAGAGGGAGGGATAGAGAGTTAGAAACATCGATGAGAGAGAAACATCAATCAGCTGCCTCCTGCACACCCCCTACTGGGGATGTGCCTGCAACCAAGGTACATGCCCTTGACCGGAATTGAACCTGGGACCTTTAAGTCCGCAGGCCGACGCTCTATCCACTGAGCCAAACCGGTTTCGGCATCTCTATTCCCATTTCTACAAACTGGAAATAACAGCTATGCCATAGGTGGTTATGAGACTCGAGTGAGCTAATCCATGTAAAACCCATTGCTTGAATTGGTACATGGTAAATAGTAGCTCAATAAATCTTGGTCTCTTCCCATCTTCCACCATACCCTTCAGAAACACCCTTCCTGTTACACTTCTTTAGCTGACCACTAGGTGGTGTCAGCCTCTGGCCTGACAATCAATCCCAGAGCAGCCCCCTTATTGCCCCAATCCCAGTGCCTGTTACACTCAGACAGGAAAAGATGTTTAATGGTTTGCTGGAAGATCTAAAAAAGAAGATACCCTCTCTCACACCAATTTCTTTTCCTACTGTCATCATTCTAGGTATCCTGATTATGGATTGCAAAAAATTCTTCTTTGATTTCTCACTATTTTGGTTATAATTTCAACTCAAGAATTTGAAGATTGAAAATGCTTCTTAACAATAGAAGTGGGAGAAGATGCTGAGGCAGAGAGGGATTCATGAATGCTATAGGAGAAATACAGAGAAGATGTTTACAGTCACAGCCGTCTGAAAGGAATTAATTATGATTGTCTCCTCAACCAGCACAGACACCCCTGGTCCTAACACTTTTGTCAGCCATCCCATCAATTAATCAAGAGCTCCTAATTGTTGGCCATGCCCCACTTAAGCACCTCTAAAATCCTGATGTCCCCCCCCCCCGTAACATATAATTCTTATTATTCAAAAAGTGAACTCCTATTCATGTGGAGGAAGTCTAAAAGGCCATCAACTTGGTCTAAACAAGCTTCCAAAGAACATGGCATCCATGAAAGAGAAACATAAAAGAACGAAAGGACAGGTGAAGTACGGAGGAAGAAATCACTAAGAAATTGTTAAAAATAATAATATGAAGTGATATGAAAAAATAGCAAATAGTTTCAAAATATATAAGAGAACCAAAATGCATAAAATATGTCACAATATATATTTATATACTGTATATGAGGCCCCTAGAACCATAAGAAATGCAAAAAAAATCACTGTTAATTACTCATTCTCAAAGTGCCCCCTTAAAAAATCAAATTGCACCCCTGTGGGGCGTGTGCCCCACGCTGGGAACCACTGGTCTAGGTGCTGAGGCTACCCTGAGTGCGAGTTGGGAACAGGAGAGATGGGCAAAGGGAGAGTAACAGGAGGGCTTTTCTAAGGGGGGTGAGGAGGGGCTGGGAGAACAGTATAATTAAAGGCTCAGGTAGAAATATGCATTCTCTAACTTTTAGGGACACCCTCAGCAGTTCACATACTGGAAATGACCAAGTGTCCAACAGCCCTAATGGATTGTGTAGAATCCAAGCAAGGACATTCCAAGTAGCCAATGTAAAATGAGGGCTAGATGTGCGTGTACAAAGTGGAAAGGGATCAAGATAAGTTAATTGGAAAAGTAAGTTACAGACTAGTATATATTGAATGAGCTCATTTGTGGTTTTAAATGATGCTTATGTATATTTGTTTTCTTGTGGGTTTTCTTTAACCTCGTGGAAGGAGACCCACAGAACTCTCAGTAGTGGTGACTCTGAGGGTGAGACTGAAGAATGGGAGTGTGGAGAGCAGCAAGTTTACTTTTCACCTTATACCTTCCTATATGCTGAGGTTTTTTTTTTAACCACTAATTATTACCATTTTTATAAGATAACTAGAGGCCCGGTGCATGAAATTCATGCATGGGGGGCGGGGGAGGGGAGGTCCCTCAGCCCGGCCTGCACCCTCTCCAATCAGTCGGACATCCCTTTCGCAATCCGGGACCACTGGCTCCTAATGGCTCACCTGCCTGCCTGATCGCCCCCCAACTGCCACCCTGCCTGCCTCCCACCTTCCCCCCTGCTGGCCTGCCTGGTTGCCCCCTAACTGCCCCCCTGCTGGCCTGGCCGGGGGGGGGGGGGCCCAACTGCCCCCCTGCGGACCTGGTCGCCCAACTGCCTGGAAGGAAGTCGGACATCCGGAAGATGTCCGGTCTCCCAGTCTAATTAGCATATTACCCTTTTATTAGTATAGAAGTTAAAAATAAATACACATTCACATTCATGAGCTTGTAGGAGTTGGGAGGTAGCAAATAAGAAGTATAGACAGCCGAAACCGGTTTGGCTCAGTGGATAGAGCGCTGGCCTGTGGACTGAAAGGTCCCAGGTTCGATTCCGGTCAAGGGCATGTGCCTTGGTTGAGGGCACATCCCCAGTAGGGGGTGTGCAGGAGGCAGCTGGTCGATGTTTCTCTCTCATCGATGTTTCTAGCTCTCTATCCCTCTCCCTTCCTCTCTGTAAAAAAATCAATAAAATATATTAAAACACACACACACACACACACACACACACACGAAGTGTAGACATGCTGGCTGAGGCCAGACTTTGGAAGTCTGTGGCTGGGAGAGGAGTTCATACTTGCTTTAGTTGTCTACAGACACCCAGTAGAGGTTTGCCATCCAGGAAGAGACTATACAGGGAGAACAGATTTAGAAAGACTCACTTTGTAAGGTAACTAGCTGGGAGCGGAATGAAACTGCCCCCTTACAAGCAACATATGGTCATTCCGTCTAGCTTTTTCCTTTCAAAGATGTCTGAAATCTATTTCAATCTGATTTCATTTGGACCATAATATTGGGAGAGGGTCCTGGGAGAGGAAGGAATCTGATAGGCATTCATAAAAAAACGTTTAGTGAGTCCCTGCCACCATGTGTCTGTCCCTGTGCTAGCCCATGAGGGCTGTATAATGGGATGAATAAGATTCCACCGCTGTGTGAAGGCACTCTGGCAGAGGAAATCTGAGCTTTATTTCAAAGGAAAAAATGACAGACCTTGAGCACAGACTTGCAAGATTAGACAAAATTGGCAGAGTCTGAGATTTCTAGCCTGGAAGACTAAAGGTAGGTGGCCTTGGCCTGGAGCAATCCCGAGCCCAGAGGGAGCTCTGGTTTGGGCAAAAGGTCTAGTTCCCTCTGGATTCTTCCGCTGCTCTCACTGCCATCAAGGGACAAGTTCTCAGTGTTGCTCCGCTCTCTGCCAGGGACAGACTGGAGGACGCAGAACGCTCCCTTGACTAGAATTTTAAAAGGGTACAACCCTCTCTCATCTTAACATCGGTTTCTGGCAGCCAAAGCCGCCTGCTGTCTCCCTGAACTCTGACTTGCAGACACCCGAAAGCCAGACGCCCCCGGGCGCAGGCTTACCACACCGCCCCGGAGGGGGCAGTGGCCGGAGGCGTTCGCGGGGCCCTGAAGCCGCCCGGCGCCTTCGGGGCTGAAAGCAGCCTTCCCGGACCGGCTGCGGGCCGGACCAAGGTCCAGCGCTCCGCAGACACCTCCTTAGAACCCGAGTCCAGAGTCCCTCATCTTATTCCAAACCCCTGCTGCTCGGAATCTAAAACCCCGACTTGGTGGGAAGCCAGTCAGAAGGTATAAAAAAATACAAACAAATGAGCCCCGACCTCTCGGGGCGAAGGGGGCAGCCCCACCCGCTGGTGACTCACCTCCCTCCAAACCAGCGCCGGCCCCTCCCGCGCTCGGTGCCAGGCGGGCCGGGCGAGGCGGGGACTAAGGTGGGCTCCATCCCCAAGCCCCGGGAGGGCGGACAAGCCGCGGCGTGTCCCCGCGGGTGTCCCTGTTTACTCCGAGTCCCGGAGCGAGGTGGGGGCGGGCCCTGGCGGGCCCTCCTTCCCCGCCCCCCCGCCGCTGGCCCCAGTCCCGGTCCGTCTCAGAAAGTCTTGAGTCCAAGCTCAGCCTTTCCCCGAACCGTCCCCGCGATGGCGGCCGCTGCCCCCACCCCAGGCCGGCGGGGCACAGTCGGGGCGCCGCGAGGAAATCAGGGTCCCCAGACCCGGCTGCAATCGTAGGAGAGAAGCCGCTCCCCTCCCCTCGCCCCCTGCCCCAGCACCCCTGTTCCCTCAGCAATTCGCAGGGGGTGGGGAGAGAAAGGCCCCGTCAGGGGGAGGACGCTCCCCGCCCCAAACCGGCCAGCGACGCCACGGGACCCCCAATCTCGAACCGCGGGCCGGAGCTCCAACCCTCGGCGCTGCCCGGACTCCCCCTCCCCAGGGCAGCGCGCCAAACCGGCGCATGCGCACTCCCAGGGCTGCCGCGTAGCTCTCCCCCCTCCCTTTTTTTCTTTCCCCGCCCCTTGTCTCCCTCCCTCCTCCACCCTTCCCCTCCCTCTCTCCCCCTCAGCCCGCCCCGCGGCACCTCAGTCGGGGGAACAGTGGTGCGAGCTCCAGGCCCGTGCACGGAGGAGGCGGAAACGAGGGGAGCCCCCAGAGCTCCATCAGGCCCCTTCCGAGGGCTCCCCAACCCGGTCCACGCCCCCACCCCCCACCCTGCCTCCTCCCAATTGTGCATTTTTGCAGCCGGAGGCGGCTCGGAGATGGAGCTGTGAGCTTTGCCCAGGGACGGGGGAAAGAGGAGCGAAGAGAAAAGCCGGGGGTGAAGGGTTTGGATTTGGGGTCAGGGGGCGTACCCTCGTCAGCAGACCCTTCACAAGGGGCTCCGAACTCTGCCTCTTCACCCACGCCCCTGGTGCGCGTTGCTGAAAGATAGGATAAGAATAGGGGAGGAGGAAAGGAGGAAAAAGGGGGACCCCCCAATTGGGGGGGGGGCGACGGTGAGAAGTAGCAGGACCCGAGAGTAGGGGGCTGCTGCTTGCATCAGCCCACACCATGCTGACCCCGCCGCAGCTGCTGCTGCTGCCCCTGCTCTCGGCTCTGGTCGCGGCCGCTGTCGACGGTAAGTGAGATTCCGCGGCCCCCTAGGACCCCTGGGGACACCCACTCCCCAGCCCCCACTCCTGCGTTTGGATGGGGAAGGGAGACGCGGGAGGGGGTGCCTTTTGTTATCACAGTCCAGCTGACACAGCAGCGTCCCGACTGGGGGTGGGGATGGGGGTCCAATTTGGAGGATGTGGCCCTGGGTAAATGATGCTTCCATGGGGCCCCCAGCCCAAACAAAGACCAGAGGCCTGGGAAGAGAGAAGAGGGTTCCCCCTTTTTCTGGTCCAGGGATCCAGAGGCCTTCTCTTCCTATCTCTGGTTGGGGAGGGCCTCCACCTCCCCTACATCCTCCACCCCTCCACCCCCGTCTGAATTGTGAAGGAATCCGGATTTGCAATATAGGGCTGCAAATGGGGGTGGAGGGACTTTTGCAGTGGCCTCTGAATCTGGAAGAGGGAGCCAGGTCAAGAGTGCCTGGCTGGGAAGAGGGCAGGCAGGCCCGAGATGGCTGTGGGTGGAAAGGGAGGGCCATGGAGAGGCCCCCCTGCTTGGGTGTGGAATCTGGGCCTGGGAGACCAGGCTTGGAGGCCTGGGTCCAGGATCCAGCCGGCTGCCCGCCTGGGTTCCGAAGGGAGCACTTCCCCCTCTCAGGGCCTCTGTCAGGAGCCTGAATAGGGCTGTTTTGGGGGGCAGAGGAGCAGCAGGAGATGCTATGTGACTTTGAATTTTCCTTCTTAATTCCTGGGAGCTTTGAAGGGAAAAACGTCAGATGTCATGGTTGGGTAAGGGGACTGGAGAATGGCCTGGAATGCTGAGGGGGGAGCCCGGAAGAAGGCTGCTTTCTTGCCGACTTCTGGCTTGATCACGTCGGGACTGGTAGGAGAGTTGGAGGTTGGATGGGGGTGATGGCTATGCCCCCACTTCCCAATTCCCTGCTCCTTTGGTAAATGTGTTTATTTCTCTCTACCATTCCCCTTCTCCCCGCATATACACACACACTTTGAATACTACAGTTGGGTTTGGGCTAGAACTGGGTCCGATTGGGGAAGTGCCCCCTCCCCTTTTATGTCAGCTATTTTTTTTTCCCTCTTACTTGTGAGTCACTGGTTCAAGTCTTGCCTAAGCTTTGAGCTGGGGTCATGGGGTTGGGCTGGGCCCCTGCCTTGAGAAGGGGTGGGATCTCACCGCTTCCTGTCATTTTACTCCCGTCATCCGGGAAAAGTTGGGCCCAATACCATCATGCACCCTTCCTCCATCTTCTAAATTTTTCGAGGTTGGGATTAGGAAAGTTTTTCCCGCTCTTCCCCTATCCCCAGATTGCTTCATTTGAGAGGGGGAGGTTAGGGAGTCAGGAAGCAGCTGTGCCAGGAAAACAGAATATTCCGTGGCCCTCAATAATTCTGTCTTGGGGACTATCCGCTCCTCTGCCACCCCCCACCTCAATTATCTGCCCAAAAGGAGTAAAGAGGATCTGTCCTGAATAGTCTCCTGACCAGCCCTCACAGCCAACCCTTGCTCATGGCGTTCCTCTTATGCATGTTCTTTCCTCTTGTTATCAGTTCTGTGAGGTGGGAAGGGAAACTGAGGCAGAGGGGTTTAGATATAGAAGCTTCTGGGAGGGAGAGAAAAAAAATTAAGAGAGAGAGAGAGAGAGAGAGAGAGAGAGAGAGAGAGAGAGACCGACCACCAGGAGTCTGTGGAGAACAGAACGTTTCCCCAGCCCAGTCAGGAATGGCCCAGGTAGTGTCACCCCCGGGGTTCCAAAGCGGGGCTATTTGCCACACCAAGTTGGTTGGTGGTGAGTGGAAGAGGGAGACCGGATATGCTCTCCGTAATGCCTCCCTACCCTTTCTTAAAATTTCACTCAGCCCACGGCTGTAACCCAAGCTCAAACAACCTGTACCCGAAATTCCAGGGAAAGGACCCCTCCCCCAGCACACACTACTCTTCTTACCTTGGGAATGGGGCTCTGAATCGTGAGTCCCACCCACCCACTCTGGGTCTGGAAGGGGAATTGCTAGGGCCAGTGCTATCCAGGCAGCCTAAGGGGTTCCTTATCCTTCCTACCCCTGCCCTCAAGCCCCAAGCCCCAAGCCCACAGACATGTGTGAGAGAAGGAAACCTCCTGGCCCCAGCTTACCTGACTTAGTATCCAACCTTCCTTCCTGCTGCTCTCACAGGGGAGCAGCCTGGGTCTTCCCCACCTCCTCTGCCTTCTCTGCTGTGCCTGAGCCTGCCCCAGGGTCCCGTTCTCTTTGGGGAGCAATGTCATCCCTGCTAGAAGACAGAATTGAGTGCACTTGCTATGGGGAGGATGGGGAAACAGATGGGGTGGGGAGTGGGGAGCAGGGTTATTGAGGATCCTGCTGAGATGAAGAACATTTTGTAGTGAGGAGGGCTGCCCCGGGCAGATCCGGCTCAGGGAGAAGGCTGCCTGCCTTCCTTTCTCCAACCGCTCTCCACACACACCCTTGAGCAGTGTGTGACCACTTATCAGACAAGCTGGACAGTTGAAGGGAGTTATGAAACGGAGGTGTTTGCCTCCTGGCTCTCTGGGGAAAGGTTCCAAACTCCTTTTATCGCTGGTTGGACCCAGTTCCTTGAACATCTCCCTTTACCCTGATCTTTCAAAGCAGAGACACGAAAGACAAAGCAGGGACATGTAGGACATTGGTTTTGGGGTTCGGAGGGGGGGATATTCTGATGTTTGAGGCTGCTTCATAAGACTTCCTTTTTTCCCATTCTTGCTCCCCCTTCCTCCATTTTCTCCAATCGTTTCTTGTTCCCAACCACTTCCCCAGCACTAGGCCGCCCAAGGATGCCAGTCAGGGCCCTGGCCAGAGCCAGAGCGTGTCCAAATGCCCCAACTCTTCCAGACTCCTTCCTCACCTTTGGGAGCTCTTCCTTATGCAAGTCCAACTCTCTGTCCTCCTGTTGCAGCCTCAGCCTGCACATTAGAACCCCAAGCTGATTCCCTCGCAGGAGTCTCTTTTCAGCTCCCCCTGCCCCCCACTTCGTGGACTCTCCAGCCTTCAAGTCCTCCAGCTCTGAATCGCCCGGTTGAGTCCCATGCAAGGGTCCCTTGACCTGGTGGAGCAAACTGTGGGATGTGAGCATTTGGAGAACCTAGTCCCACCCCTCTGTATTCAGTCCCAGATTTCAGCCCGGTGAGCAGGATCCTGCATTGTTTGGAGAAGGAAGCAGTTGGCTCTGGAGTGCTTCCCGTGCTTGCTTCTGAAGGGCACCAGGGTAAACCTTCCCTGGGAGAGAGTGAGGAATGGTGGAGGAGAGGCTGCTGCCCCTCTTGCTCCTCCTGGGGAGCTAAGACCCTCCCCAGGCCTTGGCTTCCCAGGTTGAAGAGCCCTGTCTTCCCTTCCTCCCACCCTCCCGGTCCTATGGGAGGCAGTAGTCCCCATCCTGGGTCTCCCTTGGGTCAGACATTGCTAAGGCAGGGACTCTGTCTCCCTAAATCAGGATAGATGCTGCCCCCACCCTAATCTGGATCTCAGGGCGGTTGTTAGTCCACATGTTTATCCCAAGATAACTGTGTCATTGCCTTGGCAACCTTTGGGCTGAGACCCCACTGTATCTTTTTTGCTTCTGTCTGTCTGTCATTTGCTTCTGTCTGTCTGTCACTGGTGCCCTCTTGGCCTTTCAGAAACTCTCATCCTCTTGGTTTATCTCTCTTATTGCCCATCCTTCGTGGCATTCTCTGCCCTGTCTCTCAATCTCTGTCGCTTGCTTTGTCTCTGTTTGTGGCCATCCCTTCCATCCAGGCCTCTTGGTATCCTGAAAGCTATCTCCTGGGCTTGCTCAAATGCTCGAAATTTTGTAGTTATTCGTCCCCTCCCAGGCCAGACTGGGAATATCCAGTTTGGCAGTGAAAATTCTTCTCCACTTTCCTTCAAGTTCCTCTCTCGTCTTCCCCCTCCACTAATTTTGGGAATGGATTTTGGAGAGAATGTTTCTGCAAGGAGGGAACTTGATACCCTTTGTGGACTGAGTAAGAGGGAGAAAGGAGATATTTCAGAAGGAAGGAGGGAGGTTAGACTTCTGGCAGAACTTCCTCATGACCTAAGAACTAGAGAAAGGTGTGGGGAATGGGTCGGGAGCTTAGAGCTCTTCCTTCTGCTGAGGATAAGCCCTGTGTGTGTGTTGGGGGTAGGCGATCAGGGCTCATCAAGGCCTGGTGAGAGATACGATGGTCTCTGGGGACATTTGAAGGGTCTGAATCTTACTTGTGGGGGAAAGGAAAAGATGGTAGGGAGGTCACTTGTCAGGCTAATGCGCTGCTGAGTCAATATTGACTCAAGATGTAGGGGGAGACCCTTCCCCTCCCCTGGCAGTCCAGGCCATCCTGTCTGTCTGTCTGTCCAGGCCGCAAAGCAGAGGCCCAGACTCAGGAATGACAAAAATGTGTCTGAGCCTCGCTGAGCTGCGGGAAAGAGCCACCGGGTAACACCCAAAATACATAAAATTCAGTGAAAAGCTCTTGGTTTGGGTTTGGGAGGCCCTTGCTGCCCCACCCCCATGTTTGAAAGTTTAGATTCCTGCAGGCTCTGCCCCCCACCCCTTGGCCACCCCCTGGCTCCTCTTCCCTTAGATATATCACGTTGTTCCCTTTAGAAAACATCCCTTCACACAATCTCTCTCTCGCTGCCTGCCGTGTCTGCTCAAGGGTTTCTTTCATGAATTTCCTGCCTCAGGTCTCCTGGTCCTTTAGGAAGCACCATCTGAGGTCTCACCTCTCCCTCTCCCTCAAAGAATGGGCCCCTCCCCTGGAGAAGACCTCCTCATGCTCCCTTCTCTGGCCAGGCACTCTAAGCCCCCTTCCCCGCCCCGCCCCCAAGGTCCCAGAACAGGATAGAGGAGGACAGCCAAGGCTTAAGCAGGGCAGTGGGGTCCCGGGACACCCAACCCTACGCCTCCTGTCCTGGCTCCAGCTTGGTGGCCCTGGGGGCCATGGCTGGGCCGAGTGCCTGGATTTGAGTGGGGGGGGGGGGGGGCAGGGGTGTTGGCCAGAGTTAGCATGGCGGTCACATTCATCTCCAGGCAAAGCTGAGAACAGACGGCCCCTGTGTCCTGGCGTTCTCTCTGCAACCTCGCTTGCTCTCTTTCCTTTTTAGTTCTCCTCCTTCATCTCGCTCCTCTTTCTTCCCTCTGCTGTCTTGTTCTTGTCCCTCTCCTCCCTGATGAGCCTTGAAGGCCACTACCACCCCCTGTGACCCTGCTCCCGCTCCCAGCTTCGGGGGACCAAAGTATGCTCCCTGCCGTTTCCCTTCTCCACCTGTTGTTGTTATTAATCGCTCTCTACCTCGGTTTCTTCTTCTGTCTGATGGGGATTGCAACAGTACCCACCTCACAGGATTGTGAGGATCTAAATGAGTTAATACAGAGTGCTTCTGATCAGTGGCTGACTCACCGTGACCATGTGAAGTGTTAGTTAGCTCATGTCATTAAGCAGGGGCAAGTCTCACGAGGGGTAGGTCCTGCAGCGGCCGCCGAGGCCAGTAGTTGATCCCAAAGCGGGGGCTGAACTTAGGGCTGTGCTGCTCCCTCTTCTTAGCTGCAGGCCACAGAGATGGGTGTTCTGGGTGCTGGTATCAGATGCAGAAGGCTCAGCCCGGGGGAGTGGGCTTGGCTGGAGGCTCTAAGCAGATTACCAGCTTCCTACCCACCCCCATGGCAACTCCCTCCCACTCCAGTGGGGCTTCCCTGGGCTGTGTAGACTGCCCCAAAGTAGGTTATTTGTTTCTCTCCTCCCCTCTCCCCCTGAAGGAAATCAAAGACAGGCCTCAGCCTTCAAACTCCACATTCCCTGGGCTTTCTCCACCATCCCTGACAGGAAGGAAGTTCTTTCACTTATCTCTCCACGATCCTCGTGCTGCCCTGGCTCCTGGGAGATGTGCATCCCCAAGCCCCTCGGTCCCTGGGTCTGAAGAGATGCTTCTGTGGGAGAGGGGGCCCTGAGGGCTCCTCTTCTTTCACTCCCCCATCCCCCACTCCCTTCACTCTGCAAGAGCACATCTGGTTTGTGAATCTCTCTCATTCCAGCTTTCGGAGTTTGCCAGCTGCTGTTTCCTCTGTCGAGTTCAGGCCAAAAATGGGGGTGGGGGACAGCAGGGGGGACAAAGTAAGGGCCAAAGGAGGGGGGATCATGGCTGGGACGCAGAATGGAGGGGAATTTGGAGTGACCAACCAGTGACCTCAGGCCTAGTCTGTGAGTTCTGGCCTAGGAGGCGTGGGGGTGTGGACTACGTCCAGGTGGTGGTGGTGGTGGTGGGGGTGGGGGCACGGTGGGGCTAAGGAGGCCATTTCTGGGCTTCAAACAGCCCATCTGCCTCTGAGTCCCATTCCAGCCCCCTCTAGCCCCCCCCAGACAGTCTCGCTGGCCAGGGGAAGAGGACCCTTCTCCAGCATGCTAACTAGGCTGGCGGGTTCCCCGGGAAGACCTCACAGCTGGCCCAGTGGGGCAATGAACTCAGTATTATCCACCTCCTCAAGGGGCCTTTATTCCCTGCTCAGGGTGGGGGGTAGGGGAGGGGGACGCTGGGGGGGAGGGCCTGGCCCGGCCATGCTTGATGTGTTTCCTGAACTCGGCTCTCATCCTGGTCAGGGGCCTGGGTGTAGTGCCCTCTGCCAGTGATGGAGGTTAGGGAGGGAGGACATCTTCTCCATGTGGCCCCCCTCAGATTCCGTCCCTCCCTGCGAGCCCTGACATACTTTACTTCTACTCCGTCCCAGCCCTGAGCTCACTCTGCCCTGCATTCGAGGTCGTGGTGTGCAGCTGCCTTCCCAGGGAACTGGGGCTCCTGAGGGCCATTTACTCTTCCTTGGCACCCTGGTGCCTAGGCAGTGCCTGGCACAGAGCTGGTCTCCAGTGCATGCCAGCTGAATAGAAATGGACTTGACACAGGACGAGGAGAAGGCGATGAAGAGCTGGGGGATTGGGAACCCAGCCCTGGGTGGGGGTAAAGGACAGGGAGGACTTTCCTTCCCACGGAGGACGTGGTGATGGGGTCGGGAGGAACAGCTGGAGTGTGTCTTAGTGGGAATGGGGAGGCTAGTGTAGGCTGCACTGGTTAAAAGCTTGGAGTCAGCTCAAAACACTGAGCCCTGGCTTTGTCCTTTGCCTACTACGTGACCCACCCTCTTGAGGCTCGGGTTCCTCGTCTGTAAAATGGTGGTAGGAGTAGTACCTCCTTTCTCATATTGTGGGGAGGATTAAATAAGATGACACAGAGAAAGAACTGGTTTACCACAATTCCTGGCACATATGGAGCCCGCGATAGGAGTTAGTGTTACCATTCTTAATCCCTCCTCCTTAGAGAATGAGGTAAGAGGATGGCGAGGAGCACAGGGAGGCTGGTGGGGGTGAGGGACAGCGCAAAGAGGTCCTGCATGTGGCAACTTCATGGTCTGGCTGGGCTGAAATCAGCTCCCTCAGGTCCCCCCAGCCCTCTCCGCCTCGGCTTTCCAACGCCATCACCCTGAGCAATCTTTAGGTGCCTCTTATCTTGGGGACATCTGCTGAAAGTCCTCCCTGAGGTCTAAGCACAGGGAGGCTATCTCTTTAGAAAATGGAGGTGGAGGTGGGGCTCCCTGTCCCCCCCCACCCCCCCGCCCCCTCACAGTCTTGCCCTCCAGTACCTCTGCTGATGCCATCTCCAAGCTACGGGTATACCAAGGGCACCCCCCCACACACACACACTTCCCGTCTGGGGGCCTGGTGGTTAGTTAGGAGTTGGAGATGGAGGAGGGGGTGATGGGTTCCTAGGACCAGGAGTTCCCAGAAGGCAGAGGAGCAGAGAGGTTACAGGAGATCAGCTCTGGGCTTCCAGTGGGAGGGAGAGGAAGATAAGGGAAAACATGTCAATGTTCTGTAAATGCCCCATCCTTCCTCTTGGTCAGCAAAGCTGCAGGTGTTGGTGCGTGGCCAAGAGTAACCCAGACAGCAAGGGCTTTGACCCTGAGGGCTGGAGGAGGGGCGCACTGGACGGGGCAGCCTAGGGAGCTGGGTGAGGGGCAGTCAAGTGTGCTCCCTGGGTCCCCCCCTCCCCCCACCACAGGTATACAGTGTTGTAGGAGTGACACACAGCCGCCTCTCCCCCACCCCCCATGGGCTGTGACTCAGAGTCTGGGCCAAATGGAGACTGATGATAGGGAAGGAGGAGCAGCTGTACGGGGAGGGGGGCGGCTTTAGGGCCATAGAGTTGGCTTTCACCCTTCATTTACACCCTGCTTTCTTTCCTTGCCCCTAGTCCCCAAGACTTGCAGCCCCAAGCAGTTTGCCTGCAAAGACCAGATCACCTGTATCTCAAAGGGCTGGCGGTGTGATGGCGAGAGGGACTGCCCGGATGGATCTGATGAGGCCCCTGAGATCTGTAAGTACTTTTCTGGGCCCCTCCCCCAAAACTCCCGACTTATCTTTTCCCTTTTGGCCCAGGCAGTTTGGGATGAGGACAAGCTGATCTCTAGCCTGGTGTAGACCTTGCTCTGTGATTGTTTGTCCATGACACAGCTAAACCTGCCCTCTCCCCCCTTCATGTGCCCGGCAGGGTGCCTGGCTTGCTCAGAAAGGGCACATGGGATTGCTCACTCACCGCTGCACCGCGAGTCTTCCAGAGACTGTTTTCTCCGCACTGACATTTTTAAAAATATATATATATGATTGATTTTTTACAGAGAGGAAGGGCGAGGGCTAGAGAGTTAGAAACATCGATGAGAGAGAAACATCGATCAGCTGCCTCCTGCACACTCCCTACTGGGGATGTGCCCGCAACCAAGGTACATGCCCTTGACCGAATCGAACCTGGGACCCTTCAGTCCGCAGGCCGAGGCTCTATCCACTGAGCCAAACTGGTTAGGGCGCACTGACATTTTTAAAAAATATATATATTTTTTATTGATTTCAGAGAGGAAGGGGGAGAGAGAGAGATAGAAACATCAGTGGTGAGAGAGAATCACTGACTGGCTGCCTCCTGCACGCCCCCTACTGCGGATCGAGCCCACAACCCAGCATGTGCCCTTGACCGGAATCGAACCCGGGACTCTTCAGTCCACAGGCCAACACTCTATCCCCTGAGCCAAACCAGCCAGGGCCGCACTGACATTTTTGCTGGAAGGAGAGAGCCCAACCTCCCTTTTCTTTTGCTTGTCCTTCTTTTTCCCGCCTCAAAGCCTCCCGACCCTTGCTGAGTGCCCACAGGTCCAGCCGGGTCCCCTTTCTGTCCTCAGAGTCCCAGGCCAAAGGCCACCAACTCTTGCTCAGTCTCTATACCAGAAGCCCCACCCCTGTGCGTTTCCCACCACCCCCGCCTTCCCCTGCCCCCAGTAAGTGGTGTAATCAGAGGCAGCTGTTTAAACTGGGAGAAAGGTCCCCACCCAGTCTTTACTTTGCCAGTGGGGGTGGGAGGTGGGGGGTGGAGGACTTGCTGGCTGGACCCCAGAATCCTGGGCAGCTGGCAGAGTGTTGGGGTCTCCACCTTCAGCCTCTCCCCTGCTTTGTTAAACTCGGCCAGGGTCTAGGTGCCCGAGCATTCTTAGGTCTGTCTCTGTTCTCTTTCCTGGGTTTATCCTGTTCCAGCCCCATCCCCTGTGCTCTCCCCACACCCTCAGCCGTAATTATCAGGGGTAATTTTAGGGCCGGAAAGGGAGCCACCAGCTCTCTCTGCCCTGGAGGACTGGGGGCCGGGGATATTCTACAAGTGGTCGATGGTGGGGTGGTTCAGCCTGGAGTGCCTTCTTGTCTGATGCCACCTTTACCCCCCACATTTAAAAAAAAAATGTATTTTATTGATTTTTTACAGAGAGGAAAGGAGAGGGAGAGAGAGTTAGAAACATCGATGTGAGAGAAACATCAATCAGCTGCCTCCTGCACACTCCCCACTGGGGATGTGCCCGCAACCCAGGTACATGCCCTTGACCGGAATCGAACCTGGGACCCTTAAGTCCACAGGCCGACGCTCTATCCACTGAGCCAAACCGGTTTGGGCACCCCCCACATTTCTGACCTGATGCTTGGGGTTAAGGATTAAGAAAGCCTTGCAGAGAGGCCAGATCTGGCTGTTTTTATCTATTCTTCCTTTGAAGCAAACCCCACCTTATATACATCCCCACTCTTACTCTCAGACCCATCACACACACAGCCTCTCCTGGGCCCTGACTTGTCCACCCTCCACCCCGACATACACAAAAGCACATGTTCTTACAGCAACACAGAGTCAACACTCAAAACGGGGAGGTGCAGAAGCACTCAGACAGACACACAAAACCAGACTCAATCCCCAAAGAATGTGGAAATGGAGACGCACAGATATCCCCTCACTCCACACCACACACCGCCCTCACCTGTGCATGCAGACTCCTGCCCAGGCACACAGGATAGCTCACTCACGGGGAGACACTCTCTCACACACCCCCTCCAGGTTTGCGAGCCAGTAGATAGTAGTCTGTCTTCCAGCTCATAGGCTCTGCCAGCTTCCTAGCCTGCAAGGCCTGACAATTCTCTGAGGAGCTCAACAGCCACCCCAACTCCATCTTCTTGGGCAACAAAGGAAGTACCAGAGACATCACCAGCGGGCTAGCACCTTTGACCCTTCCCAAATCTTTCTATCAGACAGGCCTCTCTGGGGTTGGGGGATCTAGAATAGTGCTGTCCACTAGAAATATAATGCAATTCAATATTTTCTAGTAGCCACTTTTATTTTATTTTAATTTTTTTAAATTACTTTATTGATTAAGGTATCACATATTTGTCATCAACCCCCCCCCCATTCCCATCCCAAACCCCCCCACACGCATGTCCCCATCCCCCTGTTGTCCAGGATCACTGGTTAGGCTCATATGCAAGCACACAAGTCCTTTGGTTGATCTATCTCCCTTGTCCCCACCCTCCCCTACCTTCCCTCTGAGGTCTGATAGTCTGATCAATGCTGTTCTTGTTCTTCAGTCTATATTGTTCATCTTTTCCCCTAGATGAGTGAGCTCATGTGATACTAGGAATACACTTATAGGAACCGAAAATGAGACAAGCAATAATGGTTATGTTGAGAGGCAAATGAATTAGTCTATAGTGAGTTTCTTTCTGGGCCAACAGTTCTTTTGAGTCCCGATTTCTATGTCCAACAGTTGTTTATGTGTACATAACAGCAATGATATTTCAGTTCTGGATAGTAGTAGCCACTTTTAAAAAGGAAAAAACAACCAGGTGAAATTAATTTTAATTTTATTTATTGTATCCAACATATTATCATTTTAGTATAATATTCATATAAAAGTATTCATGAGATCTTTCACGTTCTTTTTCTTTTTTTCTTTTTTTTAAAATATATTTTATTGATTTTTTTTTTACAGAGAGGAAGGGAGAGGGATAGAGAGTTAGAAACATCGATGAGAGAGAAACATCAACCAGCTGCCTCCTGCACACCCCCCACTGGGGATGTGCCCGCAACCAATGTACATGCCCTTGACCGGAATCGAACCTGGGACCCTTCAGTCCGCAGACCGACGCTCTATCCACTGAGCCAAACCGGTTTCGGCATATTTTTTTCTTTTCTTTTTTTTAAAATTGATTTCAGAGAGGAAGGGAGAAGGAGAGAGAGATAGAAAAATCAATGATGAGAGAAAATCATCGGTTGGCTGCCTCCTGCACATCCCCTACTGGGGATTGAGCAAGCAACCTGGGCATGTGCCCTGACTGGGAGTTGAACCGTGACCTCTTGGTTCATAGGTCAACACTCAACCACTGAGCCACACCGGCTGGACCACATTCTTTTTTGTGTGTGGCATTAAGTCTTCCAAAGCCAGTGTGTATTTTATGCGTACGTTTTCAACTAGTCACAGTTCAAGTGCACGGTAGTGACCTATGGCTGATGCTACATATTGGACAGTGCAGTTCCAGAAGACCTGGTCCGTCCGCCTCTCAGCCCATTCATTCTGTGACCCGGGAAGCTATGGGAAGGAGATGCTCTTTGTCATTGGAGCTTTTCTACCATGGACTCTGTTTTTCTTGGCTCATTCAAACCTTTCACTTCTAACCTTGGCCTGTCTCCTGAGTGTGCAATGTGGAGGCGTTGGGGTCCATAGGCAGGGGACATTTGAGAGTGGACTCTTGGCTGAAAGCCTAGTTGTCCCCTCCACCTGGCGCTCCCAGGTGTGTGACTGCTGTGTAGAAGAGCTCTAGATGGAAGAGTCTAACCAACTCTGAGGCCTCCTAAGATCTCAAAAATGCAGATGTCTGAAACCCAAGTCTCAGTTCCCTCTTCCTCTCCCAGGGCACAGCTGGCCAACTACAGCCGCTACTGCCAGCTTGGTAATGCTAACCTCTCCATCTGCCCCCAGGCCCACAGAGTAAGGCCCAGCGATGTCAGCCGAACGAGCACAATTGCCTGGGCACTGAGCTGTGTATTCTCATGTCCCGCCTCTGCAATGGGGTCCAGGACTGCATGGATGGTTCGGACGAGGGGGCCCACTGCCGAGGTAAGGGCTCTTCTACCTCTCCTTTCACAGGTGCATGCAATGAGTTCTCAGCTGGGCATCTGAGGGGTTTGGAGGCCTGCCCTCCGAGGACTGTCCTTGCATCTCCAGTAGGGATAAGGCTTTGTCCTACACCCCTAAATAGAATTGCCACCAGACAGCGGCCAAAATCCGTGGGCCCCTTGGGCTTGGAGCTTGTCCAAGTATGGTCCCTGGCCTGGGCTTCTCTCTGTGCTTGGAGAAGTCAGCACCCCTCTCCAGACCCTCGTTTCCCACCTGTAAAATGAAAGCTTTGCACTAGATCAGTGTTTTCATACTTTTTTTTTTTTTTTTTTTTTTTGTAAATAGTGGGATCTTTTCTCCAAATGGTTTCTTACATGCAACATGAGTATGAACAGAGAAGAGCAAACTCTGTGATTAAAGCTGGGGCTGGGGGGCTGAAGTTTTGCTCGCCTGCTTCCCTGGCCTATGGGAGGAGACACCTCTGGGTGCTCTTCACTCAGGGCAGGGAGTGTGGAGCAAGGGAGTTTGTGGAAGATTTTTATCCTCTCCTTTGGTTGGTTTTGCATGTTCTTGTCTGAAGCTCCTGGGATGTGGTGCAGTGTGGGCCCAGGGGTTGACTTCAGTTACCACGCACATCCCATCCAGTCGGATGGTGCATATTCAAATTTGCTTCCTTTGGAATACCTCAGATACCTTTTCAGTTTTAAAAACAACAACGAACCTCAAAAACCTAGGGTTTGAACTTCCTTTCTGATATTACAGACGATGGTTCTCCTCAACGCGCCACCTCCCCCCCCCCCTCCCCCCCCCCGCCCCTGCTCAACCATATCCAGAAAGAAACTCTTCTAGATTTTCCAGAAGAAACAATACTAACCCGCTTAATGGTGGAAGGCTGGACAGACAGCACATTTGGGCTCTCGGGTGGAGGTGGGGAGGAAAAGGAATAGCTGAGGTCTGGCCCCCCACCCAAGCTCTGCCTGGCAGGCTTAGTGCTTCTGAACGTCTTAGCATCTGGGGCAGCTCTCACTCCTCGGTGTGGGGGTGAGGCAGCTGGACAAAGGGGTCTTTGTGGCCAGGCCGCCTGGCCCCACGCAAGGCCATTAATTGGGTCGCTGGTTTGGGGGGGCAGCTGTTCCCACCTCTCCCCCTCCTGTCTCACTCCCTTGTGTCTCCCCTGTGGAAGTGGGTCAGTGGCAGGAGAAAGATTAGAGAAGAATCCTGAGGGAACCAAATTTGCTCCTCCTGCCCTCCTCCGCCTGGACTTCACTTAGGCTTCTCTCAGAAGCCTCTAGGATCAAGGGATAAGTTGCAGGGGTGCTTCCAAGCCAGAGCTGGGATCCTGTGGGGAAGATTCGATTCCATGTCCACTCTTCACCCCCAGCCCTGGAGCCGGCATCGTAGTCCCCGGGCAGTGCAAATAAGAGGCATATGCAGGGAGTAAGACTCACTGCCCACACTCGCTTCGAGCCCAACAAACTACCACCCCTCTCTCCATGGGACCGAGGGAGGCCAGAGCAGGGAGATGGTTGTGAGCCCTAATTGGTTATGTGACCTGGACCTTGGGCCTGTCTTATACCCTCTCTGAGTCTCAGTTTCCCCACTTGCAAAATATGGTCGATGCTTCCCAAGCCCCTTTCATCTCCAACACTGCAGGCCTTGAATGTGGTTTCTGAAGGGTTGGCGGGAGTCGGGGGAAGGGTACAGTCTGGGGGTGGCTGCCAGGTCTGAGGGCCTGAGTGTGTGTCTCCTGCCCTCTCACAGAGCTCATAGGCAACTGTTCTCAGCTGGGCTGCCAGCACCACTGTGTCCCCACGCTCAACGGGCCTACCTGCTACTGCAACAACAGCTTCCAGCTGCAGGCAGATGGGAAGACCTGCAAAGGTGAGTGCAACTGCTTGTGTGATGGTGGTGGGAAGAGGGAGGCAGGGCCAGTGGGCCTGGCTGGAGTAGGAGCGAGTTAGATGGAAGGTGCCAGAGAGGAGGCGTGGCTACAGGCCCTATATATAGCCTCTGGGCATGACTCTGAGCCCACTTGCTCCCACCAGACGTTTAAAAATTCATCTTAAAATTATATAGGTCACATGTGAGTTTTCTTGTAAAAAATTTAAAGCACTACAGATAAAACTAAAGTCCACTTCGGCAAATCCTCTTCATTTCTGGTCCCTTTCCCATCTCTGTGGAGATCAACTCTGTTATCGGTTTGCTATCTCTTTCCAGGGCTTCTTCTGTACATCTGTGTGCATGTACTCATGGAAAAACCTCAGTGAAAGTGCTGTTTATGCGCATCTGCTCTCTTTTACATAAGATCATCCTGCACATGTCTGTTTTCAATTTTTTCACTCAGCACGTTCTAGAGATTTTTCCATGTTAATACGTAGAGATCTACCTCGTTCTTTTAAAAACCACTGTGATGTATGACTCTTACCACAGTTTACTTGGCCATCGCCCTATTGATGAGTAAGATGTTCCCAATTTCTCTCTGTTACAAACAATGCAAACTTTTCTGCTTTAAATTTGCCTCCCTCGAGCCTTTGCACAAATGCCACCTTCTCGGGGAGGCCACCCCTGGCCACTCTAAAATCACACTCCCGCCGCCTGCATGCTCTCTCCCCTTTCTCTGCTTAGTGTTTTCCCACAGCACCAGTCACTTTCCAGTGCACTAGCAGCTCAAAAACTACAATTTCTCTCTCTTTTGTATTTCTTGTTATTATAACAGTATTTCATTTATCGTCAGAATTTAAGTTTTATGCGGGAACAGTTTGAATTTGTTTTATTCACGGATGTAGCCCCAGAGCCTAGGACAGTTCTGGCACTGAGTAGGCACTAAAGAAATGTTTTCTGAATGAATGCATGGTATGCACCTATGTGGCTTTCTCCAAGCCTGGACTTGCGGGGTGAGTTTGCACATTTATTGTTGTCATATTCTGCCAAATTGTCCTCCAACATAGCTGTAGGGATGGACAGTGGTAGTGTCTGAGGGCACACACTTCCCTGCTCCCATCACCTTGCAAATGACCATGCCCTTGATTTTTTCCTGGCAGACTTTGATGAGTGCTCGGTGTACGGCACCTGCAGCCAGCTCTGCACCAACACGGATGGCTCCTTCACGTGCGGCTGTGTGGAAGGTTACCTGCTGCAGCCAGACAACCGTTCCTGCAAGGCCAAGAATGGTGGGTGGGGTCCCAGGTGGCCACAATGAGAGGTGCCCTCCGTGTTGTTCCTTGGTGGAGAATAGCCTGTGAGGCCCTAGGAACCCTTGCTGCATTGACCCTCCTCTCCTCCATCTACAGAGCCGGTAGACCGGCCCCCTGTGCTGCTGATTGCCAACTCTCAAAACATCCTGGCCACGTACCTGAGTGGGGCCCAAGTGTCTACCATCACACCCACCAGCACACGGCAGACCACAGCCATGGACTTCAGCTACGCCAACGAGACTGTGTGCTGGGTGCACGTTGGGGACAGTGCTGCCCAGACGCAGCTCAAGTGTGCCCGCATGCCTGGCCTGAAGGGCTTCGTGGATGAGCACACCATAAACATCTCCCTCAGCCTGCACCGTGAGTTGCTTGCTCCCAGTTTGGAGGGTGCAGAAGGGCAAGGGAAGTGGGGCCTGGCGGGGACAGAAGCAGATGGTTAGACAGGATGACCCCTGTCAGGCACTGGAGCCCAAACAAGAAGCCCCTGACGGAGGCCGGGGCAGGGGCAGAGTCAGGCCATGCTTCTCTGGCTCAGATCTGAGAGGGCCTCAAAGGAGGAATGACTGGGCCATCTCCAGAGACCAGGGACTGTCCCTACTCAGAGAGAAGGCTGTTGACTAGATTTCCAAGGGGCTTTCCCTCGAAGTGGTAGCCAGGGCTGAAGAGCCCTGCCGGGTAGCGCCTGAGGGAATGGCTGGGTCTGTCTTCATGAAGTCGCCAGAAGAGACCCCCTGCTGTAGCATGGGTGTGGAGGTCCTGGGGCTGTTTCTGGGGGGCTTTGTGGCAGTGGATGAGACAGAGGAGGAGCGGTGAGGCTGGGACCACCTGAGTGTTTTAGGATACTCGGGATGTTCCCTTTGGGGCTCCCTCCCTAGGCTGTACTTTGCTGTCTAAGGGGTGTCCCTGGGGATGGGGCCAGGGCATAGATACAGTGCTTGGGGCCGTGCTGCTCAGCTCAGATGCTGCTATATAAACAAACAAAACATCTGGCATCATCACATTCCCAGGAAATGCACCACAGGGCTGAGGGAAAGATGGGGCCTGTGGTTGATCTGACCCACTGGGGCGGGTAATTTGATCTGTGACCTTGAGTAAACCAGAGTTCCCTGTAAACTCTGCTTTGGTTTCTAATCTGCAAAATGGGATTGAGGTTGTCTGCTCGGGTCCGATAAATCGAAGTGAGAGTCAGAGGTAACTGGAGGGTGGCAAACAAAAGGCTTAGGATCGTGAACCTTGGGCCTGTCTAGATCTTGAAGTTCCCTATTGGTTCCTGTGTGATGATCCCCACAGAAGACAAAGACCCTGGGAAGATGCAGGGCTTGGTTCTGCTTCAGCAGATGTTCTTCTGAGAGCCCCACCCTCTGTGGCCTCATCACACTGTCCTCACCTCAGATCCGGAGCATCCCAGTGGTGTCCTCGGGCTGCTGGTGACCAAACTCCCCTGTGATTAGACATGTTCGCCTTGGAGTACCGAGCGGGGGGTTGCCCCACATGCTTGGCTGAGCTCTTGGGGATGGGCAGCTCAGGGAACCCCATGGCAAACGGGGTAGGGTTGGGGGGAGACCCCGTGAGACAGCTCCCCTCTCCCTGCTCCTTGTCGATGGCCCCACCGAATAGGCCTGTCTGGGCAAACAGCTCCAGCAGCTCCCTCCCTGGCCCTGAGGCCAGCCCCGTGGGCTGGTGGGCAGGAGGCTGGGGAGGGGTGCCCCCTCCTGCCTTCCTCCCCAGGAGAAGCCGGAAATAACCTCAGGCGGGTATCCCTCCCTTGGCAAACACAGCCTTGCCTCCCAGTCTGCTAGGTTCAGTGGGCCCTTCTGGGGCAGAGTCCAAGAGGCGGGAAGAGATCAAGGTTCTGGGGAGAAGTGTTAGCGGGGTGAAGAAGTGGGTTCCTCTTGCCCCAGCCTCTGTCCCTTCCCCCCTGCCCTGCCTGCACCCCACACCCCATGCCGCCTGAATGTCTGGCTGTCACCCTGAGGATGATTGTTTTGCTCTCATCCCACAAGCTAATTATGGGCCCTGAACTGAGGAAATAGGAAGTGTCTCTCCCCTAGTGCCCTCCCCACATCCCCAGTTTATCCCCCGTTCCCAGGAGAGGCTGAATGGCCGGCCTGGTGTGCAGGGTGGCTGGTCCCAGGCACTCACCTGTGCAGTGGGCTGCTGGCCTGTAATTAGCTCCCCACGGCGGATGGAGAAGAAAGGCTGCTGCTTTCTCCTGCTTTCTCTCTGCCCTCTGGGGGAGCCCTCCCTGCAATCATCCCCTTCTTGGCTCTGACTGTGACCTCCCTCAGACCCCTAGGCTGAGCCCCATGCGGGAGGGAGGAGTCTGACAGTGGAGAGGTGCGGGGGCTCAGAGGCCAAGAGGCCAAGGGAAGCCTGCCTGCTAGTGTGGGAAGAAGAGGGAGCCTGCCCCAAAGAAAACTCTGGGTACAGAAATAGAATAGAAAGAAGGAAGGAGGCCAGGAAGTAAGGCATGGGTCTCGGGGCCCGAGTGAGCCAGACCTGCTCTGAGTCCTGAGAGCCCTAGACGGCCCTCCAAGGCCTGGGGTGGCCAGTGGTCAGTGCAGCCTCTAGGAGAGGCTTGTGGAGCAGGCTCAGGACTGGCCCCTGTCTTGGCCCCAGCTCCTTCCCTCTGTTTGTACTCAAGGGTGTGTGTGTGGGGGGGGGGGGGGGGACATCCACTGAGCAACCTCCCCAGCATCCTGAAAGGTGTGTATGTGCACTTTCTTCCCTTACCCACGCCTAGGCTGCTCACCCTCCTCGCGCAGCCCCAGTGCTTTCACCGCCCTGGATTGGGGTGACCGCTCCCCCGCCCTCCCGGGCCGTCACCCAAAGGCCCATCCTCCCAGCTGGATGGGTGGTCTCTGAGGACCCTGATTCCATGACTGAGAACACGACAGTGAGTCACGGGAGACCCTTAGGGAGGCCCAAGGCCAGCCCCTCAGTTGTTGTTGTTTTTCTTTTATATTTTTATTGATTTCAGAGAGGGAGAGAGATAGAAGCATCAATGATGAGAGAGAATCATTGATGGGCTGCCTCCTGCACGCCCCCTACTGGGGATTGAGCCCGAAACGCAGGCATGTGCCCTTAACTGGAATCGAACCTGGGACCCTTTAGTCCGCAGGCCAACGCTCTATCCACTGAGCCAAACCAGCCAGGGCCAGACCCTCAGTGTTGTTGTTTTTTGTTTTTTAAAAAAATATATTTTATTGCTTTTTTACAGAGAGGAAGGGAGAGGGATAGAGAGTTAGAAACATTGATCAGCTGCCTCCTGCACACCCCCTACTGGGGATGTGCCTACAACCAAGGTACATGCCCTTGACCAGAATCGAACCCGGGACCCCTCAGTCCGCAGGTGGATGCTCTATCCACTGAGCCAAACTGGTCAGGGCTAGACCCTCAGTTTTTAATACTGCCTTTCCCAAAGCAGGGATGCCTTGATTTTCTGTCGCACATAGATGTACATTTTTTATTATTGTAGTTATGTTTTATTGAATACTCATTAGGGAACTCCTATAACTAGCATATCAAATCTATGATTTTGTAGATTGTTTAGGATGCAGCAAAATAAGTTGATTTAAAGAAATAGTAGGTAAATAATAGTACAACTGTACATAAACGTGGTGAATATTTTGAAAGTGATATGCAAAAGACTTTAAGTTCTGGTAACTGAGGCCCAGAGGGGTCAACTGGAAGTACCTGAGACAGGCCTGACATCCCCCCCACCCTCCAAGGATGATGCTGGGCTGAGCTGTGTTGGAGGTCAAGTCTCCTGGCCCCACCCTACCCCCAGGCCTGCACTCCTTAAGCTGTGCACCACTGACCTATCCCTTCAGTTCTGAGGATATTTTCACTGTAAGAAGAATAAGGGCAGACTGGGGTCCTGAGAAGGTGTGTGTGTGTGTGTGTGTGTGTGTGTGTGTGTGTGTGTGTGTGTGTCGGGGGGCGGTTGGGGGAGCGGGGGTTGGGAGAGGTTCCAAGGTTGCAGATAGAGCCTTGAAGGAAATAAGATTTGCAGAAGCCACTTAGTTTGGACTGTGTATGAGGGGATGCTCTGGAGGGGCTCTCGGAGGTCCTAGGGTTCCCTCCCCTGCCCCATGCTGCGCGGGGAAGAAGGAGGTGGACCCCCTAGGAAGAAGAAAAGGCCCTGTAGGCTGCAGGCAGCAAGGTTGCGAAATGGGTCCCCAATTCCAGCTGGCCAACTTCACTTTTCTTTTTTTCTTTTCCCTCCCTCGTGTGTGTGTGTGTGTGTGTGTGTGTGTGTGTGTGCGTGTGCGTGTGTGTGTGTGCATGCTCGCATTTAAAGTCACAACAGGAAATGGGGTAGTGATTTGTCTGGAGGGAAGGCAGAGAGAGGGCAGAGAGCAGCGTCTCTGAGCCTGTGGTGAACTGGCTTCCCCAGCTGGAAGGGGAGCTGTCTTCCCACTGAACTGGACCCCCAAGCCCTCTCAGCCCCCCATCCCCTACCCACGGGACACTTACAGACTGTGTAAGAAAGCCAGCTACCCCCTTCTTTGGCCTTTCTTACCCACGGGGTGTCAGAATAGTGAGGGGCTCTAGCCACCCCACTCTGGCCTCGGGCCCTCCCCATCCTGGTGCTTTTGCTTCCCATTCCCATTCTGAGTTTTCTATCATGTAGCAGCCCTCCTCCCCCCTCGCAGGCCAGGGACAGCCCTGCGTCTCGGGCATAGCTCCAGCCCTGTCCTCTTCTCCCCCGCTGTCTCCTTGAAGTCGCCTCTCTACCCAGCCTGCTCCCAACACCCCCTCCCTCCTGTTTTCAAGCCAAAGGAAGGAACTTAAGCAAGAGAGATGTGTTTTAGAGCCCAGTAAGGATTTCTCAACAGCTGAAAGACCTGGTTCTGATTCTGAATCAGCGCTGCAGAATCCAGCCATCTCATCCCAAGACTGAATCCTTTGTGGACTGGGGGCCAGGCAGGGGAAGGAAGCAGGGCACTCCCCCCCACCCCCCCAGGTGGAATTCTGAGCAGGGAGGGGGCCCCGGGGACAGAGGTGACACTCTGTGGCCGAGTCCCAGACTTGCTGGTGGAACAAGAAGAGCTGAAGTCAGGACCTGGCAGGAAGCAGGATCGTGAGGACATGCCATTTAGCAATGTTCTGCCAAGCCCCAGACTCTTGATCATCTCCCCAGCCCTCCCCCCGCCCAAGCAGGAGGATTACCAGACAGATGTCTTCTCCCACTGTCTTGGGCATCCAGAGGCCAGAGAAGGAGGATTCTGGCAGTAAAAGGGAAGGGAAAAAGTGATGTCCCGACACTAGGACGACCGAGTGAGGACTCAGTGCTCAATAAATATTTGTTGAATGAATCAGTACATGTGTGTCAGGAGCTGGGGACAAAGATAAAAGTGCCCTGGTCTCTCAGTATTTGTAGTCAGGTAAACAGGCTGTGATAAACGGAAGTACTGGGGCTATGGGAGCCTCTAAACTGCCCACGGGGAGGGTCTGCCTTTAGTCAGGAGGCCATAGGACTCTGGCTGGAGGCACAGATGGTAACTGGGTGGAAAAGGTGGGGACGGAAAGGATGGAGGTGAAGGAGGACCATGGTACAAACCATCGCTCCCATTTGTGGCTTGTTTATTGCCGGCCCCGCCCTGTGCTATGTGCTGTTAATGCACCATCCCATTTTACAGATGAGCAAACTGAGACTCAGAGACATTAAGTAATTTGCCCATAGTCCCGCAGGAGGTGACAGATGATGATTCAAACCGAGGCTGGGCCAGGGCAGAGCAGAGCGATGAGTGAGGTGGGGAGGTTCCTGAAATAAGGACCAGATGCAATGTGTTCCCTGAGGTTAGGGTTATGGTTATGGCTAATGGGATTCTTCTTCCTCAGCCCGGGCCCTTGTACCCTACCCTACAATATTTGGGTGTGTGGACGTGTTAAGGATATTTCCTCAGGGCTCAGAGGCCCCGTCCTTCCCGGGATTTATTTTAGGGAGAGTGACTGGAATCCTGCAGCTGAAGCTGGGGTCTTCTTGGGAATGGGGTGGGGCCTGTTGTTTTTGGAAAAGCAGCCGCTATTTAGGGAAATGCCTCTTGAACATTGTGAATGACGGAGACGGTGAGAAAAAACCGGAGTTGTGGGGCGTGCAGGATGCTGAGCCTGGGGGTCGGGGTAGAGGGAGGGTTCAGCATCTAAAAGCACACACCCCAGGTCTATTCTGGGGCCTGGAACTGAAAGTCCTTTGCGACATCACAGGCAGGCTGCGGTCTGTCCTCTCCTCCCAGCTTCCGAGCGAGCGGCCCTCTCTGTGCTGGCATCCCTAACTCCTAGGACTCCAGACCACCCCCAAACTCCTCCCACAACACAGCCTCTCTCCACTTGGGTTTGCCTGAGACTCTCCTGTCTTCAGGGTTTGGAGGGTGCGCTGGTGTGGGTCAGCCCTGAGGAGGCTGGACCACGAAGAGCCAACCCCCTGGGTTTGCAGGGCCAGAATGCTCAGGTCTTCCGGGCACAACCCCAGAACTCCACTTGCCCCCCATGCCCTGGACAGAGGGGAGCCCTCTCTCAGTCTGAGCCCATCTCGGTGATGGCCTCAGAATTGTGTGAGTGGCCCAGCATGTGTGTGTGCATGCGAATGTGTGCATATGTGTGGTGGGGCGGGCAGAGGAATCTGGACTTTAGGGAAGAGGAAAATAATGTGGTAGAGGGGGGTTGGATAACAAAGGATTTTTGCTTGCAACTAATAGTCTCCAGCTGCAAAAATACCAGAGGGGAGGCCAAACCGGGCTGGGGACTCCAGTTCTTGCCAACTCCTCACCGGCCTGCTGAGTGGGGCCCTGCCTGGCTTTGGGGAGGTGGAAGGGGAGACCGGCCAAGGGTAAATATCTGAGAGCGGGATGGTCCCTTCCTGGAACTAGGAGGGAACACAGGCCAGAGGGAGGCCCAAAGGTGAAGGTCAGCGTTGTCCTGGGGCTCAGCCGGGAATCGGCTGCACCTGGATGAGGGGCATTAGCTCTTCAGGCTTCTTCCTCCCCTCTTGCTGAGGGAAGGCTGGGTGGGGAGCAGGGCAGGGTGTTGCCAGCCCTGGGGCTGGGCAGTGACTCAGGGAAGCCTCAGGAAATGGAGAGAAGGACCCAGCTGCACCAGCTGGTGCTGGGAAAACAGCTTCCCATGGTGAAGTTCGTCCACATGCCAGCAGCCCCCAGACCCCCGCCGCACCCACCAAGCAAAGGGCACGCAGCCCTGTTTGCCTTCCAACCATGCTGCCGGCTGCCTGGGGCTGTGGGCAGGTCCCCCTCCCTTTGGGACTTCGGGACTTTGGCTTCCTCTGGAGGCAGCCCAGCCGCCTTCCCTGTAATCTGATTTCTCTGTGGTAACGGTGTGTGGGGCATTTTGATCACCTAACCCCTGCTCTGGGCCCTCTTCCTACTTGGCCTGGGACCCACATCCCAGGCTGCTCTACCCTTCTCTCCGGGGCCAGCACCAGGGCCCCGAGGAGGGAATGGCTGGGTTCGGGTGCATCAGCACTGACAGAGATAACTCTTCCGTGTGACCTTCCTCTAGTCACCTCGGAGTGGGTTTCCACAGGGGGGACCTGAAGAGGAAACCAGTTTGATGAGAATCTCAAATTGGCTCCTTCCTCTCCCCTCTCCCCTCCCCCAGCCTAAGTCCTATGACCGTGAGTCAGTGGCAGGACCCAGCCAAGTTCCTTGGGAGCCATGTTCCTGTTCCCTTTGTCCCCACCCCCACCCACTGTTGGGAAACAGACCCTGAGCCCCTGTGGGGAGGGGAAGGATCAGGAGGGGCTGAGCTGAGTTCCCAGTCATCACACCTATCGCTGTGGGCGCTGTGCGGGGCAGAATGCTCCCCTCTGGGCGGAGTGTGAGTAAAGGGGGTGAGATGGGCCCAAGGCAGGCCATCCGGAGCTTTCTCTCCCCCTGTTGTGGAGGCGGAGTGCAAGGCAGGGGTCCCAGGGAGTCCCTGTCTTGGAAATTTTCCAGTTTGCAAGAGGCATCACGTGTGAGGATGGTAGTGGGAGAAGACAGTGGGTGGCCAGGGCGTCCTGGAGAAGAGGGGCCCACAGGAGGTGGGCAGGGGTCCCTGGCCGCTGACGTGCTGCCTCCCAGATTTCCCGCTGCCCTCATCCCACCCCTGCTCTCTTCAGCTTCTTGGCCTCTTGCGTCTTCTCCAGACCCATGGCTGTAGACCGAGTGTGGCCCTCACCCCCCCCTCCTCCCCCACACCCGGCCTTCTGGAGCTCCCCCTCCTGCTCAGCCATGCCTCAGTTTGCCTTCAGAGTCCTTGTGCTCTCTCCTCCAGCCCTCCCTGACATCAGGAAATTGAGCAATAGGAACATTGAAAAACCAGGAGTGGGGGTGAATAGAGGAAGTTTGGCCTGTATCACTGGGTCTAACCTTTGGCCACCGTGGACCTTCCCGTTTCCATCCATATGGGCCCCACACGTTGGCATCCTTTTCTCTCAGATTGGATTTATTGACAAGTGCTTGCTTTTCCATTTTTCAAAAGTCATGCAACACGTAACAGCTTCCAGTCAGTGCTCTGGCTAGCATGGGACTTACCATATGTGAAAGTCCAGCTAAAAATAAAGAACTGTGTGAGTGGCCAAACACTGTGTGATGTTTTAATTAGCCTGAGTGCTCTTATCTCAAATAAAAGCAGATTAAAAAAAAAAATCCTAAAATGAGCTGGTGAACCTGTCCTCGCTGTCTTTGGGGACTCCAAAGAGGAGCTTCCGGGAGGGGCTGGAGTCAGGGAAGCTTGTACCCCGTGCCCCCCGTGTGCCTATCCTGCCTGGGCATGGGGAGCGGGGCTGTGTGGGAAGGTCCTCGGAGACTTCTCCTTGGAGAGTCCAGATCGGTGGAAAGGTGGCAAAGATCACAAGGCTAAGTGTGCTGCCTCTGCTACCTCCCATAGGAGCTCAGGGGGCAGAGATGGCCCTGGCCTGCGGGGGGGAGGGGGGGGAACACCCAGAGGAAGGGGGCTCTGCAGGAGCTCAGGGTGGGCATGTCCACGCGAGCACCTCCCCCATAGCTCTCTCGTTCACGCCCTCCAGACGTGGAGCAGATGGCCATTGACTGGCTGACGGGCAACTTCTACTTTGTGGATGACATCGACGACAGGATCTTTGTCTGCAACCGGAATGGCGACACGTGTGTCACTCTGCTAGACCTGGAGCTCTACAACCCCAAGGGCATCGCGCTGGACCCTACCATGGGGTGAGAGGGCTCTGCCCTGCAAAGGGGGAGGCAGGAGCTGCCGTGGGAGGGTGGGTCCCCGGCGGCCGGGACTCCTTTAACGTGCCGTCTGCCCACAGGAAAGTGTTTTTCACCGACTACGGGCAGATCCCCAAGGTGGAGCGCTGTGACATGGACGGGCAGAACCGCACCAAGCTGGTCGACAGCAAGATCGTGTTTCCTCATGGCATCACGCTGGACCTGGTCAGCCGCCTCGTCTACTGGGCCGACGCCTACCTGGACTACATCGAGGTGGTGGACTACGAGGGCAAGGGCCGGCAGACCATCATCCAGGGCATCCTGGTGAGGGGGAGCCTTTGCAGGGAACCCCAGGGGGAGGGCCCTCCGGGGGGCGGGGGTGGTCGTGAGCGCTTTGGGGAAGGGCAGGACATGGCTTCCACTCGGATGGGAACAGTCATTTTAGAGATGCCTTTTGCTTCCCTTTTCTGATTTGATCCTTACAATGGCCTCTAAGGGATGGATGCGCAGGTAGGTGACAGTTCGAGTTTGGCAGATGGAAACAGCAGGGCTCAAGAGGTTGGGGATTTGCCTGAGGTCACACAGGAAATAGCACTCGGACCTCGTCTGGAAGCCCTGCCAGCGCAGATGGCACTGCATTCTGGGATAATTGGGGTGACAGCCATCTCGGTTTGCATGGGACTGTCCTGGTGTCAGCAAACCCGTTGGTCCTGGACAGACTGGGACAGTTGGTTACGTTAGATAATGGATACCTTATGTGGGCGGCAGGGCTGTTACAGGGCCAGTCTGTCCTCCCGACCCTCCCCTAGCTGGGCGCTGGAGTTGGGTTAAGAATGTTCTCTGTGGACAGAGTTCAGGTCCCAACTCCGATGTCACCGGAATCATGCCATCCCCCACTGTGGGCCTGATTGTGGGGGACGTGGTTTCTGGCCTCCAGGGATCTGAGCAGACTGGGTGGGCTGAGTCCACAAACCACCAGACAGTGCAGAGAGACCCAGAGCAGCGGCGTGTGGGCGTCCCTGGTTCCAGGAGCTCTTGGAGGAGACGCTCCGTGAAGGGGGAGTGGGATTTGACAAGCGAAGAGCTCAAGAACAGGCAGCCCAGCCGGGGGAGGAGGGAAGCACAGCGTCAGGCGGCGATGGAGTGGAGCTGGGAGCACAGACCACGGCGGCTGGACGGGAAGCCGAGGGGCTCTCCGAGGCGGAGGGCGGACTTCTTTCCCTTTGCTGACCGTGCTGCCTGCCCCTCGCAGATTGAGCACCTGTACGGCCTGACCGTGTTCGAGAATTACCTCTACGCCACCAACTCGGACAACGCCAACGCCCAGCAGAAGACAAGCGTGATCCGCGTGAACCGCTTCAACAGCACTGACTACCAGGTCGTCACCCGCGTGGACAAGGGGGGCGCCCTCCACATCTACCACCAGCGGCGCCAGCCCCGAGGTGAGCAGAGGTTCTTCCTGTGGGAACCCCCGATTCTCTCGTATCACGACTGCTTCTCCTGACCACGTCACACCCTGGCCACCCACTCCTCAGACAGCCCCTTCCTGCCCCTCGGCATCCGGATCCCACCCCCGGGCGGCCCCTTCCCCCTCTGCTAAGGGCACAGAGTGTTCCTCCCGTCCCTCCCCTGGTGGGTCCAGAGGAGAAGCCCCTGGCGTGGGCAGCCGTGGGCCTCTCCCCGGCCGCAGCGGCCCCCACCTGCGTGGCTGGGCTGTGGTGGGACAGAGGCGTTCCGGTCCTGGGCTTCCGAGTCCTCAAATGGGACAAGGGGCACGGCGACCACAGCAGGAGGGAGTGTGGGCAGACTCAGGCAGCCTTCTCAGGCCGAGGCACAGAGGCCCCGAGGGTCCTGACCCGTCTCCACCCGCCCTAGTGAGGAGCCACGCCTGTGAGAACGACCAGTACGGGAAGCCGGGCGGCTGCTCCGACATCTGCCTGCTGGCCAACAGCCACAAGGCGCGGACCTGCCGCTGCCGCTCCGGCTTCAGCCTGGGCAGTGATGGGAAGTCATGCAAGAGTGAGTAAAGGGCGTGCGTGCCTGCTGGGGTGGGTGGGAGGGTGTCCCGACCCGCCTCCCCACAGCCCTACCGCTGCTGTCTGAGATGAAGAGCGATGAAGGCATTTACCCGAAGTTTCATCACTAGTAAGGGACAGTCACAGAGCTGGAACCCACATCTGAAAACAAGCCTTTTCCCACTATCCCACTCGCTCGAGCTCCATGGAAGAATGGCCCCTCCCTCCCTCCCTCCCTTCCTCCTTCCGTCCCTCTCTCCCTCCCTCCCTCCCTCCCTCCTTCCCTCCCTCCCTCTCTCCCTCCCTCCCTCCCTCCCTCTCTCCCTCCCTCCCTCCCTCCCTCCTTCCCTCCCTCCCTCTCTCCCTCCCTCCCTCCCTCCCTCCTTCCCTCCCTTCCTCCCTCTCTCCCTCCCTCCCTCCTTTCCTTCCTCCCTCCCTCCTTCTCTCCCTTCCTCCCTCCCTCCCTTCCTCCCTCCCTCCCTCCCTCCCTCCCTCCCTCCCTCCCTCCCTCCCTCCCTCCCTCCCTTCCTTCCTTCCTTCCTTCCTTCCTTCCTTCCTTCCTTCCTTCCTTCCTTCCAAATAAGTAGTGAGCATGTCCTGAGTGTCTGGCACTGTCCTAAAATAAAAATTCAGCAGTGAACAGGTAGATGTCATCTCTGTCCTCCAGGGCGTATAGTCTGGCAGGGGAGACAGACAAATAAATATAAAACTTCAGGTGGGGGTAGGTGTTAGGAAGAAAATACATGGAGAGGAGAGTTAGCGATGACCTGAGGGCTCCGTGTAGCTAGAGCAGCCAGGGAAGACTTCTCTGCAGAGATGGGATTTGCGCCGAGCACTCCGTGAGTGAGGAGGAGCTGCCTGCAGGCAGGGCCGAGGGAACCCACCGCGCCCAGGCTCTGAGGCCCTGTGGGCTCGGCGACTTTCAAGCAGAGAAGTGACATCACACTGGCTGCTGGGGTGGGGACGGGCAGCCGCCAGTTTAGGCAAGAAGTGATGTGGCTCAGATTAGGACGTTCGCTGAGGAAGTGGTGGAAAGTGGTCAGATTCCAACATATTTTGAAGGTGCTCCTTTTCATTACTGAGCAGTACACTTTACTAAACACATGCTACTTGCTGCACTTGCCCCATTTCCCACTCCCGGGGAAGGTAAAACCCCCAGGGCGTATGTCTGTGTCTGTCGGTCCCTATGACCCAGAGCCTCTGCTGCCCCCACAGCCCCTGGCCCAGCACAGCCGGGGCCTTGCAGCCCCTTGGGGGGCGGCCGTGTGTGCACATGCATGTGCGTGTCTGACTGTGCCTCCGTCTGTGCCTGCCCTAGAGCCAGAACACGAGCTGTTCCTTGTGTACGGCAAGGGCCGGCCAGGCATCATCCGGGGCATGGATATGGGGGCCAAGGTCCCAGACGAGCACATGATCCCCATCGAGAACCTCATGAACCCCCGGGCCCTGGACTTCCACGCTGAGACCGGCTTCATCTACTTTGCCGACACCACCAGCTACCTCATTGGCCGCCAGAAGATCGATGGCACCGAGCGGGAGACCATCTTGAAGGACGGTAAGGGCCCCCGAGGTGGGAGGCGTGTGGCTAGGACTCCCAGGGGGCATCACCCACCTGGGATGGGAAGCGATTTGGGGCCTCGACATCTGTCCCGGTGCCCTCGCCCTCTGCTGACTGGCTGGCTGGGCTGGTTGGCATGGAGATGAGGGGATGACAGACTGACCCCTGGGTGACCCCCTTCTTGGCTGAGCTGACAAGAGGCAGGAGGATGGATGGATGGCGTGGGCTGTCCTTGCCAGCCCTTGGGAAAACTCAGGGTCTCTCAGCCATTGGCTCCGAGCCCTGGAGCTGCACGTAGCACACAGCGGGAGCGGCCTGAAGCCTGGGATCAGAGCAGGCACACAGCACCACGTGCACACGCAGGGTCTGTGCTGCCAAGCGCCGCGTGCTTCTGCGTCCTGAGAAAACTGTGTGGTTGGTTGGTTGGTTTGTTTGTCTAAATCCTCACCTGAGGATACTTTCCTATTGGTTTTTAGAGAGTTGAAGGGAGAGGGGAGGGGGAGAAAAAAAGAGAAACATGGATGTGAGAGAGACACATCGATTGGCTGCCTCCTCCCACACATGCCCTGACCCAGGCCGGGGATGGAGCCTGCAACCAAGGTATGCATCCTTGACCGGAAATTGAACCCGGGACCTTTCGGTCCATGGGCCGACCCTCTAACCACTGAGAAAACCCGCTGGGGCAGGAAATGGTGTTTGTGGACTGAGTCAGTTTTTTCCTCGGAGCTGCTGGGGCACGTCAACAGAGCACTGTCTTCTGAACACCCACCTGCACGGAAGCTCTGGGCTGAGCTCTGCCACTTCCCAGGCTGAGTGAGGAATTCCCCGCTCCACACGGGCCCCGGGGCAGGGCTCCCTAACCGGGCAACTCGCTGACACCAGTTACCACCCTCCCCACAGGGCAGAGAACCTCAGCAGTCAGCAGTCATAAGACTTTGGAGAAATCAAAAGTAATTCCTCATCACGAAAAGATTGGGGTTCCCTATGCTAGGGGAACTGCTATTTAAAGGGCACTGAAGACAAAGCCTTTTGCTAAGTGAAAAATCACTTCCTGATTTATTCATTTTGCTAGCTCAGGAGTTTTAGGGCTGGGACGTGGCGTCACACTTGTGCCCAGAGCACGTTGCCGCAGCTGTCCACCCTCGCCCAGGCCCAGACATGCCCTCACACGGGAGCCCACATCCACCACGTAGGTGTGCTGGCTGTCACGTACAGCTTTGTGCCTCAGCACAGAGAGGCAACACAAACGATCTCCTGTGCCCGGCCGGTGTGGCTCAGTGATTGAGCGTCGACCTCTGAACTCGAAGGTCAGGGTTCAATTCCCCTCAGGGCACATGCCTAGGTTGTGGGCTCAATCTCCAGTAGGGGACGTATAGGAGGCAGCCGATCAATGATTCTCTCTCATCATTGATGTTTCTCTCTCTCCCCCTCTCCCTTCCTCTCAATAAAAAATAATAAATAAATCAATAAAAATTAATATATATAAAAATAATAATATTTTTTAAAAAACAAAACCCCCCACAAATGCTCATTCCTCCATCCTCCCATCCCCATCCCACCCACTGTCTTGGGCATACAAGGCTCCCAGGCCTCCCTACTAGCCAAGTTGCTCAAAGGTATGTGCACCCCAAGGGTCAGGGGCAGGCCGTTTGAGCTTCCTCTAAGTCTCTCCATCATTGTCCCCTTCACTCCCTGCAGGCATCCACAATGTGGAGGGCGTGGCCGTGGACTGGATGGGGGACAATTTGTACTGGACGGATGATGGGCCCAAGAAGACCATCAGCGTGGCCAGGCTGGAGAAAGCTGCTCAGACCCGCAAGACCTTGATAGAGGGCAAAATGACACACCCCAGGGCCATAGTGGTGGACCCACTCAATGGGTGAGTCCTCCCAGGGCCTTGGGTTGGGTGGGCCAGGCACCCTGTGGGTCTTAGAAGTGGCAGATGAGACAGAGAGTGAACAGGAGAGGGCAGCCTAGGTGGGATGCTTAGGCAAGAATGGGAAGCTGAAAGGGGAGATGTCTCCATCTTTAGGGCAATGGGAGTGATGCCTCAAACACACATAGAAATCTGATCCTGTCACCCTCGGCCCAGAGCCCTCCACGGGGTTCCCCTGCCCTCAGAGTGAGACCACACTCCTTATCAGGCCGGGGTCCTAGGGGGTCTGCCTGCAGCTCTTTTGACCTCATCTGCACCTTACTTCCTGCCCTTGGAAGTTCTGTTCTCACTGCCCCTTGTCTGTGCCTCAGAGAGACACCCCAGCTGTTCCTGCCTCGGGGCTTCTGCTCTTGTAGTCCCTCTGCCTGGAATTCCCAGGTACTTGCAGGTCTAGCTCCTTCTCGGCATTCACATCGCACCTCCTCAGAGAGGCCTTCCTCACCTGCTGCGGTCACTCTCCATGTCCTCACCTGCTTCGTGTTCCTGCTTTTACCACTTTGATGTGAGAGATCTTATCGGTTGGCTTATTTCTTACCTGTCTCCCTGGCTGGGATATGGACTCCAGGGGAGCAGGAGCCCTGGCTACCTTCGTCTTTTCTTTTTTCCCTTAAAAAAATTTTTTTTATTGATTTTTTTAGAGAGAGAGAGGAAGGGAGAGGAGAGAGTGAGATAGAAACATCAGTGATGAGAGAAAATCATTGATTGGCTGCCTCCTGCTCTCCTCACACTGGGGATTGAGCCTGCAACATGGGCATGTACCCTGACTGGGAATTGAACTAGTGACCTCTTGGTTCATGGGTTGCTGCTCAATCCACTG
Organism: Cnephaeus nilssonii; assembly: GCF_951640355.1. Lineage (NCBI taxonomy): Eukaryota > Metazoa > Chordata > Mammalia > Chiroptera > Vespertilionidae > Cnephaeus > Cnephaeus nilssonii. The sequence continues at coordinate 54,303,216 of NC_137077.1, forward strand.
ATCCACACCAGCTTGGCCTTTGGTGTTTTCTGGGTCCCCAAATGCCAGACTGTGCCCAGCTTGTAGTAGGCACTCATCAAATATTTGCTGAATGGAGGAATAAATGAATGAAATGTGTGGTCCAGGGCTGAGCAGGACAGGAAGACCTCTGTGAGGGGCTCTGGGACAACACAAGTGGATTGTTAATGACTTGGTGCTGACCAGTCGCTGCCCACAGGTGGATGTACTGGACAGACTGGGAGGAGGACCCCAAGGACAGTCGGCGAGGACGGCTAGAGAGGGCCTGGATGGACGGCTCACACCGCGACATCTTTGTCACCTCCAAGACAGTGCTGTGGCCCAATGGGCTGAGCCTGGACATCCCAGCCGGGCGCCTCTACTGGGTGGATGCCTTCTATGACCGCATCGAGACCATACTGCTCAATGGCACAGACCGGAAGGTGGGCCGGCGTGCCTCTGTGTGGTGTTCGTCTATGTGTCGCCAGATCACTTTTATGTGTGGATGAGGCTCTGTGTGAATGTGTGGGCATCTGTGTGTTTACCTGTGTCCCCATGGATGTGTACATCTGTGTGCTTGTGTGTCCCATGTGTTGTGTTGTGTTGTGCTGTTAGAGGATTGCCTCTATTAAAGTACATCTGACTGGGCCTGTTGTCCGGGGGCTGGACCTCAGCCGAAGGCGCTGCCCTCTCTGCTGGAGCTCATGCAGTTCTTTCTGCCCAGCTCCTCCTCACCTGGCACACTGCTCAGGGCCACCTCCGCCTCTCCCCCAGATTCCCGTGTCTTTTTCATTTCTTCGTGCCGACCATGGGTTGGCCTTTAATAAATCCTGGCAAGTGTTTGTTGGGAGAAGAAATGCAAGTTTGAATTCTGGCTGTCGGCTCGGTACTGTGTGTGTGTGTGTGTGTGCGCGCCCGCGCCCGTGGGTGTTGGAGGGAGAAGACAGTGTGGACAAGCTCGCCATCGGTCCCCTGCTGGGCTCAGGGTCTGGCACCTCACTCTGTGCAAAGCTCTGGGCCTCAGGGGCTCCCGGGCTAATGGAGGAAATAAGAGCCCACCTAGGATGTGGATAAATGAGGGTACAAACCAGTAACCTCTCTGGGCCTCCTCAGTCCCCCTGTTTGTCTCCAGCTCCTTAGTAACCTCCCCTCCATCCCTAGATTGTATATGAAGGTCCTGAGCTGAATCATGCCTTTGGCCTGTGTCACCACGGCAACTACCTCTTCTGGACCGAGTACAGGAGCGGCAGTGTTTACCGCTTGGAACGCGGTGCAGGAGGCGCACCCCCCACCGTGACCCTTCTGCGTAGCGAGCGGCCCCCCATCTTTGAGATCCGCATGTATGATGCTCAGCAGCAGCAAGGTACCCCCTGGGGCTGGGGCTGGGGCTGGTGACGGGGTGGGACCTAGATGGGGGTGAGGCTCCCGAGCGGGGGAAGGCACTCCCCCTGGGATCCTAGGCTCTGCCTCTTGAGGCTCCCAAATAGAGAGGCCCCAGCCCTCGCCCTTAGAGCGCGACGCACAGGCCTATCAGGCATGGGTCCTACGGGTCTGCCGGCAGCTTGTTTGACCTCATCTGCCCTTCCTTTCCTGTCTCCCTCCCTGCCGTGCCTACGTCTCCTGTTCTTCAATGTGCTCATGGTCCTCTCAATGCTTCCTCCCTCTCCCTCTCCTCACTTTAATGCGTCTCGTCCCCTATCTTCTCATTTCCTTTCCATCCCCTGTCCTCCCCCTCCTCCCCTGACCCCTCCCCACGACCCCCCTTCACAGTGGGTACCAACAAATGCCGGGTGAACAACGGTGGCTGCAGCAGCCTGTGCCTGGCCACCCCGGGGAGTCGCCAGTGTGCCTGCGCCGAGGACCAGGTGTTGGGCACCGACGGTGTCACTTGCATGGGTACGAGGGGCCCAGCTGGGGTGGGAGGCAGGGAAGAGGCCCCAGCAGGAGGAGGCCACGGGGCCCAGTAAGAGATGAAGGAGGCAAAGAGGGCCCAGTTGGGGCAACAGGAGCTGAGTGATGGGGCAAGAGAAGGCTCTGGGGACCAGGTGCGGGAATCAGAGGCACAAAGATTAGGGGAAACTAATCTCTATTCCCCCATCATTAAAGTAATATATCAATAGTTCTAAGTACTAGAGCCCTGGCCGGGTGGCTCAGTTGGTTAGAGCATCGTCCCATGCACCAAAAAGGTTGCACATTCAGTTCCTGGTCAGGGCACACACCCAGGTTGGGGGTTTGATCCCCAGTCAGAGTGCATATGGGAGGCAATGGATCGATGTTTCTCTCTCACATCAATGTTTCCCTCTCTCTCTCTTAAAAAAAAAAAAATTAGTGGAAAAATATTCTCGGGTTAGGATTTAAAAAAAAAAAATGGAGAAGAGAAAAAAGCCCAAATCTTACCAACTTATCCTCTGCCCTTTTGAGTTCGTATGTGTCACAGCATTTTCTGTGTTATTCCTGCATTATTTTAAATAAAAATAGGCTATGCCGCCCTGACCGGTTTGGCTCAGTGGATAGAGCGTCGGCCTGCGGACTCAAGGGTCCCGGATTCGATTCCAGTCAAGGGCATGTACCTTGGTTGCAGGCACATACCCAGTAGGGAGTGTGCAGGAGGCAGCTGATCGATGTTTCTCTCTCATCGATGTTTCTAACTCTCTATCCCTCTCCCTTCCTCTCTGTAAAAAAATCAGTAAAATATATTTTAAAAAATAAAAATAGGCTATGCTCATTATAAAAATAAATACATAAACATGATAGAAAACAGAAGGAGAAAGTACAAGTCACCCCGAAGACCACCACCCCTTGATACCATTGTTCCCACCTGGGAAGCCATCCTCCCAAACATTTCTCTTCCACCTTTCCTGACTGGAATCCTGCTGCACATCCTGTCCTAGTTCATGCTTTCGTCACTGGACAGTATGTCATGAAAACATAAGCAGAATTTTTAATGGCTGAAGTAGATTTCATTAGTAAAAGTTCCATAATTTGCTTAACCATTTCTCTATTGTTGGATGTTTAGGTTGTTTCCTTATTTTTTATTTTTTTTTTTAAATATTTTTATTGATTTCAGAGAGGAAAGGAGGAGAGAGAGATAGAAACATCAATGATGAGAGAGGATCATTGATTGGCTGCCTCCACGCTCCACACAGGGGATCCAGCCCATACCCCAGACTTGTGCCCTGACCGGGAATCGAACCGTGTCCTCCTGGTTCATAGGTCGACGCTCAACCACTGAGCCACACTGGTCGGACTATTTCCAGTTTTTTGTTGTAATCACAGCCAACATCTATTGAGCACAGACTATGTACTAGGCACGGTTCTAAGCACTTCCCATGCAGTAATGTATTTATTCCTTAACATGTTCCTGTAGGAAAGATATTTTTATTATCCCCAATTTACAGATAAAAAAATTGAGGCCCAAAGTTAGAGCAGGAATATGAACCCAGGAAGTGCGACCCAGATCCCGTTTCTTAACCACCCACTCTACTATTTCTCACACCTGCATGCTTTGCCATATTCTGAGTGAGTTCCTGACATAGAATCCCAGAGTGCAACTGGGTAGCGGGGCCTTGGGGCACAGCTAAGAGTGAGTGACTGAGGCCAGTGGAGGGCAAGGGCGTTGGCAAAGAGAGGAACTGGGGGGCCAGGGTAACGGAAAGATCCTTCCACGGACGTTGGAATCACCAAGAATTGAAGCAGAATGATTTTGGAAAGAGTGACGCTGGAGCCAGGATCTAAAAACCCTTAAGGATGAGAGGGAGTGGCCTGGGGGCCTGTAGAAGTAGGGGTGGGGTGGTCAGATAACAGGAAAGTCAGTGTGCATTTTGCAGAGAGAAGAGAGGAGAATAGTCGGGAAGCAGGATGGAGCAGCAAGCCGGACACCTCCAGGCTCAGTGGTCCGTGGGCTGTGGGAGAGAAGACAGCCGCCCACGGGCCGTGGGAAGGCTTAGTGGGAATGGCAGGTGGGCCAAGAAGGGATGCACAGAGCTGCAAGGTCCAGGGACGGGCTGTCCTGGGCTCCTGGAGGTTACTGATGCCGACACAAAGGACGCGGTGCTTTTACTTCTGATAGCGCAGGGCAGACAGAGGCGGGGAGGTGAGGTGCTGGGGGACAGGAGTGGAGCCTGCAGAGTTCTGGGCCTGTTTCACTCCTGCGGTGGGTGAGCATCGGTGAAGGAAGAGCCAGGGCAGGGCAGGCCCTGAAGGCCCCAGGATCCCCTTCCCAGGAGCCGTGGGTGAAGATGGCAGGGACGGGGGACGAGTGGTCTCTCAGGGGCACGAAGCGGGTGGGGCTCTGCACTCTCGCGGGAGCTGGCGTGTTCGAGTGAGCATCGCCTGTGGCTGGAGGTAGAGCTGCCGTTTTCAGCAGATAAACTGTTCATGAAGAATTACACTCTAGGTGAAATTACCCTGTGCGTTCTTTTTAACTAATAAAATAAGCAAAGTACAGGGGCCTTAGCACCTGACCCGTGATCTGGGCCTGACTTTCCCCCTCACGCCTCTGTGGTGCCCACAGCGAACCCGTCCTACGTGCCCCCACCCCAGTGCCAGCCGGGCGAGTTCGCCTGTGCCAACAGCCGCTGCATCCAGGAGCGCTGGAAGTGCGACGGGGACAACGACTGCCTGGACAACAGTGACGAGGCCCCGGCCCTCTGCCGTGAGTCGCCGCCCGCTCCTCGGCCCGGGCCTGCAGGGCAGCCAGTGGAGGGCCCTGCCTGCGGGGGAGCGGGGCCCCACCCTCTCAGCGACCTCTGACCTGTTCCCTCCCCAGATCAGCACACCTGCCCCTCAGACCGCTTCAAGTGCGAGAACAACCGGTGCATCCCCAACCGCTGGCTCTGTGACGGGGACAACGACTGCGGGAACAGTGAGGACGAGTCCAATGCCACGTGCTCAGGTGTGGAACCGGGGGTGGACCGCCCTGGGCACCTCTAAGTCAGGGAGGCGGGGGAGCGGGGAGCCAGGCTGGGGAAGACGGAGGGGCCTACAGAAAGGAAAGCACTCAGGGCGTGGGGCAGAGAGGATGGGGCCCGAGCAGGAGAGGGGTGCTGTCCCCTTCCCCTGAGGGCAAGGCTGGCGGGGAGGACTGAGCCTGCAGGGGACAGAGCACAGCTCTGCACGGGAGATCAGAGCGAGGCAGGGTGGGCCTCTCCTTGGAGGGTGCCAGAGCCCCCTCGAGAGGTGAGGCGGTGCAGCCCTGTGAGGCCGCAGAGGTGGTTTGGGGTTCTCCGAGAGCAGTGGGTGCGAAGCCCGGAGGAAGACTTCCCTTTACACTCAGAAGAGGGAAGGGGAGGAAAGTCAAGAAAGGGGCAGGGCCAGGAGCATTCAGGCCCCCTCTGTCCGCAGCTCGGACCTGCCCGCCCAACCAGTTCTCCTGTGCCAGTGGCCGCTGCATCCCCATCTCCTGGACGTGCGATCTGGACGACGACTGCGGGGACCGCTCTGACGAGTCGGCCTCGTGCGGTAAGAGGGGCGCGGGAAGGCCGGGCCGTGGCCCGGAGGAGGTCACCCCGAGAACATCCCCCCGGCTAGGGGGCAGGGGCGGCGGGGCCTGGAAGACCCTGCACGTTCGTACTGTGTGGTCTTGAGCAAGTCACTCTCGGTGGCCTCTGTGCCTTTCACCTGCAAAGCGGGGATGGTACTACCACCAGTGCCATCGTGTGGATGTGGGGGTTCCGCGAGAATGTGGGGATGTGGGGGCCCGTGCTTGGTAACGACCAGCTTTAACGCGGTGCTCAGGGAGGTGGGGATACGGGGGCTGAGGCATGGCTGACTGCTCAGCCTCTCTCCCGTCTGCCCACACCGAGGGCTGCTGGTTACCAGAGAGAGGCACCTGCACGCGTGCTCGGTGCTGCGATGCTGTGCAGTCTTGGGTGCCTGACTCAGCTACGTGTTCTCCCTGACAGCCTATCCCACCTGCTTCCCCCTGACTCAGTTTACCTGCAACAATGGCAGATGCATCAACATCAACTGGCGATGTGACAATGGTAAGAGCAAACTCCCTTCCCCTGCCTGGTTCCCAGGAGAGCTAGAAGGCAGCCCGGGGTGTAAGGCCCAAGGGGTCTTAGAACCAAGCAGGGCCTCCCTCCAGTTTGCTAAAGCCCCACTGGATTGGATGGGGAAAAGGAGGACACGCCAGAAATGCCGTGGGGGAACCCAGACCGGCTGAGGGGGACCCGGCCCATCACATCTGCACCCTTCCTCCCCAGGCAGGGTCTGAGCTGTCTGACCCCCGGCAGAGGCTCGGGGGCCGGGGAGAGATCAGCAAGCAGGGCTGGGAGGAGTGGGCCGAAGGGACAGAGCAATGAGAGCCCAGGGCCCAGCTCCCTTCTCCCGGCAAACCCCGTCTCCTCAAGTCCTTGGTGCACCCTCCAGGCTCCTGCTCTAGGCTCAGGAGCCACCTGGCGGTCAGCCATGGACCAGGTGATGTCAGCCCTGAGCCACGGGCCAGGGGATTGTCGTGTGCGTGCCGTCTCGGGCTCGGGTTGTGTCTGTGTGGTGTGGTGACGTGTTGCACGGTGGCTCCAGCCCTGGCTGACGTGTGAGAGGAGGGACTGGGCCAGCGCCATGCTGCCCCTCACCTTTGCCGTGTCTCGTGTGCCAATGGTTGCCCTGGCGGTTTCTGTGTTTCAGAGAAGGATTGTGGGGACGGCTCTGACGAAAAGACCTGTCCTGAGCCTGCCGGTCAGTGCATAGAAGCACATGCACCATCACCCCAGAGCCCCAGCTGGCCTCTGGCTGCCTCAGGACGCCCAGGCTGCCCCCTCCCAGAGCTCCTAGGATGTGGAGGAAAAGCTAAAGCGAGCAGAGAGAGGGGGGAGGCGACAGAAGGAGAAAGCAGACCGTGGGAAGGGAGAAGCCGAGTGGGCAGAGGCACCTCTCGGAGGAGAGAGGAGGGGACAGGAGACTGAGGCGGGGGAGGAGGAGAGAGCTAGAGAAGCACATGCAGGTGGAAGAGGCAGGAACACGGCCCTGTAGCCAAACCCATCTTCCCCAGTGTCCGGGAAGTGTGGAGGGAAGTCCAGTAGCCCCCAGCTGCAGGCAGTGCCCCTTGTGAGCTGTGCCCAGCAATGCCCACGTTCAGGGCAGGGCCTGATTCCGCCCCCGCCCACCCCCCAGAGAGGCCTCACCTACACTCCTTCCATCTCCCTCCCTCCAAAACCAGATAAATCCCTGCCTTGCCCCAAAAGCAAACAGACCCCCGTTCCCACACCCTGCCTAAAAGAAAGAAACGTGCCCTGTGCCCCTCCCCCAGCCTCCCCCGACTCAGGGAAGGGCCCTCCTGGAGCCCGCCCGCCGCCCCTCCCCCCATGTGGGCCATGGTGCATGCTGCAGTCTATGCAGTTTCTGTGTCTTTTCCGTTTGTTTTTTTCTCCGTGGGGGGGTTGGGGTGGGGAGGTGGGAATCGGGAGGTGGGAGTGGGGGCCCCACCTGGGGTCACAGAGAAGGCTGTTTGCTGACCCGCTCCTTGCCTCTCCCCTTCTTGCCCGCCCCCCCATTCCCCCCCCAGACAATGACTGTGGGGACAATAGTGACGAGGCAGGCTGCAGCCACTCTTGCTCCAGCACCCAGTTCAAATGCAACAGCGGGCGCTGCATCCCAGAGCACTGGACCTGCGACGGGGACAATGACTGCGGGGACTACAGCGACGAGACCCACGCCAACTGCACCAATCAGGGTAGGCACCTGGAGCCCGCACGGCGGGGCGAGACGGTCCACGTGCCCGTCACTCAGCATCCACCCGTCCATCTCTCCTCCCGCTGCATGTCCTTGCCATCTGGGAGCCGAGATAACCCAGCGGTGGCTCTTATCCTGCAGGCGTTTCCAGCCCAGTGGGAGAGGGAGATTGCCCACAACTCTGTGTCACACGCTGTTAAGATTGCAGGCTTTGCAGCTGGGTGGCTTTGGGTTTGAGCGCCGGCTCTGCTGACTATCTGGGTGGCCTTGAGCAAGTTACTTAATGGCCCCTGCGCTCATCTGCAAAGTGGGGATAATAATAGCACCGATATCGCGGCGATATCGCGGTGTTGCTGTGGGGGTTTCAGTGAGGCCGTGCTCAGCAAGCACTCAGCCCGTGGCTTGTGTTGGGACCTCGTAGCTTTGAAAGGGATGCTCAGGGGGTCGGGAAGAATGAGTGCGGTGAGGACCAAAGCAGAGAGGGGTTGGCTCTGTGAGGGTCCCTAGTGCCAGGCCCCCAGGCCCCAGCCAGGGGCCGTGGAGCTCAGTTTACGGGGAGGCACGGACCCTCTCGCGGGAGCTGGGCGTCTCGCTGTGGCTGTTGTTACGATGGGAGAATGCGGACCCAGGATTGCCCTGGCTTCAAGGGAAGTCTGAAATTTTTATGTGAAATCTTCCCACTTTACAATACATACATTCGTGTCCTAGAGCTGCCCCAGTAAAGTACCACAAACTGAGTGGCGTAAACAACAGAAATGTATGGTCTGACGTTACTGAAGGCTGTGAGTTCAAGACCCACGTGTCGGCAGGGCTGGCTCCTGCTGAGGGCTGTGAGGGAGGACTGTTCCAGGGCCCTCTCCCAGCTCTGGTGTTTGCTGGCCATCTCGGCGTTCCGTGGCTTGTGCGTGTCGCACCCCGATCTCTGCCTTGGTCCTCACGTGGCATCCTCCCCGGGTGTGTGTCTGTCTCTGTGTCCGTACCTCCTCTTTATGGGAGGACAGTCTTTTTGGATTAGGGCCCACCCTAATGACTTCATCTTAAATTGATCATCTCCAAAGACCCATTTCCAAATAAGGTCACGTTCGCAGGTACTGTGAGTTAGGACTTCGGCATCTCCTTTAGGGAACACAAGTCAAACGGTGACAACTGGCAATTGATTTTAAAAGCTTAAAAAACACACCGCAGGCCAAAATCTTCCCACAGGCCTCATCTGGCGCCGGGTCACCGGCCTACAACCTCTGCCTCGTGGAGTTAGGTGCACATAGTGGGAGCGGCGCTGAGCGTGAGAGGGAGGAGGGGGAGTCCCCAGGCCCAGGAGAGAGTCGGTTCCCAGGGCCCTGGCTGACAAAGGCTGGGTGAGGAGAGCAGGTGATAGAGCCTTGGATTCTGGGAAGGGGTCCCTGGAGGCGTGAGCGTGGCCTGGTGGGAAAAGCTCCATTTATAAGCCGGGCGAACTCGGGCAAGCTGCTTCCTCCAAGCCTCCGCTTCCTTCTCTGTGAAATGAGAGGAGACGGGTCGGGGCCCGGCACGTGGGAACAGGGATGTCATGGTTGGTAGCAATCCTTAACTATGGTTGTGAGCTGAAATGGCTGGGACCATTCAGGAGGCAGGATTTGAACCGGGGCCTGATGAGGGATTAGACTGTGGGTAAATGGACAAGCCAGAGGGTCTGCAGGGTGGGGGTGGGGTGGCCCGGAGAACCCAGCGGTAGGACTTAGAGGGTGAAGCTGAGCACTCCCACAGGGGCCCGTGGGGCCGGGTGGGGCCCCTCGGGCTGGAGGGGTGGAGGAATGAGGCTGTTTCGAAGGGGGCAGGTTACAGCAAAGGAAAGTTGGGCGCCGGGGACCTTCAGAGGATTTCGAAGCTGCAAGGTGATACGATGTAGGAGGTCTTTCGGAAGACGGTCCCGGAAGGGGATTTGATTAGAAATCGGTTCAGGGCCCCAAGGAAGGAGCATCGGCGTGGGGGCTGCTGCTGGCGTCCAGGCACCAGAGGAGAGCCGTGGCCACGCTCGGGGCAGGCGGTGATGTCCGTCAGGCAGGTGCAGTCACCTGTTCCGCTCCTTCCCTGGCCCCCGGAGTCCTGTCTCACATAACCTGCAGGCCCTGAGACAGATGATGCCCAGCCCTGCCCCCAGCCCGCACGGCTCCCTGCGGACGTAGAATCAGCACCACGTGTGGCTGCCAGGCCTGCAGGGCTCTGCCCCCTTCTCTGGCCTGTGTTCCTGCCACCCGTCTCCTCCTCGCTCCGCTCTGGCCGTGCAGCCTCAACCGTGCCCTGGGCATTTGTCCAGCACGCCCTGCGTCGTCCTATCTCGGACTTGGCACTAGCTGTTCCCTCTGCCTGGAATACCCCTCACGCTGTTCAGGCCTCTGCTCAGGTGACTCCTGCTCAGAGACCTTCCCTGGTTGCCCCATCTAAAGCAGCATCCTCCTCCCTCGCTAGCCTTGGCCCGCCGGCTTTGTGTCCACAGCTTTGACCACTACCTGCAGTCCCATCCTGGATTTCTGTGTTGCGTTTCATTGTCTGTGTCTTCTAGCAGGTACTGTGAGTTAGGACTTCGGCATCTCCTTTAGGGAACAAAGTCCTAACTCACAGTACCCACTAGAGCTTCACTCCCATGGCGGTAAGGACCGTCACGGAGTCTTGCTCGTGCTGGCGCCTGACACAGTGCCTGCACACAGTCGGCGATCACTAAGGGTCTGTGGCATAAACGAATGCATGAGGCTAGGCTATGGTGGGGGCGTTGGAGCTCTGGCCTAGCAAACTGCTTATCCAATCGCGCTCTCGTGTGTAAAATAGGGGGTTAGGTGAGATGGTCTGGGGTCGGAGAGTTGTGACAGCCCTGCCTGCCTCTCATTTAGGGCTTCAAGGAGTGTCAGCGGTGCTCAGAGGGCGCTCCATCTCCGTCTCTGTTCATAGCCTTGGGCCGGGCACAGCATCAGGGGGGCTGGGAAGGCAGAGGTGGGAATAGCCGACCTGAAGCCCCTACCTCACCCGATGCCCTCCCCCGCCCTCCCCCTGCAGCGACAAGGCCCCCTGGTGGCTGCCACAGTGATGAGTTCCAGTGCCGGCTGGATGGGCTGTGCATCCCCCTGCGGTGGCGCTGTGACGGCGACACTGACTGCATGGACTCCAGTGACGAGAAGAGCTGCGAGGGAGTGACCCACGTCTGTGACCCCAACGTCAAGTTCGGCTGCAAGGACTCTGGTAAAGGGAAACATTGCGGGGAGCTTGGAATGGGGCGACATGGACGGGAGAAAGCCATCTTGAGAGCAGAGCTAGCACTGAGCTGTGAGGGATGGAGGTGGGGGCCTTGCGGCAAAAGCCCGCACAGAAGGAGCTGGTGCATGATGCGTGGGGGAGACAGGAAGGGGCAGGGCCTGCACTGAGGGCCCTGGGAACCCCAGCCCTCAGCTCCTGTGCCGTGTGAATGTCACGGAAAAGGCCTCGGGTCCTCGTGGACCGTAAGGCATTGCAGTCGTGACCCTATTGGAGGGCTCCACCGGGTCTGGGAAGGACAGAGGGAGCCCTGATGCCCAGGCCTGGCCCCTCATGCTATCCCCACCCCTCAGCTCGGTGCATCAGCAAAGCATGGGTATGTGATGGCGACAGTGACTGTGAGGATAACTCGGATGAGGAGAACTGTGAGGCCCTGGCCTGCAGGCCCCCCTCGCACCCCTGTGCCAACAACACCTCCGTCTGCCTGCCCCCCGACAAGCTGTGCGATGGCAAGGACGACTGTGGAGACGGCTCCGATGAGGGAGAGCTGTGCGGTGAGGCCCCAGGAGAGGAGTGGGGAGGGTGCTGGGGAAGGGGTCTGGGCCCGGGCCGGGCCGAGTGGAACAGGGCGGGCTGTGTGGGGCGAGGTCTGCGACTAGGCGAGGGCAGCGCTGACTGCTGGGCGAGTACTGCCCCCGTTGACTTACCACTCACCTTCGCGAGAGGCTGTGCTCGACACATCACACCATTCTAGCATTCAACCCACGAAGCAGCCCTGCGAGGCAGCTGCATTACGTACCCCACCTTACAGATGAGAGAACTGAGGCGCAGAGAGGCTACGTAACTGGTCCGCGGTCACACAGCTCCTAAAGTGCCCCAGAGACAGCGCCGCGCAGCCCCTGGCTGCCGGCACAGACCCTCATCCACACGCGCCGCGCCGCAGAGCTGGCTTTGAGATGAAGGCGCCGGCTTGAGTGTGGATGTGGTCAGGGCAGGCTCCCCGGAGGAGGTGGGGATTTAACTGGGTTCTCAAAGACGGTAGATCTCTCAGGGGGAGTGAGAACGTGGGGGGAGGAGGGTGTGCATTCAAGATCAAAAGAAATGGGGTCAGGACGGGGCACATGGTGGGGCTTGCGGGTGAGGAGCGGAGCCGCCTTATCTCCAGGCAGAGCGTCGGGTTCCCGAAAGGAGAGGAGTGGGAGATAAGGCGCTCGGACAGGCCTGAGAACGCTGCCGGGGTCATCTGTCAGGGCTGGCGTGTCAGGGCCCAGGGTGGGACATTCCCTACTGCCCCTCACCCCAAATCAGGAGAGATCGAGGGAAAGCGAATGGCTTTCCCACCCTCCCAGAGAGAGGCAAAAAGCTGGGGCCCCCACCGTGGGCTCAGAAGTGGCAAGGAAGTAGAGACCAGAGAGATGCAGACATGGTGTGGGAAGGGGGTCCCAACCCTGGTCCTGAGAAAGCCTGGGAAGCAGTGGGGCAGAGGGTTGACGGGAATGGAAAAGGAGGATGCGGGGGTGGGGGGGGCAGCGTGCCTGGGCTGCCCGGGACTTGGGGCCCAGCAGGGCCATGGTCCTGCCCCCTCTGGGATCCTGACCCTGATCCTTGCCCCCCAGACCAGTGCTCTCTGAATAACGGAGGCTGCAGCCACAACTGCTCGGTGGCACCCGGGGAAGGCATTGTGTGCTCCTGCCCCCTGGGCATGGAGCTGGGGCCTGACAACCACACCTGTCAGATCCAGAGCTACTGTGCCAAGCACCTCAAGTGCAGCCAGAAGTGCGACCAGAACAAGTTCAGCGTGAAGTGCTCCTGCTACGAGGGATGGGTGCTGGAGCCAGACGGCGAGAGCTGCCGCAGCCTGGGTGAGACACGGGCGAGGGTGGCGGTGGCAGCCGGCGCTGGGCAGGCCGAGGCAGGTCCCTGGCTGTGGGCGGCTGGATGCCAGAGGCTAAGGTGTCCGTCGGGCCCAGCCCCAGAGCCAACAGATACCCTGCCTCCCCTTATCGACAGAAGGAACGCCCAAACCTGTAGAGAATTTTCTTAGTTTATTTGAGTCAAACTGACCATTGCTGGGAAGTAAAATCTCCATAGATGGAGAAAATGCTCCAGGGAATGGCAGTTGTTTTTTCTGTTTTTTTTTAAAATATATTTTATTGATTTTTTACAGAGAGGAAGGGAGAGGGATAGAGAGTTAGGAACATCGATGAGAGAGAAACATCAATCAGCTGCCTCCTGCACACCTCCCACCGGGGATGTGCCCGTAACCAAGGTACATGCCCTTGACCGGAATCGAACCTGGGACCCTTCAGTCCGCAGGCCGACGCTCTATCCACTGAGCCACACCGGTTAGGGCGGGTTTACTTTATGCATTAGACTAAAAGGGAGAGGCGTAAGGAAGGTTCGTGGAATCCGTTGGTGGCAGATGAAGGGGCGGGAGAACACACAGCTTCCCTGGGATTAGATAAAACGTGAAGGGAGGCACATACTTCAGCTGGAGGGTCCAGGAGAGTTAATAACTGCGATGTAAGCACGTAGAGCTGGCACCGGGGAACACAGTAACAGGGCAGGGGCCTGTGGCCTCCTTCGTGCGGGGCTGTGCCCTGAGGGTCTGGAAAGAAGGGTCCTCTGACCTCCCAAAGGTGTGTCCACCTTGGAGGCAGGAAGACCACAGGCTCACTCCCAAAGGCCGGCCTTGTCAGGGAAGCCACGGCCGCTGGGACTCGCTTTCCCTGAGGACTTTGTGCATTCAGACCACCCTGGGCGGTGATTTTCAGTCTCCGAGTTTGGCGGGCCCACCATGCCGGTCAGGTTTAGTGTGTGACCCCTGCACAGGGGGGCACGGAGGCAGCAAGCCCCTTGCTGACCGCCGCCGCGCCCCTCCCCAGACCCCTTCAAGCCCTTCATCATCTTCTCCAACCGGCACGAAATCCGGCGCATTGACCTGCAAAAGGGGGACTACAGCGTCCTGGTGCCTGGCCTGCGCAACACCATCGCCCTGGACTTCCACCTCAGCCAGAGCTCCCTCTACTGGACCGACGTGGTGGAGGACAAGATCTACCGCGGGAAGCTGCTGGACAACGGAGGTGAAGGGCTCCCCGAGGGGGCGCTGCGCGCTCGGCCCCCAGCAGAGGCGTTTGGCTCCCCCACCCCCCACACTCCTGTTAATTGGTTAGATTTTGCTGTGGGTCGCAGTGCCTGACGCCCCGTAATTATCGTCGTCGGCAGGGCTGCCAGCCTGATAATTAACAAAATGATCAGCCTTCCTTTGAAAAGGCCTGCAGCTCGGCTCCCCAGAGCCTAGCATTACAGCTTGAAAATAAAAACGTCATTTAGGGGTGGGGGTACCTGAACTCGGCCACCGTCCCAAGGCAGCCTGACCCATCACAGATTTTGTTCATTCGGTCGACACACGTTCTGAGCCCCTGCCATACCCGCTGGGCCCTGGGAGGCGGCAGTGACCAAAACCGGTCCAAATGCCTGCCCTCCTGGAGCTTCTGTGCCAGTAGCGCCAGCTGTAAGCAGAGCCAGTGAGCGCCCTGCGGAGGGACCGAGGAGGGCATCGCTGGGGGTCAGGAGGAAAGAGGCAGGGGGTAGCGGGAAGGGGGTTGACGTTTTAAACTGGACAGGCAGAGGAGGCCCCCTCAGGAGGTGACATCTGAGCAAAGACTCGGAAGACGCTCACCTTACTGCAGGAGTCTGTCCTGTGTCGTAGGGGAAACGCTGGAGGGTCCAGGATAGTTAATATGCTGTCAAATGCCCATCAACAAGGGGGTGCTAAGCAGACTGGGATCGTGTTCACACTGTGCGACAGTTTCTGAAATAATGCGGTCCACGTATATATGTCTTTCCATGAAAAAGTCTCCAAGACAGTCTGTGGAGTGACTTCTAGAAAGTTCCTTCCTCCTCACATTGGGTCTAGGTCTGCCCCCCAAAGCCTCCACCCTCTGCCCTGACCTCCTCCCATGTTAGCCTTCCAGGGAGCTGCACGCAGAGGTGGTAGCGGTGACCCCTTCCTCCGGGGTTCCCGAAGCCAGGCTGCACTCCCGCCTGACCTCCTGGTGGGGTGGGGGGCCTGAGTGACAGTGGGGGTGGGGGCGGCTGGGAACCCCAGTGGAATCTGGAGCCCATCAGAGGCGTGAGGGGTGAGGGGTCATGGAATGTGCCAGGATGTCTCGAGTTCAGTCCAGCCTTGCCCATGGGACTCTGACCTCCGCGACCTCTCTTCTCCAGCCCTGACCAGCTTTGAGGTGGTGATTCAGTACGGCCTGGCCACGCCCGAGGGCTTGGCTGTAGACTGGATTGCAGGCAACATTTACTGGGTCGAGAGTAACCTGGACCAGATTGAGGTGGCCAAGCTGGATGGGACTCTTCGGACCACCCTGCTGGCGGGTGACATTGAGCACCCAAGGGCGATTGCACTGGATCCCCGAGATGGGTGAGGACCCTGCCTAGCCCTCACCCCATGGTCCCTGCAAAGCCTTGTTCAGCCTCTGGCCAGCGACACCCATCTCCTTAATGCTTCTCAACCCCCTCGGCCTTTTACCTAGACCCTACCACAGCCCCTTCCCCAGGCCCCTGCTGGTCCCTCCTCACCCCCTCCCCACTCCCCAGGATCCTGTTTTGGACAGACTGGGATGCCAGCCTGCCCCGAATCGAGGCGGCCTCCATGAGCGGGGCTGGGCGCCGCACCATCCACCGGGAGACAGGCTCAGGCGGCTGGCCCAACGGGCTCACCGTGGACTACCTGGAGAAGCGCATCCTCTGGATCGATGCCAGGTCAGCCCCTCCACCAGCTCTGGGAGGCCTCCATCCCCCGCCCCTCCAGGGCCAGGGTGGGCCAGGGTCCCAGGGCTTGGCAGTGAGGAGGGTGGTAAGAAGGCCTGGGGACCTCAATCCAGAACCAGGAGGCCCAGGGCGGGGCCCAGCAGAGGGCTGCAGTGAGGGAGGGGCTGGGCTAGGGGACAGGTGCGGAGAGAAGAGGGTGCCCAGCCGCGGGCTGAAACACACCCTCCTGTCCCCTCAGATCTGTGCACTCTCCTGGGGCTCAGTCTAACTGGTCTCTGCAGAGGGGGTGCCTTTGTGTCACCTTCACCAAAGCCCTGTGTGCTCAGGGCCGCCCTGAGGAGAAGTGTGCGTGTGGGAGTTGGTGACAGGGCTGGATCCTGGCCCTGGCACACGTGGTCCCCTGCTCGGCCATTCTGTCTGCCTTCTCTGGCCAGCAGGGGTGGAGGAGGGGTGCTCCGGTGTGGCGAAGTGGGGGCTGTGGGCCAGGGCCAGGAGGGGCGCCCGGGGCAGGGTGCCCTCAGGCTGCGGCCCCAGCCGGCACCCTCACTCGGCCCCGACCGTGCCCTCAGGTCCGATGCCATCTACTCGGCCCGTTACGACGGCTCCGGCCACATGGAGGTGCTCCGGGGACACGAGTTCCTGTCCCACCCATTCGCAGTGACGCTGTACGGGGGGGAGGTGTACTGGACGGACTGGCGCACAAACACGCTGGCCAAGGCCAACAAGTGGACCGGCCACAATGTCACCGTGGTGCAGAGGACCAATACCCAGCCCTTCGACCTGCAGGTGTACCACCCCTCCCGGCAGCCCATGGGTAAGGGCCAGAGGAGCCAGCGGCCCGTCAGCGGCCTGTGAGAGAGGAGGGGTTTGTGCTGGACCGCAGCCCGCTGGCAGAGAAGGGCTGGCGGCAGGCGGGGCTGAAACAGGGAGGATGGGAAGGGGCGAAGAGGCGTGATCCAGCCCGGCTGGCGTGGTTCCGCGGTTGAGCGTCGACCTATGAACCAGGAGGTCATGGTTCGATTCCTGGTCAGGGCACATGCCCAGATGTCAGGCTCGTTCCCCAGTAGGGGGCGTGCGGGAGGCAGCCCATCAAAGATTCTCTTGTATCATGGATGTTTCCATCTCTCTCTCCCTGTCCCTTCCTCTCTGAAATCAATAAAAATGTGTTTTAAAAAGAAGGAGAAGGGGGGGTTCAGGTGAGAAAGGCCACGGAGGGCCTAGCAAGTCACAGGATGTTCTTGCTTCTCCTCTCTCCCCCCCCCCCCCAACGCAGCTCCCAACCCCTGCGAGGCCAATGGGGGCCGTGGCCCCTGCTCCCATCTGTGTCTCATCAACTACAACCGGACGGTCTCCTGCGCTTGTCCCCACCTCATGAAGCTCCAGAAGGACAACACCACCTGCTACGGTAGGAGCCCTTCCTGCAGGGCCAGTGGTCACAGGCTCAGGGCGGACCCTGGTGACTGCAGGTGGACAGTGAGCCGGGCGGGACCCGCTGGGGAGGCCCCAGGGGCAGCCTCGTAGGACAGGCTGGCACCGCGGGGAGGTCATCCCCCGTGGGAGCGCCGCTTCTGATCGCTGAGGGCCAGCAGCCCACAGAAGGGACGCGGAGAAGGGACCGTGCTCTGGTGCGGGGGGTGGGGTGGGGGGCGCGAAGCACGGAGGCAGGGCTGCCCTCAGTGACCACCCCGTGCCCCACAGAGTTTAAGAAGTTCCTGCTGTACGCACGTCAGATGGAGATCCGGGGAGTGGACCTGGACGCCCCCTACTACAACTACATCATCTCCTTCACGGTGCCCGACATCGACAACGTCACGGTGCTCGACTTCGACGCCCGCGAGCAGCGCGTGTACTGGTCCGACGTTCGGACGCAGGCCATCAAGAGGGCCTTCATCAACGGCACCGGCGTGGAGACGGTCGTCTCCGCAGGTTCTGTCTGGCCCCTGGCCCCCCCCCCCCCCCGGGTCCCCAGCGCCCCCTCCCTGTGCCCCTGCGCGCCTCGGGGCACTGCGGCCGGGTGCCCTGACCCCCATTCCCCACAGAAATCGGGCTGCCCCACCCCGACCTCTGCCCTGCAAACCCCCAGCCACCACCGCCCCCTGTGCCCCCAGACTTGCCGAACGCCCACGGGCTGGCCGTGGACTGGGTGTCCCGGAACCTGTTCTGGACGAGCTACGACACCAACAAGAAGCAGATCAACGTGGCGCGGCTGGACGGCTCCTTCAAGAACGCGGTGGTGCAGGGCCTGGAGCAGCCGCATGGCCTGGTCGTCCACCCCCTCCGTGGGTCAGTCCAGGGCCAGGGCTCGGGGGCGTGAGGTGAGGGGCAGACGAGGACGCTGAGCCCCTCCTCCTCCCCCAGGAAGCTGTACTGGACCGACGGTGACAACATCAGCATGGCCAACATGGACGGCAGCAACCGCACCCTGCTCTTCAGCGGCCAGCGGGGCCCTGTGGGTATGAGCTGCCCCACCTGCCCCACCTGCCCCACGGCCTTCCCGCGTTCCTCGACCAGGACACGCTCTCAGGGTTCCCGGTTGCCCCTCTGTCTCCCCAGACTCCCAGCTTAGTGCTTATCCTTACCACCCTCCCCACAAGACACACGTCCTTGGAGGTGGCAGCCGGGCTGGGTTAGGCTCTGGGACCCCAGCCCTGGTGTCCGGCTCCCCGGCGGTGACACCCCCCCCCCCCCCCCTTCCAGGCCTGGCTATTGACTTCCCTGAAAGCAAACTCTACTGGATCAGCTCCGGGAACCACACCATCAACCGCTGCAATCTGGACGGGAGTGACCTCGAGATCATCGACGCCATGCGGAACCAGCTGGGCAAGGCCACAGCCCTGGCCATCATGGGTGAGGCCGCTGGCGGGAGCAGGGACAGGAGCAGGCAGGCCGGGCTGCACGGGCTGGGGAGACGGGGACTGGCCTGGGGCAGCCCGCCTGCTGGGGAGGGCCTTCCCCAGGTCTCACCCCCTCCTGTTGCCCCAGGGGACAAGCTGTGGTGGGCAGATCAGGTGTCGGAGAAGATGGGCACGTGCAACAAGGCGGACGGCTCGGGGTCGGTGGTCCTGCGGAACAGCACCACCCTGGTGATGCACATGAAGGTCTATGACGAGAGCATCCAGCTGGGTGAGACGGGGCTCGAGGGGCAGGGAGGCGAGGTGGGGGTCAGAGAGGTCAAGGCGGCAGGAACCCCTGGGCAAGCGAGCGAATGGGAATGAAAACGGGGTGGGTTCCGCTCACCACCCAAAGGGGCTCCCCTTTCTAATTCTCACTGAGGCACCATGGAGGCTCCCAGCCACCCGGTCACCGGGCCGGGGGCCTGGAGGACAGATGACCCGAGGGCTGAGTTGGGTGGTGACCCCCACAAGGTCCAGGGTGAAGGCAGTGACTATCCTGTCCCTGAGCAGCATGAGCCGGACACGGTGGCCCCAGGGAGGGCTACTGACCCTTTCCTCTGCCTCCACCTTCTCCCCCAGGGCATGAGGTCACCAACCCCTGCAGTGTCAACAACGGGGACTGCTCCCAGCTCTGCCTGCCCACGTCAGAGTCAACCCGCTCCTGCATGTGCACAGCTGGCTACAGCCTCCGGAGCGGCCAGCAGGCCTGTGAGGGTCAGTGCCCCTGCCTCTGCCCGCGGTGACCCAGGTCTCCAACCCCGACCGTCCTACCTACAGCCCTGGCAACAGGACCGCATTCGTCACGTGTCATTCAGGGCCTTCTGAGTGGGATGTTCAGGAAGCCCTGTGCCGGGTGCCACGGGGAAGCCAGGGGCCCGAAGTCCCTGTGCTCTGCAGTCTTAACCAGGAGGGGGGGCTAGCGTGCAGGGGAAACGCCCATGCAGGGGCTCTGACTTCAGTAGGATTTTGGAGAAACAGATGTCAAAAGGCAGCGCTTCCCTGGCCAGGCGGCTCCATTGGTTGGAGTGTCAATCACTGAAAAGATGGCGGGTTCGATTCCTTATCAGGGCACATCCCCAGGGTGCGGGTTCGATCCCCAGTCGGAGCATGTCTGGGAGGCAACCGATTGATCTCTCTCTCACGTCGCTGTTTCTCTTTCTATCCCTTCTCTCTCTAAAAATCAATAAGCATCCTTGGGTAAGGATTAAAAAAAAGAAAGGGAAGAACAAGAGGCAGGGCCAGCTTCATGGCACAGGTGTGCTCCGGGCCAGGTTCTGTGGACAAGTAGGGTGTGAGTGTTGTGTGGCCCAACGGGGAGGGGTGATAGGCAGAGGCCAGGGGTCCATAGCAGCAGGAGGGCCCTGAGGTGCCAAGCCCGAGTGCTGGGCAGAGTGTGGGGGGTCGGGGTGCTAGGCTGTGAGGTCGGGCGGGGCCGTGAGTTCTCAGCCAGGAGAGCCTGGGAAGTGGTGTTTGGGGCAGATTAACCTGGCGGCACAGCACCGGCTGGGTGGGGGAGGGAGAACCCGAGCTGTTAGACCAGTTAGGAGGCTGTTCCAGTAATCCCGGTGTTAGGAGACGGGGCCGAGGCCGGCCGCAGGGAGGAGATGAAAGGCAGAGACGTTTCACAAGAACCTGGTGACTGATTTACGAGCCCGTGCCCTGAGACGGCACCTCCCTCTTTGATGTGGGTGAACGTCACAGACACCAACACCGGGCTGAACAACGTTGAAGGGGTTTTGCTGCAGAATGTCTCAGAGCCTCGCATATGCTCATCCGCGCTGAAAATGTGTCCAGGGAAGACTCTGGTGCTTGGAGTTTCCCCCAACTCACTCAACCATGAGTCCTTTTTGTCACGGAGCCTGGGCTACCGAGGCCCATTTGGGGACACACTGTATCGAGTGGTAATATCCTCCCAGGGAGGACTCTGGGATGCGTGAATATGGCGCCCCATAAGAAATGGGAAACGGAATGACCGGCTCAGGAGTGAGGTGTTGGGAATGCTGCGTTTCAGGTGTTGGAGAGGGAAGGACAAAGAGGAAACTAGGGTGGAAATCTAAATGTGGGAGTCAGTGCAGTGCAACTGTCTTGTCGGAACCTTCCCAGATTCTCCCTCATGGCCTCGGAGGCCGCTGGGTTGTACTGAGGGAAGTGGCCTGGAGAGCCTAGCACAGGGAGAGAAATCCCAGCCTCTGCTGCCCTCTAGTGAGGGATGGAGGTCTTGCAGGTAGTTCCCCAGCGTGTTCCTCTCCGGACTCCCAGAGAGCTGACCTCCCAGCCCAGACTAGGGTGTGTGTATATATGTGTGTTGAGGGGGAAGCGTGATAGCTTGGGCGGTGGGGGGAGGGGAAGGGCGGATATCAAAAGGGATGCATAGAGGCCTGGCCGGCATGGCTCAGTGGTTGAGTGTTGACCTATGAACCAGAAGGTCACAGTTCGATACCGGGTCAGGCCATATGCCCAGGTTGTGGGCTCAATCCCCAGTGTAGGGCATACAAGAGGCAGCCAATCAATGTTTCTCTCTCTCTCTTCCTTCCTTTCTGAAATATATATATATAGTGTATATATATTAGAGGCCCGATGCACGAAACTTGTGCAAGGGGCTCAGCCCTCGCAGCCCTAGCTTTGTTTGGAAGGACGTCCGGAAGGTTGTTCAGCTGTCCAGTCTAATTAGCATATTATGCTTTTATTATACACACACACACACACACACACACACACTGAGTGGCCAGATTATTATGCATTCAGAGATCAGAATAACCTGGCCACTCAGTGTGTGTGTGTGTGTGTGTATGTTTAAGGGGCCGTAAGAAGATCCGGTGTGAGGGTGCCCGAAGCCAAGTGTGAAGGGGTGTCAGTGAGGCTCATGCCTGAAGTGTTCTTGTGTTCCAGGTGTGGGCTCCTTCCTCCTGTACTCTGTGCATGAGGGAATCCGAGGAATCCCCCTGGATCCCAACGACAAGTCGGACGCCCTGGTCCCAGTGTCCGGGACCTCCCTGGCCGTTGGCATCGACTTCCATGCTGGTGAGCCATTGGATGGCAGGAGGGAGTGAAGCGTGACCTTTGGGGGTGGTGTGCTTAGGGGTCCAGGGTCGGGCTGCCTGACCTCAGGCACTTAGCAGAGCTGCCCCACCCCCCTCCATCTGCCCTTCAAGGCCCCCCCAGCAGTCGCTCACCTCTGTCCTGACCCCATGTGATTTTGACCCCCCACTTGGCCTGCCTTGTTCGGCATCCCCACCCTGTTGGCTTCTCCGCCTTCAGAAAATGACACCATTTACTGGGTGGACATGGGCCTGAGCACCATCAGCCGGGCTAAGCGGGATCAGACATGGCGTGAGGACGTGGTGACCAATGGCATTGGCCGCGTGGAGGGCATCGCCGTGGACTGGATTGCAGGTGAGCCACGCAGGGTGCAGGCTGCGTGTGAGGCAGAGGATGGGGAAGTGGGGTCCTGGAAGGAAGGGTCTGAGGAGAAGGGGCAGGCAGGAACAGATGGGGGAGCGGCAGGGGCACCTGGGCTGGGAGGGGCCCCAGTGTGTATGCTCCCACCCCACCCCCTGAGCATCTACCCCTTCCTCAGGCAACATCTACTGGACGGACCAGGGCTTTGACGTCATCGAGGTCGCCCGGCTCAATGGCTCCTTCCGCTACGTGGTCATCTCCCAGGGCCTGGACAAGCCCCGGGCCATCACTGTCCATCCGGAGAAGGGGTGAGGAGCCGGGCAGGCGGGCCAGTCCACAGCCCACTCTGACAGGGCCCTCTCCTCCATGTGCTGGGGACTGAGCCCAGGTGCCCCTCCGTCCCACAGGTACTTGTTCTGGACTGAGTGGGGCCAGTACCCACGTATTGAGCGGTCTCGGCTGGACGGCACCGAGCGCGTGGTGCTGGTTAACGTCAGCATCAGCTGGCCCAACGGCATCTCGGTGGACTACCAGGTGTGGATGCAGGCGTGACCCAGGGGCCGAGGGGCAGGGCCCCGTGCTCTGGGGGAAGCTCCCCTTATCCCATGCCTTGCTCCCCTGCGCGTCCCCCTGTAATGGCCCCCCGTTTGGTAGGAAGATCTGGACACAGCGAGTTGGGGGGTCTTCTGGCCCAGTCCCCACCCAGAGTAGGACTCCTGCAGCCCCAGAGGTGGTGGGGGCGGGTCACTCAGAGTGGGGACTGGAGGGAACCCTGGAGGCCGGCAGATCAGCAGGTCGGAGAGTGGAAGAGGTAGAGGAAGTGGGACAAAGACAGGAGTGAGTGTGACGGGGCGGGGTGGGGGCGGAGGGGCCTGGGGCTGGAGGTGAGGAGGTGCCCCTGGCCTGTAGGATGGGAAGCTGTACTGGTGCGACGCCCGGACAGACAAGATCGAGCGGATTGACCTGGAGACGGGGGAGAACCGCGAGGTGGTTCTGTCCAGCAACAACATGGACATGTTCTCCGTGTCCGTGTTTGAGGAGTTCATCTACTGGAGTG
Source organism: Cnephaeus nilssonii (assembly GCF_951640355.1). NCBI lineage: Eukaryota > Metazoa > Chordata > Mammalia > Chiroptera > Vespertilionidae > Cnephaeus > Cnephaeus nilssonii. The sequence continues at coordinate 54,326,244 of NC_137077.1, forward strand.
ACAGGTGAGGGCGTCCGTCCAGCCTTCCGCCCGCCGCCGGCTGTGCCCCCTCCCGGCCCCGGTGACGTCCGGCCCGCGGCCCTTCCCTCCCCAGGACGCACGCCAACGGCTCCATCAAGCGCGGGAGCAAAGACAACGCCACGGACGCAGTGCCCCTGCGGACGGGCATCGGCGTGCAGCTCAAGGACATCAAGGTCTTCAACCGGGACCGCCAGAAAGGTGAGGCCAGAGGGCCCCGGCCTGGAGTGCTCCCCCCGCCCCCCAAGAACCCAGAGTGAGGGGGCTGGGAGGAGTAAGACCCCAAGGGGCACTGTCCGGTGGCCCTGGAGACCCGGGTTGGCAAGCAGGGGCTGAGGAGCCTAGGGCCGAGCTGGTGCTGGCTGGAGGGTTGCCCGAACTGGGGGAGGCAGAGCAGGGACCCCAGAGTTTCCACCTCAGCTGAGATGACACAGGCGCCCAGGAGTCTTCGCCCAAGGCAGGCCCCGCCCTCCGTAACCTCCTCCTTCCCCCGCGCGCCCCCCCCCCCCCCCAGGCACCAACGTGTGTGCCGTGGCCAACGGAGGGTGCCAGCAGCTGTGTCTGTACCGCGGTGGCGGGCAGCGGGCCTGCGCCTGCGCCCACGGGATGCTGGCTGAAGACGGGGCGTCGTGCCGCGAGTACGCTGGCTACCTGCTCTACTCGGAGCGCACCATCCTCAAGAGCATCCACCTGTCGGACGAGCGCAATCTCAACGCGCCCGTGCAGGCCTTCGAGGACTCCAAGCACATGAAAAACGTCATTGCTCTGGCCTTCGACTACCGAGCGGGCACCTCCCCGGGCACCCCCAACCGCATCTTCTTCAGCGACATCCACTTCGGGAACATCCAGCAGATCAATGACGACGGCTCCGGGAGGACCACCATTGTGGAGAGTGAGCCCAGATTCCAAATCTTCCAAGGAAGCGGGGGGTGGGGGTGAGGGGGGTGGGGAGGGTCGGCTCAGACTCAGGGTGGGAGAGCTGGCAGACCTCAGCCGGCCCCCTGCCCTGCCCCCCGAAGCCCACCTGCCTCGGGGTCCCTGGCAGGGGCCATGGGTCACGCTGTGCCCGTTGTTGTTACTGGGACGTTTCTCCTTCGGAGGCAGAGTGGGCTCGCCTCTCAGTCCCCGCTGGTCCTGGCTCACCCCCAGGCTGCCCGGGTTCAAGCCCGGACACGGGATTTCAGTCAGCTGGGCACGTTTCCTGTCTCCCCGAGCCTCCGCCTTGTCTGTGTAGAGAGGAGCACGGAGGCGGCGGTGTGCGCTCGGCCAGCACAGGCCGGCCGGGAAGGGCAGTGGGCGCTAGAGCTGTCATCCTAGGACGGCCTTCCAGCTTTGACAACTGTTTTGTTCCTCTGCGGTCTCCTCTGCTCCAGGCTGGGTGCCCCGGGGCCTTTGACACACTCACGTGTCCCTCTGTTCATTCTTCCCCGCCATAAAGACCTGCCCCACAGCGAACCAGGGCCGGGCTGCAGGGGTGATAGGAACGGGCTGTCCTTTCAGCCCCTCTGGAAGTTTCTGCTTCACAGGGTCCAGGCCACACATCTGTCTAAACACCGAGTGTCCAAAACTAAACGCGATCCTCTGCCATCTGGGCTGGATCGGAGCGGCTGCAGAACGGCCCGCCCTCCCCGTTGTCCAGGCTGCGGTGCTTCAAGCGTTGCCGTGGCCTCTGGCAGCCGCGGGTCCTACAGCTCGCAGCCACTGAAACCCCTGAGTCTCTTCCTCCTAAAGGCGGTGCCTGTCTCTCACTGAGTTTAAGGTGTTCACAAAACATCTGGTTCAGGGCCTTTTTAAGCAGGAAGCTCCCAGTAAATCCAGTTCGCACCCAACGTGGCAGAACTCTAGCTCCAGGGAAGTGTGGCGGCAACATCAAGTCCGATCAAGTCCGATCTACCCACAATGGGGAGACGCAGGAAGAAGGGCCAGGAGCTGGGCCGCGGGTCATTTGGGTGGGAAACAGGGTGATACCACAGGGTTTGGGGGCACCGAGGGCTGTGTCGCCCGCCCCCGCAGCTTCCCAGCTCCCACATATCTCTTCCAACCCCACCTGGGTCAGGAAGGGGGTGCCCTCGGCTGCCCCCTCAGCTCCTGCCCAGCCTGTCCCTTCAGCCCTGCTTTCTGGCCCCATCCCAACCCCTGGCTGCTCCTTCCTCCTCGCAGACGTGGGCTCCGTGGAAGGCCTGGCCTATCACCGCGCCTGGGACACGCTCTACTGGACCAGCTACACCACGTCCACCATCACCCGCCACACGGTGGACCAGACCCGCACGGGGGCCTTCGAGCGCGAGACCGTCATCACCATGTCCGGAGATGACCACCCGCGGGCCTTCGTGCTGGACGAGTGCCAGAAGTGAGCTGCCGGGCTCGGGCAGCAGGGGCTGGCGGGCGGGGCCTCGGGGTAGAAACCACCCAGGCAGACCCAGGCAGGGCGTGCGGGAGAGGCTGGCGCTGACCTCAGCTCAGCTGCTTCCGTGCTGTGTGACCTTGGACCAGCTCTAGGACCTCTCTGAGCTCCCGTGTCCTCACCTGTAATGTGAGGACAGTAACATTCCGGGTGCCGGAGCCTAGGGGAGGGTCAGAAAGGGGGCTGTGAAGGACCTTCTGGCTTGGTGAGGAGTCCATGGTTCATCAGAGAGCCATGTGCGAGGCGCATAGTAGGTCCTGTGTCTTTCTGGGACTTCAGGCTTCAGGCAGAGATCGTCCACAGAACACCTGTGTGTGCACCCCTTGAGCTGGGCTTGTTCAAGCCACCAGCCGGGGAGGGCAGTCACGGCGGGAAGCGAGATGGCCTCACAGGGCCCTGTAATCGCCGAGAGGCATCCGGGAGGCGGGTTGGCCCAGGGCCTGGGGTGGAAAGGCAGGGAAGGGCCGGACAGACGGGAGGGCTTTGAGAAAGAGCCAGAGGAGGGAGAGCTCCAGGTAGGGAGGGACGCAAGGGGCCTCCCACGCCTAACCCAGAGGTTCCTACGGTGGGGGGTGGGGGTGGGGGCTGAGGTTGCAAAAGAATCCAGAACACAAGCCAGACAGGTCCACTGGCCGGAGGACAGCTCTGTGGCCAGAACGTCAGAGGGGCAGGGGGAGGGGGTGCAGAGGCACCGGGGGCGGGGATGGCAGATCCTTTGAAAAAAACCGGAGAATGGAACTGACTCCCGTGCAGCTCCGTGGCTCTCGGACCCCAGGGTGCGTGAGGCTGGCCTGGGCGTGGCTGGTCCCCGGCTCCTCCCCAGGCCTCATTAAGTGAATCTCTGAGACCGAGAACCCAGAGTCACCCGATGCAGGCGCTGTGAGGACCGCACCCTCACACACTGCGGAGCCCGACCCGCCCTGAGGTCTCCCACACCCAGCGGAGGCGAGCACGGCGTGCTGGCCGGCCCCCACCTCCTTTATGGGGAGCCGGCCAAGAGGCTCGTTCAGGGGCAGAGCTGGGGCTCAGACCTCAAATATGCAAAGGCCTTAAATTGTGTAGGTGATTCCCGAGGACTTTGTGAGGCAGGATCCGTGCATCCCCAGGACCTCGGACAAAGCAGACACTCAGCAGGGCTCCTGGTGCAGGGAGACGAGAGCGTTAATGAAATAATAGGAAACGCAGGGCGTTTGCTGGCTGTCGCCCAGACGGATACTAACTCGTTCCGTCCTCAAACCGCCCCGTGGGAAGGGAGTAGTTTCCACTTCACAGAGGAGGGAACTGAGGCATGGAGAGGCCACGTCACGTGGTAAGGTCCCCGGCTGGCGAGTGGCGGGGCCAGGCCTGGAGCCCCAGAGCCTAACTCACTTGGCTGACTGTCCTAGAAGATGCAGATGGCCGGGCCCCTCCCGGCACCGGGGCTGTGCGGTTTAGCAGCTGGGAGCTCGCCTGGGGCCCGGGCTCTGGTTCACTCCCTGGCCGACCTGGGCCTGGCCGTCTGCCTCCCAGGCCTGGGCCTCCGCGGCGGACCCCGTGGCTTTGACTCCCGTTCCCTGAGGCCCGCTCTCCCCCCGCAGCCTGATGTTCTGGACCAACTGGAACGAGCAGCACCCCAGCATCATGCGAGCGGCCCTGTCTGGAGCCAACGCCCTGACTCTCATCGAGAAGGACATCCGCACCCCCAACGGCCTGGCCATCGACCACCGGGCCGAGAAGCTCTACTTCTCCGACGCCACCCTGGACAAGATCGAGCGGTGCGAGTATGATGGCTCCCACCGCTACGTGAGTCTCCGGGGCAGGCGGACGGCGGCACGAGGGGGCTGGGTCGGGGGTGGCCGGTCAGCCAAGGAGAAGAACGCCAGGCGCAGAGTCGCGGAGAGGGAGGCCACGTGGTGGGACGAACCAGGAGGGCCCGAGGCGCCCCACCCAGGCCCCGACGTTGCCTCTTAGCTGTGCGGCCCTCACCGTCCAGGCGGGCTTCCTCATCAGTTACGCGAGGGAGGTGGCACGATGCCTCTGCAGGTCCCTCCCACTCCGACTGTCGAGGGGCCTCGGCCCGGAGCCTGCTCAGGGGTGGAGTCGGCCAGAGGCCCGAGCGATGCCTGTGACGGCAATGGCGCTGCTTCCGCAGGTGATCCTGAAGTCGGAGCCAGTCCACCCCTTCGGGCTGGCCGTGTACGGGGAGCACATCTTCTGGACCGACTGGGTGCGGCGGGCTGTGCAGCGAGCCAACAAGTACGTGGGCAGCGACATGAAGCTGCTGCGCGTGGACATCCCCCAGCAGCCCATGGGCATCATCGCCGTGGCCAATGACACCAACAGCTGTGAGTGGGCCGCTGCCTTGCTGTCCTGCCCATCCTGCCAGCGTGCACACACATGCACACACATGCACACTCACACACACTCATACCACCCTCCTTGGGTCTCGTCCGAATCCGTGGACCTCCAGCACGTGCTCTTGTCATTCCTCCCACCCAGAACCACGAATCCCCCGGAACCTGATCGCACACTCTCAGCCCAGGCTCTGCCTGCACCACCAGCGGCATCGTGTGCAGACACCCCCCACCACACACACACACACACACACCCAGGGCTTGGCTGACTGCATGTCCCCCACACAGACTGCGGCTTTCCCGGGCCTCTCACACAGGCCCTGGGCCCCCACCATTACACACATGATCTGAAGTCTGCTTAGACTTGACTCGCCCCAAAGCACCCCTGGAATTCCATATGACCCCACCTAAGAGCACACCCTCCCTCTCAGGCCCCCCAAACACCCCACCCGGCCCCCCACCACACGCCCGCCACGGCCGTGCCGGGAGCTCAGGGAAGCTGGGGGAGTGGGTGCGCATTCCGCTGTGCACTCTGCCCACTGCCCCCGTCCCGTCCCGGCCTCAGGTGAGCTCTCCCCTTGCCGCATCAACAACGGGGGCTGCCAGGACCTGTGTCTGCTCACCCACCAAGGCCACGTCAACTGCTCCTGCCGCGGGGGCCGCACCCTCCAGGAGGACCTTACCTGCCGGGGTGAGAGCGAAGGGGGAGGGCGCTGGCGGGGACCTGGGTGCACCCTGGGACCGGCCCCTCTCAGACCCCCCATAGCCCAGCCTTTCACCGAGGAGAAACTGAGGATGCCCGCGTGCCGGGTGCGGGGAGGGATGCTGCCGGGGCCCTGGCTCACGAAGCTCCCGCCTCCCTCCCAGCGGTGAATTCCTCGTGCCGAATACAAGACGAGTTCGAGTGTGCCAACGGCGAGTGCATCCACTTCAGCCTGACGTGCGACGGCGTCTCCCACTGCAAGGACAAGTCCGACGAGAAGCCGTCCTACTGCAGTAAGGAGCCTCCCCAGACCCCTGGCCGCCAGGCACCAGCCTCCACGCCGGCCGCGGGCGCGGGCGCGAGGGAGCCAAAGCCCCAGGGCCCAGAAGGCGTTTTGCAGAACCACCCGAGCCTGTGCCAGGCAGGCCCGTGGCAGGGCTGCGGTTTGCTGAGGGAACGAGTGCCTGCAGCTCAGCAGACGCAGAGGCAGGGCCTCGGCCGTAGCTGCTGCTGACCCGCTCCCCACCCTCCCGCAGACTCGCGCCGCTGCAAGAAGACTTTCCGCCAGTGCAACAACGGGCGCTGCGTGTCCCACATGCTGTGGTGCAACGGGGCAGATGACTGCGGGGACGGCTCCGACGAGATTCCCTGCAACAGTGAGTGGGACGCCGTGCCCGGCCTCGGACCCTGGCCTCTGCCCCACCCCACCTTGCCGAGCTTTGGGTCCCAGCCCCAAGGGGTCTGGGTCGGGGCACTCTGCGACCAGGGCTCCGGCCTGGGCTGTCCTGGCCCCCCAGGGAGGACCTCGCCTGATGGCACCGGGGGCCCCTGTTCTAGAGACGGCCTGCGGAGCGGGCGAGTTCCGCTGCCGGGACGGCACCTGCATCGGGAACTCCAGCCGCTGCAACCAGTTCGTGGACTGTGACGACGCCTCCGACGAGATGAACTGCAGTGAGTGGTGCCCTTCCCGGGCCGGCCTGGCTCCTGCTGTGCTCCCCCATCCTGCCGTGCCCCCATCCTGCCGTGCTCCCCCATCCTCCTGTGCTCCCCTATCCTCCCGTGCCCCCCATCCTGCCGTGCCCCCCCATCCTGCCGTGCTTCCCCATCCTGCCGTGCTCCCCCATCCTGCCGTGCCCCCCCATTCTCCCATGCTCCCCCATCCTCCTGTGCTCCCCCCATCCTCCCGTGCTTCCCCATCCTGCTGTGCCCCCCCATTCTCCCGTGCTCCCCCATCCTGCCGTGCTCCCCCACCCGGTGCTCCTCTCTGCGTGCCCTCTGGCCCACAGGCGGCCTCAGCCCCCCGGCCTGCTCCCTGCCTCCAGGCCCGAGCTCCCTGGGATTCAGGGAGGGGCAGTGAGTGGAAGGTGTGGGCAGCACCCCACCTCAGGGACACCCGTCCAACTTTCCAAAACACACAAAAGCCCGCATGGCCTGGCGCTGCCTTGCGGGGGGGGGGGGGGGGGCTGTTTGGAGAGAACTGGTGTCACCCCTCACCCCGCCCCCACCAGGCGCCACCGACTGCAGCAGCTACTTCCGCCTGGGGGTGAAGGGCGTGCGCTTCCAGCCCTGTGAGCACACCTCCCTTTGCTACGCGCCCAGCTGGGTGTGCGACGGCGCCAACGACTGCGGGGACTACAGCGACGAGCGAGACTGCCCAGGTCCCGACGCGGGCAGGTGTGCGGCGGGCGGCGGGCGCTGGCGGAGAGCAGGACCCTCACGCCCTTCTCGCCCCCAGGTGTGAAGCGCCCCAGGTGCCCCCTGAATTACTTCGCCTGCCCCAGCGGGCGCTGCATCCCCATGAGCTGGACGTGTGACAAGGAGGACGACTGTGAACATGGCGAGGACGAGACCCACTGCAGTGAGTGGCCCGCACCCCGTCCCGAAGCCGGGAGCCCGAGCACCTGCGGGGACAGGGCTCCTACAGCCCCTAAGGCCCAGTCCAGGCCCTGCTCTCAGCTCCCTCCGGGGAGGAGGCACCTGGGGCCTTCACCCAGAACCCCACTCGGACCCTGAGGAGAGGGGGTCCCCTCTACAGCTCCTGCTGAGCCCCACAGAGGGGTGCCTGGGTCTCCCCTCCCCCGCCCCCCATCTAACGAGGCTTTTGACTGCCCCAGACAAGTTCTGCTCGGAGGCCCAGTTTGAGTGCCAGAACCATCGCTGCATCTCCAAGCAGTGGCTGTGTGACGGCAGTGACGACTGCGGGGACGGCTCCGACGAGGCGGCTCACTGTGGTGAGGGCGGCTGGGGCCACGGTGCCCACCCCACCCATCCACACGCGCCCTGCTCTGCCTGCTCCTGGTCCCAGCGGCTCCCTGTTCCCTCCACAGAGGGCAAGACGTGTGGCCCCAGCTCCTTCTCCTGCCCGGGCACCCACGTGTGTGTCCCCGAGCGCTGGCTCTGTGATGGCGACAAGGACTGTGCCGACGGCGCCGACGAGAGCGTGGCAGCCGGCTGCCGTGAGTGGCGGGGGGGTGAGGAGTGGGGTGGGCAGCAAGTAGCCACGGGGGAAACTGAGGTCCAGAAGAGGCGGTGCTGCAGCAGGGGTCACTCAGGGGTCAGTGGCAGAGCCCTGTCTCCAGCTCGGGCGCCCGGACCCCTGTCCAGTGCTCTGCCTGTTCTCCCCGGAAGGCCTGGGGTGACGGTCGGCATGGGGTCGGGGGCTGAGGGGCATGCCGCCTCCGTCCACAGTGTACAACAGCACCTGTGACGACCGTGAGTTCATGTGCCAGAACCGCCAGTGCATCCCCAAGCACTTCGTGTGCGACCACGACCGCGACTGCGCCGACGGCTCCGACGAGTCCCCGGAGTGTGGTGAGCCCGGGGCCGTGCGGGGAGCAGACCCTGCCCTCCCGTGACGGATGGACGGTGCCCAGGCCAACCGCCTCCCCCTCCGCCCCCAGAGTACCCGACCTGTGGCCCCAACGAGTTCCGCTGCGCCAACGGGCGCTGCCTGAGCTCCCGCCAGTGGGAGTGCGACGGAGAGAACGACTGCCACGACCAGAGCGACGAGGCCCCCGTGAACCCGCACTGCACCAGCCCAGGTGGGCCCGCCGCCCGCTCCCCCGCCGCCCCACACCTGTCCCGGGACCCCGCTGACCTGGCCTCTGCCCCCGCCCCCAGAGCACAAGTGCTACGCCTCCTCGCAGTTCCTGTGCAGCAGCGGGCGCTGCGTGGCCGAGGCGCTGCTCTGCAACGGCCAGGACGACTGCGGCGACGGCTCCGACGAGCGGGGCTGCCACGTCAACGAGTGTCTCAGCCGGAAGCTCAGCGGCTGCAGCCAGGAGTGCGAGGACCTCAAGATTGGCTTCAAGGTGTGCCCCGCCCCGGGGGGGGGGGGAGCTTCCACACCCCCCGGGGAGCCAGACGGGCACTCTTTCTCCACCCCATTCATTCACTCATTCATTCATTCATTCATCCAGGAGGACTCTTTCTCCACCCCATTCATTCACTCATTCATTCATTCATTCATCCAGGAGGACTCTTTCTCCACCCCATTCATCCATTCATTCATTCATCCAGGAGGGCTCTTTCTCCACCCCATTCATTCACTCATTCATTCATTCATTCATCCAGGAGGACTCTTTCTCTACCCCCATCCATCCATTCATTCATTCATCCAGGAGGGCTCTTTCTCCACCCCCATTCATTCACTCATTCATTCATCCAGAAGGACTGTTTCTCCACCCCATCCATTCACTCATTCATTCATTCATTCATTCATCCAGGAGGACTCTTTCTCCACCCCATTCATTCATTCATTCATCCAGGAGGACTCTTTCTTCACCCCATTCACTCATTCATTCACTCATTCATCCAGGAGGACTCTTTCTCCACCCCATTCATTCACTCATTCATCCAGGAGGACTCTTTCTCCATCCCCATTCATCCATTCATTCATTCATCCAGGAAGGCTCTTTCTCCACCACCCATACATTCACTCATTCATTCATCCAGGAGGGCTCCTGCAGCACCCACTCTGCCCGGCAGCATGCTGGGCAGTGGGGAGTCAGCAGTGACCAAGCAGTGAGCGCTGTGGGGTGGGTTCTGCATCGTGTGGGAGGTCGGGCCAGCAGGCTGTGCTGGCACACGTGAGAAAGGCTGAGAGGGCAGGGGGCATGTGGGTGTCAAGTGGACGATGTCCAGGGTGCAATTTGAGAGAGAGGCTGGACAGGAGAGCGAAACTGGGAGTGATCACCATGGAGATGGCATTTAAGTCCATGAGTCTGGATCCGATTCCCAAGGGAGCGAGCACAGACAGAAAAGAAGCCCCAGGCCTGAGCCCTGTGCTTGGCCCCCGAGGGCTGGGAGGTGTGGGGAGCGGCCGAGCAGCTGGGGCTGAGCACAGGCGAGGAAAGTGTCGAGAGGAGCATGGTCAGCTCTGCCCAGTGGCGCCCAAGGGCCACGCCGATGAGGCCTGAGCCCTGCCGGTGGACGTGGACACCTGGCGTCGGGGGCTCCTCCAGTGGTTCTGGTGGGGTGAGGGCTGATCGCTGGCACGGTTGGCTCTACCTGCGTGCTGCCTGCCTCCGTGGGAAGTCTGGGTTTTCCTAGTGGAGGGACCGGAGCCCCACAAGGGCCGTCAGCCCCGGGGAGGCCCAGACCCCCGCACGGCCCCCAGCCAAGGCGCCCTGTGCCCGCAGTGCCGCTGCCGCCCCGGCTTCCGGCTGAAGGATGACGGCCGCACGTGCGCGGACGTGGACGAGTGCAGCACCACCTTCCCCTGCAGCCAGCTCTGCATCAACACCCACGGCAGCTACAAGTGCCTGTGCGTGGAGGGCTACGCCCCCCGCAGCGGCGACCCCCACAGCTGCAAGGCTGTGACCGGTGAGCCGGCCGGGCGGCTGGGTGCCGTGGAGGGAGGGGTGGGACAGCGAGCTCAGGACGGCCCGGGACCGGGGGCGCTAGACTGTGCCCCGGCTCGCCGCTGAGCCAGGCTCCCCTGTCTCCAGATGAGGAGCCATTTCTGATCTTCGCCAACCGGTACTACCTGCGCAAGCTCAACCTGGACGGCTCCAACTACACGCTGCTCAAGCAGGTGCCAGCCCGGCCTCCGCCCCGCCCCGGCCCAGAGCGCCTGTCCTCCCGCGGGGCCCGGTCATCCCGCTCCCTGGCTTCTCCAGCACCCCCTCCCGGCTACAGTCAGCCCTGTCCCCCCACGCAGGGCCTGAACAACGCCGTCGCCTTGGACTTCGACTACCGCGAGCAGATGATTTACTGGACGGATGTGACGACCCAGGGCAGCATGATCCGCAGGATGCACCTCAACGGGAGCGACGTGCAGGTGCGGCCGGGGAGCCCACGCCCAGCCGCCATATGGGGCGCGGAGATCCAGCCCCCCAGCGCCCCTCCCCAGGGGGCGCTCTTCATTCCAAGGCCGTCTCCCCTTCTCCCACCCACCTACCACAGAGGTTTCCTTCCCCCTTCCCGCTGAGGCCTGTGTGGCCGCTTGCCCTTGCCTCTCCCCCTCCGCTCCGCCCGGCGGAAGGTCTGGGAGATTCCTCTTGCTCTTTGCCTGATCCTCAGTGCGTCCCCCTGGTGTCTGACCTCCCTGACGCCTGTGCGCCCAGGCACGTGCCGTTGGGGGAGGGAGTGGTCTCTCATTTCGAGACCCCTTCCCTCCGCCTCGCTGCCCCAGACCCCAGGCCGGGCTGTCCCGTGGCCTCACAGCCACGCTCCCCAGTCCATGCGGGAAGCTGAGGCTGAGGGGCCACCCAGGGCTCTCAGGCTCCTCCCTCCTCCTCCGAAGGTGCTGCACCGGACCGGCCTCAGCAACCCCGACGGGCTGGCCGTGGACTGGGTGGGCGGCAACCTGTACTGGTGCGACAAAGGCCGGGACACCATCGAGGTGTCCAAGCTCAACGGGGCCTACCGGACGGTGCTGGTCAGCTCCGGCCTCCGGGAGCCCAGGGCTCTGGTGGTGGATGTGCAGAACGGGTAAGGGAGCTAGGAGTGGCGGGAGCCGGGAGCCGGTGAAAGCAGGCGGCCGGCGGCCAGGCCCCGCCTCCCCGCGTGCAGGTGGGAGCTGGAGGGACCAGTCGCTGGATCTCTCGGGCTCACTGCCCACCCTCCTGCCAGGTACCTGTACTGGACAGACTGGGGGGACCACTCGCTCATCGGCCGGATCGGCATGGACGGGTCTGGCCGCAGCGTCATCGTGGACACCAAGATCACGTGGCCCAACGGCCTGACCCTGGACTACGTCACCGAGCGCATCTACTGGGCCGACGCTCGGGAGGACTACATTGAGTTTGCCAGCTTGGATGGCTCCAATCGCCACGTTGGTCAGTCTGCCAGCCCTGATGGGGCTGGGGGTTGAAGCTTTCGGGATCAGGACGCAGGGCAAGAGTGGGCATAAAAGCCAGAGGGCACGGTCCGGGGGGCGGCCTAGGCCTGAGGACCCCTTCCCCGCGCGGTTCCAGATGACGCCCCGAGGCAGGCGGGCGTGGGGGCCTGGGGTTGGCGTACTCTAGCACCCCCCTTCCTGACAGGAGACCATGTGATGCTGGGGTGCAGGAGCCGGCTCAGACAGGCCGGGTTGGGGTCCCAGGGGTTCCAGCGCTGCCACTTACTAGCCGTGCGGCCTTGGGAAGCCACTGCCCCGTCTGGGGCTGAGCTGGCACCTGCCTCACGGAGTTGCTGACCCGTCCCCTGCCCCGTCCGCAGTGCTCAACCAGGACATCCCGCACATCTTCGCACTGACCTTGTTTGAGGACTACGTCTACTGGACCGACTGGGAGACCAAGTCCATCAACCGAGCCCACAAGACCACGGGCGCCAACAAGACGCTCCTCATCAGCACGCTGCACCGGCCCATGGACCTGCACGTCTTCCACGCCCTGCGCCAGCCCGACGGTGAGCCGCAGCGGGTGGGGGCGGGTGGGGGTGCCATCTCATCCCGCAGGTTGGCACCCTCCCAGTCTCCCCGGGGTTCCTGCCCACCCCTTCTCCAGCACCGGGAGATCCCAGAGGCTGTAGACAGGCCGTGGCCCGGCTCTCCGCCGCTCAGCCCATCCTGGGTCCCGCCCTGGAGTCTCAGCCCCAAGGCCCTGAGGGTGGTCAAGCAGGGCGGGCCTGGGTGCAGGGACCCCGAAGGCGGCGGCCATAGCTGAGGGAGGGCACAGGGGAGGCAGTGTGGGCTGCAGGCCTGGCCTCATCCTGGCACCGCGAGAGGCTCTCTCCTGTCTCTGGCCTCAGCTCCCTCCTGGGAGAGCAGGATTAGCTGGCTCCCCCCTGCCCGGGAGCGAGGGCTGGGCAGCCGCTGCGAGGCGGAGCAGGTGTTCGCCGCGAGCGCTGCCCGCGCTCTGCCCGGGGCCGGGGCTCAGGAGGGGCGGGCCGTCCGCTGGGCCCAGTCGCCGCCCTTGACCCCCTTGTTCTCCGGCAGTCCCCAACCACCCCTGCAAGGTCAACAACGGCGGCTGCAGCAACCTGTGCCTGCTGTCCCCCGGGGGCGGCCACAAGTGTGCCTGTCCCACCAACTTCTACCTGGGCAGCGACGGGCGCACCTGTGTGTCCAACTGCACGGCAAGCCAGGTGAGGCCGTCCCCCTGGACCCCCATTCAGCAATGCCTTGATCCCCCGGCCCCCACACCAGTACCCCCACTCCTCCTTTGGACCCCAACACCCTCTCTAATGTCCTCACGCATCTGGTTTTCCCACGCTAACACCCCCACATTTCTTGCCTACCTCTTGTCTCCCCACAGCAATACTTTTACACCCGTCACCTCACACAAACACCCCCACACCCTAACCCTGACCCTCCCTCACTAGTACCCCCAGCCCTCCCTCCACACAGACACCCCCTCACCTGGCCTTCCTGCCCTCATCGTATCCCCAGCCTTCGACCCAGCTCGTCCTCCCCCCAAAATACCCTGACCCTGCTTCTCCTGTGAGGCGTCCAGCCCCTCAGAGAAACCCCCCGAGTCCCCCAGACCCCCACCAACCCCTCTCGCCCCGCCTGCCCTCCAGTTTGTGTGCAAGAACGACAAGTGCATCCCCTTCTGGTGGAAGTGTGACACGGAGGACGACTGCGGGGACCACTCGGACGAGCCTCCGGACTGCCGTGAGTGCCGGCGGGTGGCCAGGGGCCCGGGGGGGGGGCAGCCCCCCGGCCCCCGCTCCTGATGCGGAGCCCCCCCCCTCCCCCCGCAGACGAGTTCAAGTGCCGCCCGGGGCAGTTTCAGTGCTCAACCGGCATCTGCACGAACCCCGCCTTCATCTGCGACGGGGACAACGACTGCCAGGACAACAGTGACGAGGCCAACTGCGGTGAGGCCGCCCCCGCCCTGTGCCTCCTGGGGTCTGGGGGTCCCGCCCCCTGTGCCTCCTGGGGTCTGGGGGTTCCGCCCCCTGTGCCTCCCTGGGATCTGGGGGTTCCGTGCTGCGCTCTGAGGGCAAGCTCAGCCCGGCCGGCTGCCTCCAGGCCCTGAGCCTCATCCACACCAATGACCCCGCTCGCCTCCCCTCCCCCAGACATCCACGTCTGCTTGCCCAGCCAGTTCAAGTGCACCAACACCAACCGCTGTATCCCCGGCATCTTCCGCTGCAACGGGCAGGACAACTGCGGGGATGGGGAGGACGAGAGGGACTGCCGTGAGTGCCCCCCTTCCCTCCTCTCCCCGCGCCCCCCCCCCCTCCGCTGTGGCAGGGAAGGGGGTGGTGGGAAACCACAATTCCCATTGAAAACTGCTCCTCGGGGCCTGCTGCCCTCCAGGAACGCTGACAGAGGGCAGCGTGCATTGTACGGGGTGTTGGGTTTGCTCCTAAAGTCATGGCGCTCGGTAGAGGGATGGGCAGGTCCAGGAGCACAAAGCACCAAAGGCAGGTAGACTGTCTCTTCCCCCCAAGAGAGTGCTGGCAGGAGGCAGGGCCGGGCGGGCTGGGGAGCCGGGCGCGGTGACTGGACGGCGGTGGGAGACACAAGGCGAGCCCTCATTCTGCCCCCCCCCCCCCACAGCCGAGGTGACCTGTGCCCCCAACCAGTTCCAGTGCTCCATCACCAAGCGCTGCATCCCCCGCGTCTGGGTGTGCGACCGGGACAACGACTGCGTGGACGGCAGTGACGAGCCTGCCAACTGCAGTGAGTGGCCTGGCGCCTGGGGAGCCCGGAGCCCCCTGGGGCCCCCTCAGTGCCCACTCCCACCCTCACAGCACCTTCCTGAGTCGCCTCCCCTCACCGCCCGCCCCCCCTTGCAGCCCAGATGACCTGCGGGGTGGATGAGTTCCGCTGCAAGGACTCCGGCCGCTGCATCCCGGCGCGCTGGAAGTGCGACGGGGAGGACGACTGCGGGGACGGCTCTGATGAGCCCAAGGAGGAGTGTGGTGAGCTCCCCAGCCCCAGATTCAAGGGCAAGGATCCTGCCGGGTGGGGGTGGGCGTGGGCCCCGGCCGCCGATAGGGTGGGGTGGAGCTGGGCTGCCTGCCCAGGGGTCACCGGCGGCCTCGCCCCGGCTCCTGCGTCTCCTGCGTCTCCTGTGGGATTCCCTGTCCTGGAGCCCCTGCACCTCCTCAGCACACGCCTGTGCGGAACCCGTGAGGCCCGTTAATCCCTCCCGAGGCAGCTCCCCCACGCGTGTCCCTCCTGCCCCGTAACGGCCTCCTGTGCTGACCTGTCTCGGGCTGGAGCGCCCACTCCCCTGCCCCCCCCCCCCGTGTGGACCCTGACGTCTGCCCGACTCTGCCCGACGGCCCCAACCTGCCTCCCCAGACGAGCGCACCTGTGAGCCCTACCAGTTCCGCTGCAAGAACAACCGCTGCGTGCCCGGCCGCTGGCAGTGTGACTACGACAACGACTGTGGGGACAACTCCGACGAGGAGAGCTGCAGTACGTCCCCTCCCCACCGCCCAGCAGGCGCCCGCCCTGCCCGCACGCCCCCAGCTGCACCAGGGCAGCTGCCTCCAGGGCTGGGGGTCAGGAGCCCCCCACCCCACCCCGCTCCATGCTGTGTATTTGAGTTTGTGCCATTTCACCTCATCTCATGTTTCTCTCCATTTTCACACTGTCCTCTCGGGGTTACAGAGGTAGGTGTCGCCGATGTGCTGTGCTCCCACCACACCCCGCCCCTGCCCACAGCCCACCCATCCCCGTGCCGTGCCTCAGCCCATCGTCCCTGACTGGCCGCTCCCTAAACCCTGGTGCTTGTCTTAGTGGTCTTGTCCCTCCCCGCCCTTCCCCACACACAGTGTGTCCCGAGGGCAGGGCCAGGGACCCGTGCCCGCCCTCCTGTGTGTGCCCCAAGGGTGAGTGGGTGCCCTCTGTGCCCGGCTGGCCCCCTGAGGACAGCCAGTGGCCGCACGGGATTGGTTGAGCATTTTGGTCGTCGTGCCAGTCAGCTGCGGCCTTCAGGAACACAGCGATGGGTGGTCTTCCTCTGCCAAGGGCTGGAGGTGCCCTCGAGGGCTGGGTGCCCACGCCCACCTCCCGGGGCCTGTCTCGTCCTTCCCCAGCCCCTCGCCCCTGCTCGGAGAGTGAGTTTTCCTGTGCCAACGGCCGCTGCATCGCTGGGCGCTGGAAATGTGACGGGGACCACGACTGTGCGGATGGCTCGGACGAGGTGGGCAGGGAAACCGGAAGGGGGCGGTCAGAGCAGGGCCGCCGGGGACCCAGGTCTGACCAGGATGCCGCTCCCCGGCCCACAGAAGGACTGCACGCCCCGCTGTGACATGGACCAGTTCCAGTGCAAGAGCGGGCACTGCATCCCCCTGCGCTGGCGCTGTGATGCGGACGCTGACTGCATGGACGGCAGCGACGAGGAAGCCTGCGGCACTGGCGGTGAGCCCTGCCCACCCCCACCCACACCAGCCCTGGCCCAGGAGCCAGTTGGGCTGGAATCCAGCAGAAACGGCGGGCTATGTCCATCCCGGCCTCGCCCATACGTTCCCAGAAGGCAGTCGGTTGCCCTGAGAAACAGAGTCTCTGCTCAATCTCCTTCCCCGGGAAATGAGGCGGGGCCTGCTGACCTGGGGGGCTCCGCAGCCTACAGGGGCCTGTGAAGCCGGTGAGACCCCGACAGGGAGGGCAGGCATCCTGGCTCTGCCCTGGGGGCTGAGGACGGGCTGGAACCCAGCCTCCCGACTCCCAGCCCCAAGCTCCTCGCCCTGGAGGGGGCCCGTGTCCTGCAGCCACCACCAGAGAGGGCTCTCTGGACCCTCCTGGACACTCTTCCCAAAGGCCTTTTCTCCCCGAAATAGCAGAGGAGGCAGCTCTGCCCAGCTGCCCCGACTGGTCGAAAACTACACCTGGGTCCCGTCCGGCTGTCCCACCGCCGGCCCGTGGCTTGGCCTCCACGGTGGAGGGCGGGTCTGGGCCGGGTCCTGCCCCTGGACCCTGGCTGCCTGGGCTCAGCCGCTGTTGGCTCTCTGCCCCCGGCCTGTAGTGCGGACCTGCCCGCTGGACGAGTTCCAGTGCAACAACACCCTGTGCAAGCCCCTGGCGTGGAAGTGTGACGGCGAGGACGACTGCGGGGACAACTCCGACGAGAACCCTGAGGAGTGCGGTGAGTGAGGCTCTGAGGCTCTGAGGCGAGGGCAGAGCGCTGGGGCGGGGCGGGGCTCCGGCCGCCAGGGCCCAGCAGCTCGCCCAGGGCTGACCGGCTCTGTCTCCTGCAGCCCGGTTTGTGTGCCCCCCGAACCGGCCCTTCCGCTGCAAGAACGACCGCGTCTGCTTGTGGATCGGCCGCCAGTGTGACGGCACCGACAACTGCGGGGACGGGACTGATGAGGAGGACTGTGGTGAGCAAGGGCCAGTGAGGAGGAGCTGGGGCCTGGGTGGGGGTGCACGGGGAGGAGGGCTGGGCCAAGTGGGAGCTGTGTCCAGGGAATGGACTTACTGGAAGGGGAGGTTCCAGGGCTGGGAGCGTGGGGGCCCTCCCCCAGGGAGGCGCTGGCGGCTTCCTGATGCCCGAGGCCTGGAGGTGGAGACAATGTCTAACCAGCCTCTCCTGCAAGCTTGACAAGTGGCTGGGCTTGTCCCCCCTTTACCCTTGGCTCCTGGGAGGAAGGGGCGGGGTGGCGAATGCCCGGGACCTGAAGCCCCGCTCTCCGCAGAGCCCCCCACGGCTCAGACCCCCCACTGCAAAGACAAGAAGGAGTTTCTGTGCCGGAACCAGCGCTGCCTCTCCTCCTCGCTGCGCTGCAACATGTTCGACGACTGTGGGGACGGCTCCGACGAGGAGGACTGCAGCATCGGTGAGGGGGGCGTGCGGGGCAGCTGGGGGCAGAGAGCCAAAGCCCGGGCCCGGGGCGGCTCCGGGGAGGGGACCCACTCTCTGTCCCCCACAGACCCCAAGCTGACCAGCTGTGCCACCAACGCCAGCATCTGCGGGGATGAGGCACGCTGCGTGCGCACCGAGAAAGCCGCCTACTGTGCCTGCCGCGCCGGCTTCCACACGGTGCCGGGCCAGCCCGGATGCCAGGGTAGGAAGGGGGGACGGGCTGGGCGGGGGGGGGGGGGGGGGGGGGCAGAAACCGCAGCCACATGGGGTTTCTCCATGACCCTCCCTGTCACCCCAGACATCAACGAGTGCCTGCGCTTCGGCACCTGCTCCCAGCTCTGCAACAACACCAAGGGCGGCCACCTCTGCAGCTGCGCGCGCAACTTCATGAAGACGCACAACACCTGCAAGGCTGAAGGTGCGGGGCCGCGGGGGGCGGGGACAAGGCGCGGGGGCGGGGCTTGCAGCGCCAGGATATACATGGGGCGGACCTGGGGTGGGGTGCTGTCCTCCGTACACCCCTGCCAAGTGTGGAACGCAGAGCTGCAGGTGCCGCTCTGTGCTGGTGGCCACACGGGGCGGTGTGGGCCGGCTCATCCAGGAAGGCTGAGCACACACCCCCCACACGTGCCTCCCGCCCGCCACTTCCGGGGGGCACGGACGCACATCGCCACACTTGCAGTCACATGGACCCCCTTGCGTGTCCCCTTCATGCTTCCCTTTTGTCAGCTTATTGGGATGTAAGCAGGAAAGTTGTCAGGTATTTAATGTGTACGAGGTGATGATTTGATACACGTACAACTTGTGAAAGGATTCCCCCCGCCGAGTTCATTAACACACCCATCGGCTCACACGTTACCTTTTGTTTTTGAACACGTAAGTTCTCGCCCGTGAGCTTAGACACACACCTGCAGCGTCCTGTGCCTGTGCAGAAGCACGCCCACACACCCAAGTGCACTCCCATGCGCACGCATACCTACCCCCCTCCATGTCTGTGCGCATAAGCCCACACGCGTGTGCACCCGTGAGCACACGTCAGACAGTGTGTAGGAGAGAGCCTGGTGATGACAGCCAGAGGCCATGAGGAGCCGAGGCCCGTGGGGCTGGGGGAGCCGGGGCCTCCGGGGGGCAGGTCCCCTGGATAAGCTCGAGGAGGAGAGGAGGAAGGACATTCCGAGGGCTGGGGCTGGCACGGGGCGCTGGGCTGAGCCGAGGCTTCTGACCAGGAGACTGATGAGGAGCGAAGACGTTGTTAGTGTGCAAGGGGCTGGGCTGGGTGAGGAGCGCGTCTCGGGCACACCCCTCCCAGCACCAGGCCCGACGGCCCCCGGCCGGCCTCCCGCCCCCGCCTTCCCCACACCCCACAGCTGGCCTCTTGCCCTCCAGGCTCCGAGTACCAGGTGCTGTACATCGCCGACGACAACGAGATCCGCAGCCTGTTCCCCAGCCACCCCCACTCGGCTTACGAGCAGGCCTTCCAGGGCGATGAGAGCGTCCGCATCGACGCCATGGACGTGCACGTCAAGGCCGGCCGCGTCTACTGGACCAACTGGCACACGGGCACCATCTCCTACCGCAGCCTGCCCCCCGCGGCACCTCCCACCACTTCCAACCGTCACCGGCGAGAGATTGACCGGGGTGTCACCCACCTGAATGTGAGCACCAGCCCGGGGTGGGGCCCAAAGAGCCGCGGGTTCTGAGCAGAGTTTGACAAGGACAGTGAGGGGCAGGGGTGCGACTGAAGGGAGGGGCGGTCAGGATACGTCGGAGGCACGGACCGCAGGCGGCAGGGCAGCGAGTCTGCGGCCCCCGGACAGGGCACTGGGCACACAGGCTGCAGTTAGAGCCGCATCCAACTCCCGGTCCCCATGCCACCCACTGCCAATCTTGGCCAACCTATCTGGCCTCTTTGGGCCTCACTTTGTTCCGCAATAAAGCAGCGTAATGATAGCTAATCCAGCAAAATACGTGGGAGCGCTAAGGGTGGCCCGTAAGGTAATTATCTGTTGAATCTGCTCAAAGCCGGGGATTAGCTCTCAGTCTGGGATGAGTTTTTGGCGGAGAATGGCTGGCGGAGTTGGGGGGCGTGGATAATGGGCAGGAAGACAAGAGGTGGCATCCCTGACACTGTGATCCCCCCGTTCAGATTTCAGGGCTGAAGATGCCAAGGGGCATCGCCATCGACTGGGTGGCCGGGAACGTGTACTGGACGGACTCCGGCCGAGACGTGATCGAGGTGGCGCAAATGAAGGGCGAGAACCGCAAGACGCTCATCTCCGGCATGATTGACGAGCCCCACGCCATCGTGGTGGACCCGCTGAGGGGGTGGGCAGGGCTCTGGGGGGGGGGCGTCTGGGCTGGGCCAGGGGTGGGGGTGGGGCCCCACACCCCAGGTGCACTCTTTTGCCGCCCAGACCAGCCTGGGCGTGAGTCTTCCTGGGCCTCAGGTCTCCCCACCTGGCCCTCCCCTGCTGCCTGTGCCCAGGACTCCCGCCTGGCTGCTCAGACCGGGGCCTGACTGCCACGTGGCTGCTGTCCTGGGCGGCCCGGGTCTGGGCTGCTCCTCGGCCCCCGGAGGCGGCTCTCCCGCCTAGCGGACCTGGATCAGCACATTGTGGTTTTTGAAGAAGAGTCTTAACCTGGCCAGGGACCTGGCTCCCCTGATTCTCTCTGGAGGAGGCAGATAGAGCGCCCTCCGAAGGCCCAGAAGGCCCTGTGCCCAGGCCAGGAACCTGCTGGCCCCCTTGGCCGGCCTCCTCAGGTCCTACCCGTACTCACGCCTTCTCCCTCCCCAGCACCATGTACTGGTCGGATTGGGGGAACCACCCCAAGATTGAGACGGCGGCGATGGATGGGACGCTGCGGGAGACACTGGTACAGGACAACATCCAGTGGCCCACAGGTCTGTGGCGGCGGCGGGCAGGGCGTGGCAGGGGCGGATGCGACGAAGTCACACGAAAGCTGGGGAGGGGACAGCTCCCACGGATGGGCAGGCGGAGCTTTTCCAAAAGAGCGATGGGTGGTGGTTGTGGGAACGGGGTGGGGCGGTCCCCACACGGAGACAGTTCTGCGTCTCCCCGGCCTGAGGCGGGGAGCCTGGGCCTCACCGCGCTGTCTCCCCAGGCCTGGCCGTGGATTATCACAATGAGCGGCTGTACTGGGCGGATGCCAAGCTCTCGGTCATCGGCAGCATCCGGCTCAACGGCACTGACCCCATCGTGGCTGCTGACAGCAAACGAGGTGAGTGTCTGACAGCAGCCTTGGCCACCCCGACCTCGGGCCTCCATCCTCTCCACTGAGCCCACGGCCTCCCCGGTGCCCGCTGTCCTCCCCGGCCCGGCCCCCGACCACCCTGCGGGGCCTTCCCTGCACCAGCCCTGCAGGCCCAAGGCCCACTCCGACCCTCTGGCCCGCTTGTCCATTCATTCATTACATCCATGGATATTGAGCTGCATGGAGGTGGCAGTAGGAACTTCGCAAATGTGGGGAGAGGCAGCAGAAGTCAGTCCTGGCCCCAGAAGTCTAGGGGTGATGGGCCTCGTGCCGGAGGTCGCCACAGGAGGCAGGAGAGGCTGGGGCACGTGGTTTGGGACATGTTGGATTGGAGGTGCCTGGGAACCATGAGGCCAGTGTCCTGGAGAGTGTGACCAGGGCCTGAGTCCCCTCCACGTCCTCCCCCAGGCCTGAGTCACCCCTTCAGCATCGATGTCTTTGAGGATTACATCTACGGTGTCACCTACATCAATAATCGTGTCTTCAAGATCCATAAGTTTGGACACAGCCCCCTGGTCAACCTGACGGGGGGCCTGAACCATGCCTCGGACGTGGTCCTGTACCACCAGCACAAGCAGCCTGAAGGTGGGCGGGGGGAGGCCCAGGCGGGGGCGGGAAGGCAGGGGGCATCGAGTCTCCACGCCGTGGCCTCGGTTCCCGGTGGGCAGGGGCGTTCTGGGTCCTCAGGGCTCAGCCTCCTCCTGCCCTGGCCCACACCTGCAGTGACCAACCCCTGTGACCGCAAGAAGTGCGAGTGGCTCTGCCTGCTGAGCCCCAGCGGCCCCGTCTGCACCTGCCCCAACGGGAAGCGCCTGGACAACGGCACCTGCGTGGCTGTGCCCTCGCCAACGCCCCCGCCCGACGGTAGGCTCGGCCCTCCCTGCCCCGTCCCCTGCCCAGGCCCTCCTCCCGCAGCCCCTGAGTTCCCCCCTCCCTGGCTCTGTCTGTGGTCCTCCCCGCAGCCCCTCGGCCGGGAACCTGTAACCTGCAGTGCTTCAACGGCGGCAGCTGCTTCCTCAACGCCCGGAGGCAGCCCAAGTGCCGCTGCCAGCCCCGCTACACGGGGGACAAGTGCGAGCTGGACCAGTGCTGGGAGCACTGCCAAAATGGGGGCACCTGCGCGGCCTCCCCCTCGGGTACGCCCTCCGCTTTCCCAGCGGGACTGCTCCCAGCCCCTCGGCCCGAGCCCCCAAACCCACTGCCGCCTCAGGCAAATCCCCAGCCCTGCCCTACCTTCCCCTCTGCCTCCTGCACGCCTCCTGCCCCAGCCCAGGGTCCCGCCCCCTGCTGTCTGCCTCCCGCCCAGAGCCTCACAGCCCTGCTCCTCCGCAGTGGGGCCGGGGAGTTCCGTGGGCCGCAGCCCCACTCACACATCCTCTCCGCAGGCGTGCCCACGTGCCGCTGCCCCACGGGCTTCACGGGCCCCAGGTGCACCCAGCAGGTGTGTGCGGGCTACTGTGCCAACAACAGCACCTGCACGGTCAACCAGGGCAACCAGCCCCAGTGCCGATGCCTACCTGGCTTCCTGGGTGACCGCTGCCAATACCGTGAGTTAGCCACCCCCGGGCCCCGGGGCGGGCGAGGGGAGCGGGGGACCTGAGAGCCCGGGATGGGAGCCACAGGCGTGAGTTCCAGGGAGGAAGGCCGTTCGTAGCTCAGCCAGGCCAGGTAGCTGGTGCTCCCTGGGGGTGTGGGCACGCCCTCTGAGCAAGTGAGCCCTCTGGCATCAGGATTAGTCAGTGCCCGGTCAGGATGCTCAAGGACATCCTTGTCCCCTGGAGCCTCTGAGGTGGGCATCACCCAGACCTGGGGCGTCCAGCTCCCCCCACATATACAACATGGGAGACCCTCATGAGGGTGGGGCTTCAGGCATCTCCTGTCCGCCCACCAACCCACAGGGCAGTGCTCTGGCTACTGTGAGAACTTCGGCACGTGCCAGATGGCTGCTGACGGCTCCCGGCAGTGCCGCTGCACCACCCACTTCGAGGGGCCCAGGTGCGAAGTGAATAAGTGCAGCCGCTGTCTCGATGGAACCTGCACGGTCAACAAGCAGAGTGGGGACGTCACCTGCAAGTGAGTGCCTGGCTAGACCCTGCCCTGTCCCAGTTTTATGCCCCATCTGCTCCTCCCAGCCCTGCCCTTCCCCTACCCGTCTCTCAGACACCCTCTACCAGCCCTGCCCCTGCCCTGCCCCTGCCCCAGCCTCTCAGACACCCTCTACCAGCCCTGCCCCTGCCCCAGCCTCTCAGACACCCTGTACCAGCCCTGCCCTGCCCCTGCCCCAGCCTCTCAGACACCCTGTACCAGCCCTGCCCTGCCCCTGCCCCAGCCTCTCAGACACCCTGTACCAGCCCTGCCCAGCATCTCACTTCTTCTTGCAGCTGCTCGGATGGCCGGGTGGCCCCCAGCTGTCTGACCTGCGCTGGCCACTGCAGCAATGGCGGGTCCTGCACCATGAACAGCAAAATGATGCCTGAGTGCCAGTGAGTTGGGCCTGAGCCTCACTGAGGCCTAGGTCATCCCCTTCCCCAAATCTCAGTGGGACCATCAGGATCCCATGGCCCTTCTCCATCTCCCTGGCAGCCATGGCTCGAAGTCGTGCCTGCTCAGCTCTGCCCTCCTGTCTGCAGGTGCCCACCCCACATGGCAGGACCCCGGTGTGAAGAGCAAGTGGTCAGCCAACAGCAGTCCGGACGTAGGTGGCAGGGGGTGGGGAGGCATGGCTGCCGGGACCTGGAACTGGGAGGGGGGACTTGCTTCCTGTGCCTTCTGGACTGTTTCCCGTCTCCTCCCCTCTAGACATGGCCTCCATCCTCATCCCCCTGCTGTTGCTGCTACTGCTGCTTCTGGTAGCTGGAGTGGTATTCTGGTACAAGCGGCGAGTCCGGGGGTGAGTTCTGGGGAGTCTGGGAAATTCTAGTCATGACCACCCTCGCCGTCCACCTCTAGAGCCCCTGCCCCTGTGCTTCCGCCTCTCCCCAGGGCCAAGGGCTTCCAGCACCAGCGGATGACCAACGGGGCCATGAACGTGGAGATCGGGAACCCCACCTACAAGATGTATGAGGGCGGGGAGCCTGATGACGTGGGAGGCCTGCTGGATGCTGACTTCGCCCTGGACCCTGACAAGGTGGGCTGGGAAGACAGAGGAGTCGGCTTCTGGGGCAGGGATGAGAGGCTGCGGGTGGGATGACTAAGGGTGTTTGGGGGTGGGAGGCCAAGGCAGGGAGCCCAGCCTCGGAGTCCCACCTGAACCCTCTGTCACCTTACAGCCCACCAACTTCACCAACCCCGTGTACGCCACACTCTACATGGGTGGTCACGGCAGCCGCCACTCCTTGGCCAGCACGGATGAGAAGAGAGAACTCCTGGGCCGGGGCCCTGAGGATGAGATAGGGGACCCTTTGGCGTAGGCCTGGCCCCCGCCCCGTCGGACTTCCCCCAGAGAGCCTCCTGCCCCTGCCAGAGAAGTCCTTCCGTCAGCCCCCTCCTGCCCAGCCAGCCCTGCCCGGCCCGCCGGGATGTATAAATGTAAAAATGAAGGAATTACTTTTTATATGTGAGTGAGCAAGCGAGCGAGCACAGTATTATCTCTTTTCATTCTTCTCCTTCCTGCCCACTCCTCAGCAACCCCCCCCCCAATGCTGCCTTCAGGGAGGGGGGACATGGAGGGCTCTGGGGGCTCCTTTGGCTTACAGGTATAAGGGACCCCCACCTCCCATCTTCCCACCAAAATGCACCTCCACTGGGAGAGCTGGTGGTGCTGCCTCCCCTTCCTGGTCAAGACCCTTTGTCAGGGCTCTCCCTGTAGCCCCCCTTTACCCCCCCCCCCCGGCTCCCTGAGGGCTGATTCTGGGGCGGAGAGTCCTCGCTGCCCCTGTCTGGAGGGTTTGGCTCTGGCTGAGGTAGGAAGGAAAGGATGGAGTTTTTAGTTCTTGGGGCGTCCATCCCATGCCCCAGTCCCCATTCTAGGGGCAACCTTGAGATGGCCACGCTCAGTACCCCTCCCAGACAGGCACCCCATCTCCAGTGCCCCCACATGGCTCCCAGGGCTGGAGACTTTGGTAAACAGTCCCCCAGACTCCCCTCCCCTGGGGAGGAGGTGGGGCACACAGAGGACGGGCACGCGGGCAGCCCCGTTTTGGGGACAGGAACGTTTTAATAATTTTTGCTGAATTCCTTTACAACTAAATAACAGATATTGTTATAAATAAAACTGTTAAAAAAAAAAAGAAAAAAAGAAAAAAAAGAAAAGAAAAAAAAACCCACTTGTGTCTACCTTTGAGTGTGAGATTCTGGGAGCTGGGCTGTGCTTTCTGGCTTCAGCCACCAGAGGGAGCCCTGCTCCATGCCATGCTGGAGGCAGGCTTGAGAGTCTGAGTGCCCTTTTCCCTCCACCTGGGCAGTGGCAGAAGGGGGTGACACTGGACTTGACAGGAGAGATCTGCTTCTCCCCTGTGTGTGCCCTTGAGCAGGTGACTTCACCTCTCTGGGTCTTGTTTCCCTTGGCGCTGGGATACTAACCCCAAGATCTGTTTCTCTGCATTGTCACTTTTATGGGACACCACCACCACCCCTACCCACATGATCCCCCAGTGAGAAGTCCCACCACGAGAGATGAACACACTAGGTTTGTGAGGGGGTTGCTCATCCTTCAGGGTGGTCCCATACAGCTCTCTGCCTGAAGTTGTTCTTAAAGCGCTACCATCTCACATGTCATGGAGACCAATTAATCAGATGCCAAGAGTAGAACCCTGAATTCAGGAGAAGGGGGTCCTGGAGTGAAGGAGAGCAGGGAAAACCAGTTTGCCAGGCCCCGTGGGCCACCAGCAGACCTAGTTTATCCATCAGTTTAGACATCCCAGGGTGGACAGGAAAGGACAGCTGCAATCAAAGGGATCCCCGGTCTACTTCAACCCCTGACCCGAGAAGGGGACCTCTTGCAGGTCACACAGCTTTACACTGAGTCCCACTCTCCCCTCAACAGGAAATATGAGCTTAGGGTGGCTGCAAAGGCCCCTTACCCAACTCCCAAAGGGGGAGCATGCCTTTCATTCCCCTTCCCTCTTAGCTCTGAGATTTCACCTCCAACCTCGGCCTCCAAGCCACCTCTGAGATCTTCCACTGCCCCGTCTCCCCAAAGGGCCCAAGGGCAGAGGGATCCTGCTGAGAAGGGGAGTCCTTGATCTTTGAGAGGGAGGTTTGTGCACCCATCTGTCCACCAGGTGGCGCATGCACTCCTGCAGCGCCGCTCATCCTGAAGCCCAGCACAGCCCCCTCCCCAACACACTAATTATGCACCTGCGGGCGGACCCCAGCCCTGCCTCTCCCTTTCTTCCCAGGGGCTATTCTGCCACACCCCCTCCACCCTCCGCCAGCGGCTCCTCTCCCTCCCCCAGCGCCTGCCTGCTCCCCCTGCGCCCCGCCTGCTCCCCCACCACACCACCAGCAGCCCCACCCCCTCACTCTCTCCCTCTGCCAGCCGTACATCTGGCGCCCCCGGGGAGCCACTGATTCTCTGCCTGTCGCCTCAAGATCCTGGGCAAAGCGAGAGGGGCCCCCAGCTGCGGCTTGGAAGGCACACCCCTCCAGTCAGCATCCTCTCTCTGCCCCCCAGGAACAGCAAGGAGAGGGTCTAGCAGGAGGATGAGAGGGGCAGAACCCGGGGCAGGGGCGATATAGACAGAATGAGAGACGAGATACAGAGATGGAGAAATACAGGGACAGGCAAAGACCCCAAGAAGGGAGGAAGGGAGTGGTGTGTGTGTGTGTGTGTGTGTGTGTGTGTGTGTGGCTGGAGGGAGAAGTGGGTGACCTGAGATTGTAGCAGAAGGAGGGAAGATGGGGTGGGTCTGGGCTCCAGAAGATCAAGACCCTAGTGATGGGCATCCGTCCTGGGCACCCAAGGCCCCCACCCACTGTTGCCACACCCCTGGGCTTGAGGCCGGGGCTCAGGATTCTGGTTGGAGCCTCAGAGCCTCTGGCCTGGCCACTCCTGCCTCCTCCTCTCTGCTCCACTGGCACCCAGACTCCTGCCCCTGGCTGGCCGGCTGCCTGCCCGCCTCATCTTCGCAGCCTCCCTGATCTTCTGTGTGAGTGTCTGTCACATCCCTCTATCTATCTGCTTGTACGCGCCTGGGCTTATCTTCTGGACTGGCAGTGCCAGCGTACACCTGCCTGTGTGTCCGTCTGTCTGGATGCTTGCCTCTCTGCCCAGGCGAGGAAGCAGGGCAGGCTCTGAAGACCTGGTGGGTGTACTTGTCTCTTGGTGCAGCTGTGCATTTGTCTCTGTCTGTGCCCACTCCCGAGGGCGTGTAAACCAGCTGTGTGTGTCCGTGTGCCTCTAGCGTGTCTGGCCTCTGCGTGAATGTGTTTCACTCTGCCTGTGTGCTCAGCTCCGTGGTGTGGCCTGCCTGTGTGCATGGCTGGGTGTATGTGCTGGTGTCTCAGGGTATGCGCCTCTCTGTCTCTTTGCTTGTCTCTATCTCTCTCCCTGCCCCTATCTCTCTGTTTGTTCCGATCTGTTGGCTTGTCCCTCTCTCTAGCTGTCTAGGTGTGGGTCATACCACAACCTCAGCCACAGCATCAGTGCATAGCAACAGCTGACAGCTGAAGACCGGGCTGGAGAGAGAGAGAGAGAGAGAGAGAGAGAGAGAGAGAGAGAGAGAGAGAGAGACTAGGAGGAGGAAGGAGCTGGTGAAGAAACAGCCAAGAGGATAGGGACAGAGACAGGGCTGAGGACAGAGACAAGGACAGAGACAGCAAGGGGACAGGGATGGAGAGGAGCTGATGGTGAAAGATGGGACAGTGAGAGGGAAGGGAATAGAGATTACACCAATAGGCCAGGCAAGGCGGCGCTGAGGGGGGCTTTCTGCCCAACCCCCCCGCAGGGGCGCACTGGGGCGCCGGGGGGTCACGGGGGGGGGGGTGAGGGGCAAAGGTGAAAGGCCGGTCTAGCCGAGGAATACTGAGATCGCGGCGGTGCCCTGGGGGCGGGAGGGGCCGGCGGCGGGCGCCGTTTGTCAGCCCTATTGACAGACGTGATGGGGTTTCCGTCCGTGATCAATGATTCTCATCTCCCGGCCGAATGAGCCGCGGGGCGCCCATCCATCCCCGTCAGCGGCGCGCGGCGGCGGCCGCCCGAGGCCCCGCCCGCCTGCACCTCGCCCCGGCCCTGGTCTCGCCCCGGGACCCACCTTGGCCCCGAGCATCGAGGGGTTCGGGTGGAGCTGGGCCCTTCGGGGACACCGCTCGGGAGCTCGGGCCCCACGCCCCGCCCTGGCCCTGGCCGGGGCACAGACCCAGCCCCTCGGGTTCCGGGCCGCGGCCGCCGCCCTCTCCCTCGCACCTGCGCCGGGGGCGTGTCGGGGCGTGTCGGGGTGAAAGTCACCTTCGGTGCCCCCCGCCGGGCGGGAGGGGGCGCGCGGGGTGCGGCCGGATTGGAGCGCCGCGGAGCCCCGCCCCCGCCCGCCGCCGAGTCCGACCCAACTTTCTCCCCCGCCCGCGCCCCGCCCCCCGCGCCGCGCTCGCTGCTCGCGCTCAGTCCGCGGGCCGCCGTCCGCCGCCCCGGCCGTCCCCCCGGCGGCCAGCCCGGAGCCCCCGCGCTCGGCCCGCTCCCGCCGCCCGGACCCGCCCCGCTCGCCGCCCGGGAAGATGCGGCTGCTCCCGGAATGGCTGCTCCTGCTCTTTGGCCCGTGGCTCCTGAGGAAGGTAAGGGCAGCGGGGCTGCGACGCGCGCCGGGTCCGGGACGCGAAGGGCCGGAGTGCGAGGGGCCCCTCCAGCCCACGCCGCCCCCAGCCTGAGCTCCCAACTTTGCGGGGCGTGGGGGGTGCGGACAGACAGACTCCCCGTCCAGGACAGGGCTCCCCGGGGCAAGTTGGCCGGGGGTCGGGGGCAGGACGGGGTGGAGGCCCGACTAGGACCCGGCGGCGCGGGCGGGGGACGCGGCGGGGGAGGGGACGCGGCACGACCCCAGAGCGCGCCAGACGGAGCGGGAGTGCGAGACAGACCGACAAGCCAGCAGGGTGTCAGCCTCGCCGCCTCGCCGCGCCAGTCTCGCTCGCCACCCGCGCTGTCTGTCCTTCCACCGCTCCACTCGCGCCTTCGCATCTCCCTCTGCACTTGTCACCATGCCAGGTGGGCGCTGTGTTCCGAACCTGCACAGCCCGAGCACACGCGCGCGCGCACGGACGCACACCGATGCGGCCGAACTTGGCCACAGCCTCCCACCCCGTTCCCCGCGGAGACACCACCGCCCCTGCACAACCTCGCAGACACGCACGCCCCTCGGTGGCGCCGGCTGACAGGGGGCAGGGGCTGTCTGGAAGGGGAGTCTCTCCTCCCGTCCCCTGCATGCCCCCCTCCCCTTCCTCAGCTGCCTCTTTCTCCGGCTCCTGGGCGAGGACTCCGAGGCTAAGGGAGCCCCGACTTGATCTGCCTCCTCCTGACTTGGAGGCTTCAGCGGCGTGCTCCTCGGAGCGGCGTGGAGTGTGGGGCAGCGTGTGCACATGTGTGTCGGGGCAGCCAGGCGTGGGTGTCTAGGGCTGGGGACCAGGGTGCATGGGCACGCTGGGGTGGTGCGTGGTGCTGGCTTTGAAGGGGCGAGTGCAAGTGCCTGCTTCACAGCGCGGCCATCTGTGCCCCGCTGTGTGTCCCACAGGGGGACCTAGGCCCTGGTCCGGTCTCCTTCAATCAGCTCCCCGGCCCACGACTTCTGTCTCCTGCACTCCCTCTGTGACCTAGCTACTCTGGGGGCAAGCAGGTGGCTCCCTAAACCCCTACTCCCTGCACCCAACCCCCAGCCCCTGAAGAGTGTGAAGGGGTGTAGTTCTGCCCCCAACACTTGGACCCCCACCGGCTGGGCCAAATCACACTCAGCTGCTCCAGCGGGGCAGGGGCTGCCCAGTGAGCCTGGCGACGGAGCTTCCCGATTCTCCCAAACCAGCCTGGTGACCTTGAGGGGCTGGAAGGTGGACAGAGGAGCCCCCTCCACAGAAGCTGCTTCCGCTAGCGGGGACTTCTTCTGCACCTGCTGCCCAGCTCTGCCCTTGGAGGACTGCAGGGGGTCCGTGCCCCAGAACCCACTGTTTGTGAAGGCCTGGGGGAGAGGAGGGAGGCATGGCACTCCCTGCTCCTCCTTTCAACTCCCCCCCCCCTCCACTCTCCCCATCACATCAACTCCCCTGTGGACAGATCTGCTTTAATTTCCTCTGCCCCCTGAAGGGGAATGAAACATCTGGTGGAGAGTTGAGGGAGAGTAAGCACGAGGCTGTGAGCAGCGGGGACCTGGCTGAGTGTGTGTGAGCTGCAGCTGTGGGTCTTTGTATTGGAGTCAGTGGGGAAGTGTGTATCTGCCATTTAGTCCAGTTTATGTGTGTGTGAGAAGGGGGTTACCTGTGTGTACAGACTGTGGGTGTGAGGATATTTCTCACTGTGCATGGGGAGTGTATGTAGAAAAGTGTTGGTGTGTCTGTCAGAGTACCGATCGGTGTGTACTTGTGTGCACGTGTGAGTATGGCTTGTGCACACATGTGCACCCCAGGGTGGATCTCCAGTGCACCTGTGTGCTGCAGCCTCTGTGTGGTCTGTGTGCGTGTGCAGGGTTTGTGAGTGTGGGTCTGCGTGCTTGTGGCTTTGAGTGTGGCATTGGGCTGTAAGCCTCAGGCTGAGTCCATGTATCTGAGTGTAGCTTGTGTGCGTGTGTGCTGACACTGGGTAAGAGGCTGGGGGACAGTCTACAGGACAGCTCTTTGGGAAACCTTAATTGTCCGTGCTCACAAGCCTGCCTTCCCCGCCCTGGTCACCTGCCTGCAGCTTTCTCCTTCCTCTTTGCTCCAGAATCCTGGTCTCCTCTCAGGACCTGGGACTCCCGGCTCCCGCTGACCCTGAAGCCCTGCCCTCTGGCCAGGCCTTCTTCAGGATCTTTCTAATATGGTCCGGGCTCAGGTCTCCAACTCCTTCTCCCCCTCTCTGTCCCTGTCTTCCCCACTCCTTGCCAAAGCATCTGTCTACTGGGAGAAGCAGCAGGCGATCAATAGTTACTAATCACTAATCACTAATTACTAATTAGCTGGGGGAGGGCAGGGGTGGGGCCCTGGGGGACCTCCCAGCTCTATCCTGCCTGGGGGATGATTAAGCCCAATCGCGTCTCCGAGCCAGCTGGCCCCAGCCACACGTCTCGCCTGCCCCTCCCGCTCCCAATAACGCTCTCTAGCCCCCCGCTAATCTCTGGCTGGGCCACTTAGGCACGTGCAGCCAAGGCGAGGCCCATCGCTGTGGGTAGGGATTTGGGGGTAATCAGGGCTGCAGCTGGGCCAGGGGCACAGGAGAGGGGGTTGCTGTGACAGCTCCCTTTGGCCGAAGCCTGTGAGCATGGGAGGGAGGGGTACCCGCTGGAAAGGGTCTCAGGTGGGCGCAGGGGCGGAGGTGGGGGTCCAGGACAGGGCGGGTGGAGAAGAGGTGAAGTAGGGGAGGGACAGAAGCAAGGTAAGGAGGACCCCGAGGGTCAGAGACTGGGTCGCCGGGAAGGGGGGAGACCACACTGAAAGGGACCAGGCCGGTGGAGAGGGCATTGCAGGGTCAGAGAGGCAGGTCCTTGGCCAGGAGATGGGGAACTTTGTTCAGAGCCCTGCAGCTCCCCACGCTGGGGGTCCAGGAGGGGGCAGGGCAGATAATAGAGAGACGGCGGGTCCTGTGGGAGGGGTCCCAGGACTCAAGCGTTTTGGGGAGTAGTGGGGAGTTTCAGGACGCGGGGTGGGAGCGACCTCAGGGCGGCTGGAGAGCAGGGAGCGCAGCCTGGAGTGCTGGAAATTGGCGAGCCTCCCCCTCTCCCTCGCCTCCCCCTCCGCCCCCTCCACCCCGCCCACTCCCCCTCCGGCTCCGGCTCCGGGAAATTACATCCCCGCTCCGCGGCTCCCGCCCCCCCACGCGCGGCGCCCCGAGCCCGCGCCTTTATAGGCACATTTATTGCAATAATAAAGTGAGGCGCGGGGTGGGGGGCGGGGGGCGCCGTTCCCGGGGGGACCGCGCCGGCTCTAGGAAGCAGGGAAATAAAATAAAATAAAATCAAAATTCAGATAACGGTGAGCCTTGCGCTGCAGGCCGAGAGCAGGCGGGCAGGCGGGGCTGAGGGGGAGGGGTACCCGGCCCAAGGGCAGAGCCTGCCCCCCTAGCGGTCCCCCCCTCCACACACAGGCTATAATACTGTCTGGGAGGAGGTTTCTGCACCTCTACCTGCCTGGCCCCTCCCACAGCCTGCTCCTGCCCTGCTTCTCCCTCGTCCTCTGCTCGTCTCCCACACCTGTCCTCAGCTGCCTCCTCCCTGGCCTCCTCTCCCCACGGGTCCCGGGTTTCCCAGTCCAGTCTCCATCCCCACCCCCACCCCACCCCCTAGGTTTCTGTACCTCTGTTTCTGCCCAGTAACCATTTCCCATCCCCCATTTCCCTTCCCACCGGCACCCCCTCCCCATCCTACAGCCCCTGGCCCTTTCTCACTCCTGCCCTTCCCCAAAGCCCATCCCTCATCCACCATCCCTGCTCCCCACCCTCATTTTGGTTCCCATCCCATTCCCCTGGTCCCCCCCTCTCGGCATCCAGCTCTGCCCAATGCCCATCCACCATTTCTGAACTCCTCTTCCTCCCTGTTCCCATCTTCACCCCTGATCCTACTCTTGTTCCTTCCTCATCGCTGTACCCAGCCCCGGCCTTCCAGGTGCACACTCCCAGGGCCCCCCCATTTCTGGGCCGCTCCTCTCGCAGCCTGTCCTGTCCTCCCCACTTCTGTCTTCACTCCTGTCTCCATCCCTGGGCCCCAGCCAGCTCCCAGCTGCTCACCCGCCCTGACTGCAGTGCCCCCGCCTAGTTCTAGGTGCAAGGTCTCAGGACACGCTCCCCTCTTCATCCCCAGCCAGGCCAGAGCTGGTCCTGCCCCAGCCATGGGCGCCCTCCCCACCCCCCCATGGGAATCCTAAGCGGCCCTGCCTGACCCACGAAGCAGGAGAAGCAGGAGAGAAGCCACCGACCAGGCTGGAGGCCCCAGGGAGGCGCACCCTGCAATGCGGCTGGGGGCCAACCGTCTCATCCTCCCCCTATTCCCAGCGTTCCTGCCCCAAAACAGCACCCCCCCCCCCAATGGAGTTTGTTAAGCAGCAAGAGGCAGCCTCAACTCCCCTCCGGTGCGTGGGTTCGCTGCCTGGGGACAAAGCGCTCCTGGCTCGGCTCCCACCCCGCATGGGCCTGGAGGCACCTGGTGAAGCGCACCCCCACCACCCCCACATCCCTGTCTGCCACCAAACACCTCCGCGCCCCTCCATCCCCACCCACAGCCCGGCCAGCCTCTCCCCTCCGCAAATGTCACCGCGTTTAATTAGCTTAATTAAACCAGCGCTGGACTGAGGGGGACCCTGCGCGGACAATACCCTGCTCTCATCTCAGTCCTGGAAGGGGGAGGACGGCACCCTGGGTTCTGGACAAAGAGGGGCTCCCTTGTCACCCTGCTTTCCCCTCACTTCCACTCCCACCCACAGCTGGAGACAGACAACCTGAAGGATAGAGGGGAAAGAACCACCGAGACATAAACAGGGAGAAAAATAGAATCATAAAAGGAAAATTAGAAACAGTGAGGAAGAGACTGAGAGGCAAAAAAAGAGACTGAAAGTGCGGGGGGGGGGGGGGGGAGAGAGATGGAAAAACAGTGAAAGAGGGAGAGCGAGAGAGGGAGCGGGAGCAGGCGAGCAAGGAAGCCAGAGGGAGGATTTTATTTTATTTTATTCCGTGTTCCCATTTCTCGGCTCGTTTCCTCACAGACCCTCGCTCCTCCCTGTCCAAGCCCCTCCCCCCCAACTCTTCCTTTTATCCTGGCTGTCTCCTATGGCCGGAGGGGTGCAGGTGCCCAAAGCCTAGGGATCAGAGAAGCACAGACGTCAATTTGTCTGGGATCAGAGCGGGGGGAGGGGGGGGCACCCGGCACCCACCACCACCCAGCCAAACCTGCCTCCCTGTCCCAGCCCCTGCCGGGGAGGAGTTGCTGGACGGAGCCAGCCCCCCTCAGGTCCTGGGCAGGGTGCAGGGCACTGGGTGCTGCTGGGTGTGTGTGTGTGGGGGGGGGGGGGGTGACTCAGAGGCATTTGGAGTTTGTTGGAGCAGGCCTCAGGGACTGATGGGAGTCCCCAGAAAAAAGCAGTGGTTGGGCCCAGAGAGGTGAGAAGATTAGGTGACAGAGTTCAAACGGCCCCCCTCCCCACCCTTCCCCTTCCCTCATCGCTTCACACACCCGCCTCCCGTGCCCTTTCCGGGCTCAGTTCTGCTCTCTCCAAGCCCCTTCCTGGGAGGTCCTTTCCCCTCCTGCTGCGGCCCAGGACCCTCTCCCCAGCCCTTCCCAGGCCCAGCCTCCTCGGGCGTTAGCTGCCAGCTCCATCCAGCACGTCTGTCTGAGTCAATCACTGTTGCGGCCCGCACCCCTCACCTGAGCTGGGAGGAGGTATGGATGGGAGGAGGAATGTGGGGGGCGATAAATATGTATGACGATCGGGTGGCGGCAGCCGCATTAATAACCCAGGATCGCAGCGCTGCGGGGATGGGGACCAGGCGGTGGAGATTCTAGCCCAGCAGCTTGACTCTGCCGTTCCTGTTCCCTGTGGACACCTGGTGTATACACATGGGTGTGTACACACAGAGGAGACACCATGCTGTCAGGTCTCTTTACCTACCCCAAGCCCAGCCAGCAGGGGCCACTAATGTACAACTCACACATGCGCCCCCGGGGAGTCAGGGAGCGCACTTGTCCTATCATTGTGGCTGCACTGACACACACCCTCTAGGAGGAGCTGGACACATGGACACAGGATGATAGGAACTCACACAGGACAAGTGACACACCCAGAGATCACACATAGCCAGCCCACGTCACACAGATGCACCTGCCACAAAGTGATACACAGCCTCAGCCTTGTTCAGATTAATACACACAGCCAACCAGGTACACATACAACCCACGCACACACACAGACTGACACAACAAACATTCAGCCACCACAAGCAGGCACACACACACACACACACACAGTCACCAGGGCACACACATAACCACCATGCACAGCCACCCTAGGCAGACACACACCCATCACCATAGCTACACACACACACACACACACACACACACACACACGCAGGCACAGGCATCACTCCAGGTAGACAGGCCCGCAATACAACCATCCTAGGCTAACAGCAGCACAACCACACCAGACTGACACACGCAGTGCTCCCTCCCAATCTGAACCCACACGCAGTGAGGGCCACCCTAACAGCACAGCCAGCACAGTCTGACTGACACACTCTGACATGTACAGCTCCTCTCCCTCCCTCTCCCCGGGCTGGAGCGGCATCTCCATATTTCTTCCTCTCGCTCGCTCTGACCGACTGTCTCCTTCGCTCCTGGCCACCCCTGCCCCCCCCCCACCAGATAATTGATGGCCCAGGCCTGGCCCCACCGCTCCCGCCTCTCGATCTATCTTGTACTCGAGCCCTCGCTGTCTCCCAGATCGCTGCCACCTGAGACACAAGGAGACGGGTGGGGGCGGGCCAGGGCGGCTCCTCCTGCCGCTCCATCCGAGCCCGGAAGCACCACCAGTCGGCCTCCCCCACTGAGCAGGAGCAGGAGCGCTGGAGGCGGGAGAAGCACCCGCGTAGCCCACAAGCCTTACGGACTCTCCACTGCTCTCCCTAGCTGTGCTGGTTTCCCATGCTCCTCCCCAGACGGAGTAGAGGATGAGGCCGGGGTGGGGCTCTAGTCTCCACAGAGGCATCTGGAGGTCTTCACCTCTTTTTTTTTTTAATATATATATTTTTATTGATTTCAGAGAGGAAGGAAGAGGGAGAGAGAGATAGAAACATCAATGATGAGAGAGAATCATTGATTGGCTGCCTCCTGCACACCCCCGCACTGGGGATGGAGCCGCAACCGGGCATGTGCCCTTGATTGGAATCATACCCAGGCCCTTCAGTCCGCAGGCCGCCCGCCGCTCTATCCCCTGAGCCAAAGCCGCTCGGGCTTCACCTCTTCCTTGATGCTGGATGTTGACAACGGTCATGGCCTCACTTGCCTGAGTCCAACTCCTCCCTGGCTCATTACTCTGAACCAGCGATTTTCAACCGATGTGCCGCTGCTCTCTGGTGTGCTGCGAGAATTTTTAAAACATGCAGTACTTGACTATTTATTTAGTCAGGGGCTTTGACCTCCTCTTTTCCCTTAGATTGTCAAGTTAAAAAATGACAATGGCCAACACAACAATAGTTATCCGGTATGGATGAATAAAAAATATGCCTATTTTTTTTTTGTTATATTGGCCATAATAATATTTTTGGTGTGCTGCAGAATTTCAGTCATTAGTTTATGGGTGCCATGAGATGAAAAAGGTTGAAAATCGCTGCCCTGAACCAACCAGGCTCCCGGCTGGGCTGGAGGAGACGGAGTCCCTGACCCCTATTCAAACCCACACTGGCTTGGGCTTTTGCAGCCGCCTGGGAGATCTGGAAGAACATAGGGATTCTCAGTCTCATCTCAGATGCAGAAACTGAGGCCTGGGTAGGTGGGGTGATTTGGCCAGGACCACACAGCTTGAAAGGGCTCCAAAGCACTCCCGCGGGCTGCTGGGCTCCAGTCGGTCTCCTAGTGGCTTTGGGAAGGGGCTGGCATGGTTAAGGCCCCGGTTGGGTGGCCAGGGGTAGGGTGGCCGGGGACAACTCCAGCATCTCTTTTTCTTCCTCTTTTTTGGTCCACAGGCCGTCAGTGCCCAGATACCGGAGTCCGGGAGGCCGCAGTACATGGAGCTGCGCCCCGCAGCGGCCGGAGGGGGCGCCCCCGTCCAACAGCTCCAGGCGCCGAAGTCTTCCGAGGGCCTGGGCGCCGCCCGCGCCTGGAGCTGGGCCTGGCCCGCTAACCACACCGGGGCCCTGGCCCGGGTGGGGGCGGTGGGGGCGCTCCCGGCGCAGCGCACCAAGAGAAAGCCGTCTATCAAAGCGGCCCGCGCCAAAAAGATCTTCGGCTGGGGGGACTTCTACTTCCGGGTGCATACCCTCAAGTTCTCGCTGCTGGTGACGGGCAAGATCGTCGACCACGTGAACGGGACCTTTAGCGTGTACTTCCGCCACAATTCGTCCAGCCTGGGCAACCTCAGCGTCAGCATCGTGCCGCCCTCTAAGCGCGTCGAGTTCGGGGGCGTCTGGCTGCCCGGCCCCGCCCCCCACCCCCTGCAGTCCACGCTGGCCTTGGAGGGCGTCCTCCCTGGGCTGGGGCCCCCTTTGGGGTTAGCTGCTGCTGGGGCGGGGCTCGGAGGCAGCCTAGGGGGCGCTCTGGCGGGCCCCCTCGGGGGGGCGCTGGGCGTGCCGGGGGCGAAAGAGTCGCGCGCTTTCAATTGCCACGTGGAGTATGAGAAGACAAACCGCGCGCGCAAGCACCGCCCGTGCCTGTACGACCCCTCGCAGGTGTGCTTCACCGAGCACACGCAGAGTCAGGCCGCCTGGCTCTGCGCCAAGCCCTTTAAAGTCATCTGCATCTTCGTCTCCTTCCTCAGCTTTGACTATAAACTTGTGCAGAAGGTGTGCCCAGACTATAACTTCCAGAGCGAGCACCCCTACTTTGGATAGTGCGCCCCGCCCTCGCCCCAGCCCTGAGCTTCCCGCCGAATCCCAGCCTCCCTAAGTGAGACTCCTCCCAGTGACCCGCAACTCCTGTGGCCCCCTTCACCCTTCCATTCTGGGGGCTATTTGCTGGCGTGGGTCCCCTTTTCCTTACGGGGGGGGGGTGCCTTTGAGGCCCCCTCAGCTACACCCCAAAGTGAAGGAACGAGAGCGCAGCCCCAGAAAAGGCGGTCCCAGCGTCCCCTGTGTCCACATTGGGTCCCCTTTACGTCCCCGGCGCTGGGCTGGACACGCCCTTTGCCCTCAGCTTTAATCACGCCTAGCCTGGTACCCTCCTCCCACCCTGACTTCCTTACCCCAGGCTCTTGTTCTTCTGCTCCACCCTGTCCCCGTGTAAAAGACTGTAAAGATGTGCGTGTGTAAGCCGCGGCCCCTCCCCCGCGCCCCCTGCCTGCCCTACGCCTGTCCCTCTTTCTCCGACACCCCAATTAGGGTAGTGGAAGCAGACGCCCGGGCCTAGGCGATGACTCTGGCCCCTGCCCTCTGCCTGCCTCCCTCCCGTCCCTGCAGTCCTGCTCCACCTGCCCCTTTCCGGCTGCTTCCTCTCAGTGATATTTTTTCTACTCCAAAACAAAATAAAGTGAAATCCAATACGAGTTTCTGTGAGACCTTTGTAGGGGAGGGGTGTGTGTGGATTTTAACGTGTGGCAGAGGCCGGGCCAGGCCCCCTCCCCCTCTACCCCGTGGCTTGTGGGAAACTGAGGCAAATATTGATGGAGCTAGCACCTTGGAGGTCATTCAAAACCAGAGCACACAGAGAAGAGGACGACCCTTGGTGTCGGAGCCCTGCTAGAGGGGGGATTTTCCTCCCAGAGGTGGGCAGAGCGAAATGCAGCAGATAGGATGAGGACTGAACCTGAGAGGGGACTCCTAGCGGGCTATTTGGGACGATTTGGGGGAGGAGGTATAAAGGCCTTGAATTCCCATTCAAGGAGATGCTGGGACTTCGTAAGCAGAGCGCTGACAACCTGCTAAGCTCCGTGGGGCTGGCGGGAGGCGTCAGGTGGGGGGAAGGGGAACGGTGTTTGCGGCATCTGGAGTCATCGATCTTCCTTTTCCTTCCTAATTTCGTGGGCGCTGAGTTTGCAGACGGATGAGGGAGAGAGGGAGTGAAGCCTGAGCCTGAGATGAGGGGGTGGGGGAAGGGACAAGAGAGTTCGGAGAGTGGGGCTTCGTTGTGGCTGCAAGCCGCCAGCAAACAAGGCCCCCTTCAGCCAGCTGCCCACCTTCTCCACCCCCGTCTCCAGCTCCAGCCTTCAGCTCCCACTTGCAGCCGCGGCTGCTAATTTTATCCGCCCCCTACCCTGGCCTGGGCGTTAATTGGCTGCGGCTTCATTAGCAGTTCTCAAGCTCAGCCATCACCCCCTCCCCTCGGGACCCCAGAAGGGGGCTAGGAGGGAGTACAGACAAGCTGCGGCACAGAACGGCGCCTCCTCTTCAGCCTTCCTTTGCCTTTAGTCCTGGGTCCAGTGTTCTCCAGGGGATTGCCCACTGGCTCCAGCAGGAAACTGAGTCAAAGACATTCCTGGGAGTGAAAAGTCGGTAAGGGGAAATAACTATCGGATGGATGGATGAATGGATGGGTAGGTGCCGAAAGGAGGAGAGAGGTGGGAAGTGGTTCTGGGTCAGAGACTGGAGGAAGTAGAACTCAGTGGACTCCTATCACAGGCCTATTGCTGGAAAGACATGAGAAAACTTGGAGCAGGAGTGGGAGGGAATGAGGTAGAGCTAAAGGTATGAGAATCTAAAATAGAGCTAAGGGTATGAGGCCTGGTATGAGAATCTAGTGAGAATGGTTGGAATTAGCAAGTTAACCCATCTGGGCCTTAGTTTCCTCATTTGTAAAGCAATAATAAAATAGTATGCGATTTTGCATATGAACTTGCTTTGTGATGGATCGTCCTCCCCTCTCCCGGCAAGGTCATCCTCTCCTACTCCTCCTCCTCCCACTCTTTTCTTCAGACATCTGGACTTGTGGGAGCAGAGTGAGGTGCCCCTGCCTGGAATTGCACTTGTTGCATTTTTTTCACTTCTTGATGTCCCAGCAGTCAGTAATCTATTCTTATACCTCCAGGGCTATGGCATGCCTGGCACAGAGTAGAAGCTCAACATGTATGTTGAATGAATGAATGTGTAATATTGCTATGTGGGGCAATGGTTCTCAAAATCACTGCTTATTAGAATCATGAGGCGAGGTTTCAATGCGTGTCAGCGTGAGTGGGCAAATGTCCACTATTCTTTAAGATCCATTGAATTAGAACATCTGAGGAAAGGCTCCACACTCATATTTATATGAGATTTCCCAGCTAATTCTGATGCCCAGGTTTGGGAACCTACTCCTGGAAAGGTCAATGAGTCCCTCCCCCAAAGGATGAGGTCAGAGGAACTCAGCTAAAAGGAAGATCCCTTCCTGTTCCAAGTATCTATAGCCCCAGGGGAACAGAGAGCTCACTGACTGCCTGGAAGGCAAGAGGTGAACAGTAAACAAATTCCAACACGTACAAGGACAAGCAGGGGCATCTCACTCAGCTCCAGGGTGTCCCAGAAGGAGGAGATGGCCAAGGAGGAGGCAGGTTAGTAAGTCAGAGGAGGAAGGGAGGACAACCCATTCCAGAGCATGTGTACAAACAAAGTCTCATTTAATCCCCACCACATGTTATTTTATTATTGATTTGCAAGTGAGGAAACTGAGGCCAGATAGGCTAATTTGCTAGTGAGTCCCAGAGCTGGAACTTGAATTTGCCTCTCACCCTTCCAAACCAGGTGACTTCCAGTCCACCATGGCTCTCTAGCTTGTATAGTAGTCTTTGTATTTCCCAGGGAGCCTAATAATACTAGGTATTCAGTAGGCATCCAATAAATGGTTGTTGTCTGGACGACAGGGCGCGGGGTGGGGATCACCTGAAGATATCTAGGACAGTGAGAGGGGGCGGCAGTAGATCCCTTTTCTTTCAGACTGGAGCCTCTGACCCTAGGGCTACAGACGGGAAAGGAAGCGGAAGAAAGGTGGAAAAACTACAATTCCCAGAAGACCATAAAGGAGTCGCCTCACGCATGCGTAGGCCTCTACCCTTAATCCTGTGGCTTCTAGGGCCGCAGTTCTCACGCATGCGCTCTTGGGTCAGCCTTTTCGGACCCCTTGCTTCTCCGAGCTAGAGTTGGTGGCTGGACTTCCTGCGACTTCGGGTTGCGATGCTGCCTTTCTCTTTGCTCTGGGCCACTCGGGTAAGAATGGGGCTCCGGAGTCTGGGTGATCAGTTGAAAGCAAGTTCCCCTCCTACCGTAATATCCATTCACAAACTATGGGGTTCTCCTGGCTTTTCCACTCACATGGTCTGGGTCTTCCGGGAGCGGACGCGCAACTAGGGAATCCCCGAGACCCTCGGGTGCACGCGGGGTATACTGGGGACCCCCCCTCCTCCATTCCGGTAATCAGAAGCCCCAGGGCCATGTGACCATCCATTTTACGTGGCAGTTGGGGAGGGAACTGTAACAGTTGCCCGCGGCTCCTGTGCCGGCGAACAGCGGGATTCCCAGTCTGGACCAGCAAGCTGTCTTCCCTGCAAGCTCTGAGCCGTGCAGATGATGCAACTGAGCCCTACTGCTTGCATCAGGGGTCCTGCGGCTCTGCGGGCTGGAGGGAGGTGGAAAGGAGCCGGGCAGAGGACTGAGTGTGGTTTTTGGCTTCCCTGCCATCAGCCCCCCACCCCCGCCCCCACCACTCTCCCCCTGGGACTGCTAAAAATCTACCCTGGTTTTCAGAACATTGGATGGCTACCCGCAATGTTCTGAAAACCACCTCTAACTATGGTGAGCCTGTTCTCTGAATCCCTTGCAACTTGGTCTCCTCCCCGCTGACTGGGATATCAGTTTATGGAACCCCTACAGGGAAGACCCTTTTGTTCCAGTGAGTGGAGAGGTTCTGGAACCTCTAGCTTCTAGAGCACAAACTTTGTCCTCTGGCTTTGCAGAGTAGTTCAGGGTCTAGCGGAGGGAGATTCTGCGGTGAGGTGAATGGATGGAATCAGAACCACCCCCTGGACATTGATCTCAGCCTTGGCTCTAGAACTGGCTTTTGGAGGTGGGGGTGGTGAAAACTGGAACAGGCCGGCCGGACAGCTGGCTGTTGGGTTTGGAGCCAGAGGGCCTCATAGGCATGGCTGATGGTTGTTGGGAGACTGTCGGAACCCTTTTACCTGACCCTGGCTTTTCCTGCCGTAGCCTCTGCGGAGACATGGTCAGCTGGTCCGGATGGCCATGCGGCGCCAGCACAGTGAAGCAGCCCAGACCCAGGCTGGAGAAGCAAGCAGGGGCTGGACAGGCCAGGAGAGCCTGTCGGATAGTGACCCTGAGATGTGGGAGCTGCTGCAGAGGGAGAAGGACAGGCAGTGTCGTGGCCTAGAACTCATTGCCTCAGAGGTGGGGTCTGGGGAGAGGGGCCAAGGCTTGGGCCACCATGGGTACAGGAAGCCACAGGTCATCTTACTGCTATTTCTCCAGATCTCCCTCTCAGACTCAGGGCCTTCCTGCTGGGCCTTATCTCTCTCTCTTCTTGCTGTCCTCTGAAGCAGAGGCAGAGGCAGCCTGGGTTATGGGATGGGGGCATTAGAGAGCTTCCAGAGCCTTCCAGGGCCCCTACAGTCAAGTCTGGTCCCTTCCCTGTCCCAAGAGAAAAGAGAAACCTGGAAGCACAGGTACGCGTGGACAGGTGGGCTTGCTGGGGACACCTATCATGGCAGCTAGGTTTCTGAGGATGCTGCCTTTGGCCGGGCCCCAAGCCTGACAAGGAACCCTGAATGAACAGAGCTTTCTGTAGAGCTCAGCTCCTTGCGGCCTGGGCTCTGGCAGGGTGGGCTGTGGGAGTCTCTCAAAAGGGGCTCTGTACCTTCTGACATTGCCCCCACCCCTCACCCCAGAACTTCTGCAGCCGAGCTGCGCTGGAGGCCCTGGGGTCCTGTCTGAACAACAAGTACTCGGAGGGTTATCCTGGCAAGAGGTGAGGGCTAGGCACCAGAGGGCTGGAGGGCAGCCTCCGGGCTGGTGCTCCCAGTGGGGGACACCTGCCTGCACCCTCCCAGTGCGTTTAGAGGAGTAGCCTTCCCGCTCCTTTGCTACTTCGAGGGGGATGGTGGAACCCTTTCTCTCTGCCCTGATATGCCCCCCTCCCATGGCAGATACTACGGGGGAGCAGAGGTAGTGGATGAAATCGAGCTGCTGTGTCAGCGCCGGGCCTTGGAGGCCTTTGACCTGGATCCTGCACAGTGGGGAGTCAATGTCCAGCCTTATTCGGGGTCCCCAGCCAATCTGGCTGCCTACACAGCCCTTCTACAGCCTCACGACCGAATCATGGGGCTGGACCTGCCCGACGGTGGCCAGTGAGTACGGATGGGGTGGGTGGCTGACAGGCTCACTGGGCCATATGGTGATGAGAGAGGAGTTATTTATTGCCATGTGCCATGCAGATGGAACAGGCCTCTCCCTGTCCTTCGAGGTACAGTGCAGGAGGAAGCTGAGACCCCAGTAACCCGTGCCCAGCACAGAGTGGGCAGAGCAGTGA
The DNA here is from genome assembly GCF_951640355.1 of Cnephaeus nilssonii. NCBI lineage: Eukaryota > Metazoa > Chordata > Mammalia > Chiroptera > Vespertilionidae > Cnephaeus > Cnephaeus nilssonii. The sequence goes on from NC_137077.1 coordinate 54,369,434, forward strand.
GGGTGGTGCATGCTAGGAGCGGTGTTCCAGAGACGAGGCCTTCGGAGCAGGGCAGGAAAGGAGTGGGTCTTACTCCACTTAGAAGCCTTCTCACTTCCTCTCCTCCCCTCCCAGTCTCACCCATGGCTATATGTCTGATGTCAAGCGGATCTCAGCCACATCCATCTTCTTTGAGTCTATGCCCTATAAGCTGAATGTGAGTGCGTGCTCTAGGGTCTGGGGTGGGAGCTGCTCAAGGCCTAGGGACCTCTCCTGGGAAAAGCAAGAGGCTGAAGCCCTGAGCAGCCTTTAAGGTCCAGGATGAAGGTGAGCTGCACTGCTTCTTTTTAAGGACTTTAGCTTTTTGTCTGTCTGTCCAGCCCCAAACTGGCCTCATTGACTATGACCAGCTGGCAGTCACTGCTCGACTCTTCCGACCCCGGCTCATCATTGCTGGTACCAGTGCCTACGCTCGCCTCATTGACTACGCCCGCATGAGGGAGGTTGGTGGAGGGCTGGGGCACCTGCCCCTGCCCCAGGGGTGGTGGGGAGGTTTTGGAGGAGGGGCAGGCTGGGGCAGGCCTGTCTGGACCCTCCCCAGACTGAGGCCTGTTCCTGTTCCTGCCCAGGTGTGTGATGAGGTCAAGGCTCACCTGCTGGCAGACATGGCCCACATCAGTGGCCTGGTGGCTGCCAAGGTGATCCCTTCACCTTTCAAGCATGCGGATGTTGTCACCACGACCACTCACAAGACCCTTCGAGGGGCCAGGTCAGGCTCCCCGAGGTCAGGCCCTGCCTTTCCCTGCCTTCGTGCCGTATTCCCAGGGCATTGTTGGTGGATCAGGGAGGAACTCATTCCACCTAAAGAGTTCTGCCCAGTCTGAGGATTCTCCTTTTCTTGCCCATGTGGCAGTTCCCCGGCAGGGAGTTGGAGGGTGGGAGGTGGGAGGAAGGTTCTGTTCCCCTCAACCCCTGGAGCCAAGCACACCCGGCACAACTGAGGTGGCCTGATGCCCTCGGGGGCGCGGGCCAGCCGGCTTCCTCTGCTCTCCCCATCCCTTGCCCTTTTTTTTTCAGCTTAGATTCTGACCACTCTCTTCCCACACAGGTCAGGACTCATCTTCTACCGGAAGGGGGTGCAGTCTGTGGACCCCAAGACTGGCCGGGAGATCCCTTATACGTTTGAGGACCGAATCAACTTCGCGGTGTTCCCGTCCCTGCAGGGGGGCCCCCACAACCATGCCATTGCTGCCGTGGCCGTGGCCCTAAAGCAGGTTGGGGAGCCTACCATTGTCGGGTGGTGGGCATCTGGATGCTCAGACCCGGCTTCTTGCTAACTGAAGACGGAGCTGTTGGGAGGGAGGGGCCAGGAGGGGAGGCCTCAAGACAAGTCACAACTATGCTGGAGGTGGAGGAGTAGAAGGGGCAGGACTCGGGGTCCCAGGTGCTGCTGTCTCCTCTCCAGGCCTGCAGCCCCATGTTCCGGGAGTACTCCCTGCAGGTTCTGAAGAATGCTCGGGCCATGGCTGATGCCCTGCTAGATCGAGGCTATTCGCTGGTGTCTGGTGAGCCAGGAGGTTGGGTGAGAGCCTCTGTAGCCCCAGACAAAGGCCCGGGACTCACCATTCTCTGTTTACTCTTCCCCCCTTAGGTGGCACCGACAACCACCTGGTGCTGGTGGACCTGCGGCCCAAGGGCCTGGATGGGGCTCGGGCTGAGCGGGTGCTGGAGCTTGTGTCCATCACAGCCAACAAGAACACCTGTCCCGGAGACCGAAGTGCCATCACACCAGGGGGCCTTCGGCTTGGTGAGACCCGGGGTCCAGGGGGGAGGGTGGCTGCGAGGGGGGCGTGGGCCATGCTAATCCTCTTCTGCCTCTCTCCCAGGGGCACCAGCCTTGACCTCTCGACAGTTCCGTGAGGATGACTTCCGGAGAGTTGTGGCGTTTATAGATGAAGGGGTCAAGGTTGGCTTGGATGTGAAGAGCAAGACCAGTGAGTAGGCTGACCCCACCCCAGCCCCTGCCAGCCCCTTTACACTCACTGTCTGCCTCCCCCGTGATCTCACACCTTCCCTAAAGCTCTGACCACTTCTCCTCACCCCTCTCCAGCCAAACTACAGGATTTCAAATCCTTCCTGCTCAATGACCCAGAAACAAGACAACGGCTGGCTGACCTCAGGCAGCGGGTGGAGCAGTTTGCCAGGGCTTTCCCCATGCCTGGTTTTGATGAGCACTGAAGGGACCAAGGAGATGAGGCTCAGAGACTGGAGTTATTCTCCTTCCCTCAGCTGAACCAGTGGAGGGGTCAACTCTCTTCCAGTTTTGTGCTGGTGGAGAGAAGGCCTCTCACTTAGGGGAAGAGCCAAATGTAGTTCCCTTCCCAGAATTTGTAGCTGAAATTCCTTTTTGTAAGAAAACTTAGAAGGAGACCGGGGAAGCGGGGGCTCTCTGCCCTGCGGGTTCCCGTTATCTCAGTGTTATGGCCTCCCTGTTCTTTCTTGGGGACAGGGGGTCACCCTCGTGAGCCAGAGGAAGGGGTGGGTAGACACCCTCCTTTCTGTTTTTATCTAATAAAATGCTAACCTGACCCGAGCGTCTATCACTGTGGGAGCGGTCCCCTGGGCCAGTGGCGATTTGTCTCCCTCCATGTGTTGTTCCTGGATTCCCTCCCACAACCACCACAAGGACCCCGGGGGGCTGCAGCCTCCTCTCTCTGTCTCTGATCAGAGCCGACACCAGACGTGATTAGCAGGCGCAGCAAATTCAATTTGTTAAATGAAATTGTATTTTGCCCATGGCTGCTTCTGTTTGATCCCAGGGGACAGAGGGGAGCGAGGAGGGGTGGGATGGCAGGGGGAGGCCCAGGTGCGAGGCTGGAGGGGGTGCGGGTTGGCTCCACCGCCCCTCCCTGGGCTTAGCGGTGCCTCCTCCGGAGCAGGCTGGGCCGCAGGCAATGAGCTAGAGCAGCGCCTCCCTGGGAGGGAGCCCAGAGCCTGGGCAGACGTGGGGCCTGCCACGTCGCCTGGCACTCAGAGGCCCCTGCTTGCTCTTGGCTCACGTCTGCCACGCTCCTCACGTAGCCTGCGCCACACCCTCTGAGGCTCCTGTAGCCTAGCACAGGGGCCCCCTCGGGCCTTTTGCGTCAACCCACTGGGGCCCCACCTCCTAACCCTCCACCCCCACCCCCCTGCGTGGGACTCAAGCTGAGGGTCAGGGGTGCTTCCGCTGCAGGGAGCAAGGGAAGAGGGTGGGGGTGGAGCCGCCTCCCCGCAGGCGTGGGAACCAGGCCTGTGTACTCAGGAGCTGGACCGGGCGGTGAGCGTGCGCCCTGGAGGCTGGGGGCTGAGTGGCGGGAAGGAGGAGGCTGGCTGACGTCGGTGTAGGACATCCACCCGACCCAGCCAGGCTCAGAAGTCTGGCCGGTCCTTCTTCAGCTTCTTATAATCCGTGGAAACTGCAAGGAACTATGGAAGGGGGGGGGGCGTTGCACTGAGTGCCCCAGGCCTCCCTTTAGGGGGGGGGGAGGCGCCAAGGGGTCGTCCCAGGACCCAGAAATGAGGATGGGGGTGCAGCCCAGGGCCCCCTGCAGGCACCTTGTATTGGTCGTTGGGGCTCAGGCGGTTCCAGGGCTCTGGGTTGTTCTTTCGGTCCCAGCTGTGGAGAGTGGGGGAGGGTTGGGGTTTCTCTGTGGGAACTAGGACTCTAGAGCCGAAGGTAGACCAGCATCCCTCCCTCTGCCCCAGCACCCCGGCCCTACCCTGGGGGGGGGGGGGCATTTCCCAAAGACTGACGGGGAGGGGAACATCAGCAGTGGCTGACGAGACCAGAAGGCTGTCACCATTGTCAGCGAGACCACAGGAGGGACTGACAACCCAGCCCAGGGGCTCCCGACTGCGCCTGGCCACCCTGGGTCAGCCCAGCGGAGCCCAGATCCGAGGGGCTGGGGCTTCTGTGATGTGTCCCAATTCTGACAACTTGGGGCTGTCCCGATGAGTTCAGAGGACCCCCCAGCCCCACTGCCTGGGGGGGGGCAGTGTAGTCTCATATCACCCCTTCCGCACCCCCAGACGCTGCCTGGCCACATCCCCAGGCCCCGCAGGGATGTGGAGGTACCCATAGGCCGCCTGCGGCGGCAGAACAGCGTTGCCATGGCAGCCGGGGCAAGTCTGGAGCCACAGAGGAGAGTGCGGTTCGGTTGGGTGGGCCCAGGGGGAGAGGGGCTCCAGCCCGGTGGTGCCGGGGGCGGGGGCAGGGGCGCTGCAGGGGGTCCCTGCCAGGCCCACCGATTCCCACCATTCCGGAGAGGCGCCCTGCCCTGCCCCCTCTTGCCCCATCCAGGGCCCAAGCCAACGTCCCAAGCCCGGCCTTTACCAGACGTCGGGGCTGCGCAGGGCGAGCCGCAGCAGGTAGAGCGCAGCGCTGCCCATGCCCAGGCCGATGAAGCCGATCATCGGGATGAGCTGCGGGAAGATCGGGGACACTGTCCGTCAGTCCCCTCCCCCGCCGCCCCTCCCCGCAGCTCCCGTCGCCCTTTACGCGCTTTCCTGCCGGGCGACCCCCACCCCGCCTAGGGGCCTGCTCCCTCCCTTCTGGGAGCGGGGACCTGGGACCCAGCCCCGTCTCCCTCACCCCACCCCACGGCGGGCCTCTCCCGGGGGGTTCAGGGACGCAGGGAGGGGCACATTGCAGGGATAGTTGAGGACACCCTGGAAAAGGTTAGAGCACTGGGGGGGGGGGGGTAGGCAAGACGGTACTGGGGACTCGGGGAGCGCCGGGGCAGCGAAAAGTTGGGCGTTAGAATCTGTGGCTCCGGGGCCCGAACTCACCGCGGGGTGCCTCTTGATCTGCCGGTACAAGCGGGCCCCGAGACCGGTTCCCGCCATCTCGCCTCTCCGGTGTCTGGTCCTCTTCGGGGCTTGGCTCCCTCGCTGCTCCTGGGGTCCCGCCCCGGCTGGGGAGGGGTCAGCGCAGCCCTGCCCAGCCCAGCGCGCCGCAGCCAACTTACCCCACCCCTACCCAGGCCGCTTCTGTCCCCAGTGCCGGCTCTGAGCGGGAGGAGCTGTTGGGGAGCCGAGGGATCGCTGCGCCTCCAGGCCCACAGGGACACCATCCTCCTGGGCTTTGGGTCGGTCCTAGGGAGCGGCCTCACAGGCTTTGACCCAGACCCTGACTGACAGGGGGTCCAGCAGTGGGGGGGCGATCAGGGACTCCCCGAGACAGGCTGGCAGACAGACCTCCAGGAAAGTGCAGGTGTGAGTGCTCGCAGGTGGCGCCGGGAGGGCCAGGGAAGCGCGAGGGCAACGGCGATGCTTCCCTGACACCCGGGGCCGCCATTTCCAACTGGGGTGCCGGCGCACACTGCTGTCTGCGAGTATTTTTAAACACGCAGTACCTGACTATGGAGTCAGGGGCAATGACCTCTTTCCCTTAGATTGTCAAATAAAAAAGGACAACAGCCAACACAGCAATAGCCATCTGGTGTGAACGAGTCAAAGGTATACCTATTTTGGCATACACACACACACACACACACACACACACACACACACACACACACACACTGGTGTGCTGAGGGATTTTACTCATTATTTATGTGTGCCATGAGATGAAAGGTTGAGAACCACTTCTCTAGAGCATCCAGGAGTAGCAGGTCCTGGAGGCCCTGGTTCTGTCCCCACCACAGTGTAGTGGGAGGAGTGTGTGTGTGTGTGTGGGGGGGGGGGGGGCAGACAGTCCAACAGAAGAGCTAAAGCTGCCCCAGGCCCTCTAGTTCTGGGTGGTCCCCCAGTTGTGTTCTGGTTGGCCTGGAACCGTGCTTGAGGCCAGGGGAGCTGGAGGTATCTTCAGTTGGGGCTTAGGACAGAGTAAGTCAGTTGTGGAACTTTGGGGGCTTGAGAAACCAGCTTGCCCTGCCTCCCTTGGGGAAGGGGGCAGGGGGGAGGGGCAGCTGTCCAAGGAGGCCACTCTCTGCCTCTGGCTGTGACGGAGGAGAAGGGGGTGGGAAAACGAGTTCAGGAAAGACAGACAAGATGTTGAAGGAGGAAAGAGAACAAGACACACAAACAGAAGTGCAGAGCAAGCAATTGATTGCCCCAATGCTATGCTGTCAGGGCGAGAAGGCTCACTCACCGGCTTTGGGGAATTGGGGTTCCAGGGACCCAGGAGCCCACCCTAACTCCCTCCCACTCCCACGCTAACCTCCACCCTCCCTCTCCCTCCCTGCCTCCCCCTGCTCAGCCGGATGCCGCCAGCTCCCCACCTCCCTCCACAGCCCTGTGGCGGCTGGGGCAAGGGCGACCTGTGCACCCGCCTCTGGGGACCTCGGGCACAGGGAGGAGGGGGCCCTTCCTGGGGGCTTCCTTCCTTTCCCTGGAGCTGAGACTCCCCTGTCCCCCGCGTTGACAAGTGCGGCTGTAATTAGGATGCGGGGTCCCAGGCTGGAGCCTCCCTCCGGCGGATAATGAGATAAAGTGTCAGAGACACGGCGAAAACAAAGAGACCGAGACTCGCGTGTGGGGGCGGGGAAGGGGGACTGACTGAAGGGATGTCAGAGCCTAGAGCCGCTCAGTGCCGCACCGCCCTGAGCACCCTGAGCACCCGCACGCCACCTGGCCAGGGAGTGGGGTGTCTGTCACCCGTGCACCCCAGCCTTCCAGTCTCTGAAGTGACGGGCATGTGGAGGTGACCGGAAAGGGGACCCCCGTCAGTGCCTTGAGGTGTCCCCAGGCTGTCCGGCAGGACAAGCAACCCCAGAGCTCGAGCTGGAGGGGCCAGAGCTGGGCTGCACATCTGGCTCTGTGTGGCACAGCTGGCGCCTACGCCGCACCCCTTTGATTCTCGGGCCATCGCCCGCCTTCCTGGGTCCTTTCCCGTGCGCCCCAGTGACTTGGCCTAGCACGTCCCAAACCCCCTGCCCGCTCCGTTCCCTGAGCCGCCGCAGTCCTCCAGCCGTGCGCCCCCGCCCACTCCCCCAACTTCTTCTGATCGGGACTCTCCGGGGCTCCCTGGCCCTTCACCTGCTTCTGGTGCCAATCTCCGGCACCTTCTCTGTGACTCTATTCCTAAGCCCACTCCTATCTCCGGGTCAGGATCTCTAGGGCCGAACACAGAACTGTCTGGTTCCAGATCCCAGCTCCCCCCACCTCCCCGCACTTTCCCACCGAAAGGATTCAGGCCAAACTGACCCCGCGGGTGAGGGACCCCAGAAGTCATTAGGGCGTGGCCAGGGGCGGGCCGGGGTCCCGCCGCGACCGGACTCCAAACGCTAAATCGCGCGGGACCCTACTCAGCGCGCAGGCGGCTCCGCCGTAGGTCAGAAGAAGCTGGATTCGGCGCCGCAGGCTGACTTCAGGGGCCGTGGGCGCGGACGCCCCCTGGAGGCCGAGCTGCTTCTAAGCTCTCAGGGGAGATGCCTCGGACGCCCCCTGTCGGGCCGCGTCGGGCCTGCGCCCCACTGCTTTTGGGCAGGTAAGTCAGCTCCTGGAGTGTGGTTCACGCCCCGCCCGCCGCTCCTGCCACTCCCGCGGCCAAGGCGGTGGGTTCCGCAGTGGGCGGGGTGGAGGATGCGGGGAGGAGACACGGAAGCTCCCACCTCGCCAGCCTCGGGCACCCCAGGTTCAGGATGAGTCCTCTCGTGAAGCTGGGCAGTCCCAGAGGCGGGGGTGAGGGGGTGGGTGGGGGGGAGCTCCGTCTCTGTCCAGGGACTGCCCTCTGCCCCTGCCTGTCCTCCTCTCTTCGGGGTCCTGTCTGTCTCGGTGTCTCTGTGTATGTCTGGGTGTCTCTGTTCCTTATCATTCTGGCTGTCTGTCTTCCTCTGTAGCTCTACCTGGCTTTGTCCCTCTGCAGCTGTTTCTCTGTCTCTCTGTTGTCTCTCCTTCCCTCTACATCTCTCTACCTCGCTGTGTCTCTCGTTACAAATGCCTCTCTGTCGCTCTTCATCTCTGTCTTTCCCTCCCATTCACTCGTTGGAGTCCTATTCTCTGGCTCGCTGCTCCTGAGGGGTGGGGGCTGCAGCAGTCCTATGGGGCAGCCTGGGGACACCTCGGGGCACTGACTGGGGTCCCCTTTCCGGTCACCTCCACATGCCCGCCGCCTCAGCACGGGCTCCGTCCTCCCTCTGCAGCTGTGGGGCGTGGGGGGCGGAGCCCTGGAGGGAAGACGCCGTGCCCAGCATCTGCTCGGGAGCCCCGAGGCCCCTGACCCTCGCCGCCGCTGTTAAGGGCTCCGGGTCCTGAGGCTCGGAGATGATCATGATTGCATCAGCTCCACAGCGGAGGAGCCGGGAGCCGCTCGAAGAGCAAGCGAGGGAGCGAGGGAGCGAGACAAAGACGCCCGCGCCATCTGTTTATGCAAAGCGCTCTCCGCCGGGGACCCCGGCGTCCCGGTGCCTGGCCCGGCTCGGGGCACCAGGTCACGAGCCCGCTCCTGCTGGCGCCCCCGCTGCGCCTCGGCGTTCCCTCTCCCAGCACCCAGAGGGGCTGCGGGGCGAGCGGAACCGAGGGGGGCGGGGGTTGTTGATGTGATTGGAGCGGACGCGGCTGTTTCTTCAATAATGGATGGAGATGATGCGGACGGCGGAGCTGAGCCCGCCCGGAGAGGAGAGGACTCGGAATCGGAGAGGAAGGGGCGGGGGCGGGGAAGGCAGCCGGGCGCGCGCAGGCACACACACACACACACACACACACACACACACACACACAGCGCGCCTGCGTCACACTGTCTTTGGAATACGCGCCGCCGCGCGGTTCACACCCAGGCACACGCCCACGCACTGTCACAGCGGCACACACACCTGCAAGTGTAGATGCCAGAGCAGCACACACTCGCTAGAGGCTCTTCCTGATTCTCACAGACACAGTCCCCGCGGGGGGGGGGGGGGGGGCGGGCAGAGACCCACGGAAATGCCTACAGCGGGCACACCCAGGCGTGAAGAATGCACAGACACGCCAAAGCACATGTGCACACCTGGACACGCAGGGGCTTAGACTGACAAAAATAATAGAAGTTGGGGGGGGGGGCGGAACAGAATGGTGACAAGACAGATACGTATTCAGGGTACAGGGGCACACACCAATGTACACACACACCTCACACACTTTGGAGCACACACACACTACACACCAGGGACACACACACCCATCATTGCCAAGGGCACAGAGACCCCCACATGTTCAGAGGTTGGCACCCACACATATGCGGGAGCCGTGCCCTGGGGTGGAGGGGAGCGGTGGAGAGTCCCTGCTAGAACGCCTTGTTATTCCAGCCGTGTAATGAGGTCCTGATGGCAGGAGGGCTGCTGACAGGAGGCGCCTGGGGCTACTGACCCTGCACCCTGTCTGCCTGCCTGCAAGCTCTCTTCCTTGCCCCCCAGGGCAGGTGTTGCAGACGCTGGGCCACTCTGGCCTCAGCCAACCCAGCCGACCCCAACCCCAACCCCAGCAGCTGGGGAGAAAAGCAGGAGCAGGAGCCATAGAGGGACATCGGCTGTACAGGAAGACTCCCAGGACCCTCAACACAGCCAGGAGGCAGGGGGTGGGAGAGAGCTTCAGTCCATATCCCCCTCATCCCCTGTGCTGCCCCATCTTCTGACGCCAAGGGGCACTTTCTTTGCTATGAGTTGGTGCGCACTGGGGAAGAGGAGGGTGCAGGTTGTATCTTGGACCCTAATAACCAGCCCCCCCCTCCGGTCTGTTTTTGATTCAGTCGCTCCTTGGCCCAGACTTATGACCTTTGCGGTGTAAGGCAGCATTATCCATCACCCAGGTGGCCGCTGGCAGGAGTAGAGGGCTTTGGGGCCCCCACAGGGTCTCTGTTGTTCCCGACTCCCTCTCCTGAGACCAGCTCTTTGCCAGCGGGCCAGGGCTAAACCAGCGGGCAAGTCCTGGGGGTCGGGGCATGACCATGGGGCTCAATCACGATACTGGGCCTTGTGTCCCCAGCCCTGGCACCCCAGCACCCGTCCTTCCAGCTCCGCACAGCCGGCCTTCCCGCTCCTTCTGCCCTCCCTCTCTCGGGCCCTTTGCTTAATTTCCTATTAACTGCTGATAAATCCAATTAAACCGCCGTTCTAATTAGGGACAGCTGCCGGCTCTGCGAGGCGGGGAAGGGGGGTGCCCCCCGAGTGTATGGGGGGGGGGAGAACAGCCGCTCTCTCTGTCTCAGTACCCCCACACCAGCATCGCCGCCCAATGAGCCAGTAAATTGGTTTTGCTTCAGCATTGTGGGGGGCCCCACTCAAGGATCTCAGGGGCTCTGGTTTTGAGTCCCTCAGGCTGCTTGATGAAGAGATAGGACCCAAGTCCTAGTTGTTCCCCGCCCACCCCCATTCGTGGTAGGCAGATCCCACCCGAGGAGGCACGGGGGCAAAAGGCTTGGTTTGTGTGTGAGGGTGTGGGGGAAGGCCTGTGGTCTGCTGCTATTCCTGCTCAAGCATGATGAAAGGGGTGCTACCTGAGTCTTCCTTTATGACCCGCGTCCCCCAAGGAATCCAGTACAGCCAAGAGCAAAGGAACAGAAGACAGAGCCCGGTTCTGCAATGAGTCCTCTTGTGTGTTTCCCTACCCCCACCACACCTCAGCCTTCTGGAAGGAAGGGGGGCACGCCGGTCCCGGGCCCTCCTTTTCCCCAGCCCAGCTGAGCCTCTGTCCTCCCCCCACCCTTTCCCGCCAGCAGCAGATGGTGCCTGGGCTCCCGCTGCCAACCTTGCTAGGCGGTGCCAACCTCAGGCCTGGCAGACAGCGGGCAGGAGAAGAGGATCTCCTGGCTGGCCACGCTGACCCTCCCCCCATCCGCCATCAAGCTCAAGACCCTCCGCAGACTCCACTCCAGCGACCACCCCAGGCTGCCTCTCACTGGTCCGCTCCCAGGTCCCTCAACTCCTCCTTCAGCTCCCTTTCCTACACCTTCCCGCTCCCTGCCACCTGCCACCCTGACCAAGGCCGGTCTATTTGCATGTCTACATATGCAAATGAAAACATTTGCATACGGCGCGCCGCAGGGGGGTTCTCCGCGCGAGCCCTTTAGCTGTCTGCCCAGCGCCCTCTCACTTGGTACCTGTCAGGGCTGGGGCGGGGGCCGCGCGGGAGGGGTTAAGCCCCCGGGCCTTGCTCGCTGGGTTCCCGGAGGACTTGAGGAAGTGTTGCCATGGAGACGGCACGCACCCCACCCCCTCCCAGGCCCAGGGTCTCGGGCTCCTTGTCTCTGGTTCTCTTCTCTCCCCACCACCTCGGCCCCCATCCCTCGCTCTCCAACCGAGATCTTGCATCGCCCCCTGGCGGCCCAGCTCGGCACTGAGCCAGGCTTCGAAATGTAAGGGGCTGTCCGCGGCTAAATCGCCAAAGGCTAGAGGGACCTACCCTGCAACCCGGCCCTGTTCTAGCCCCAGCGGCGCGGGGGCGGTGACCCCAGCCCGGCTCTCTTCTTTACTGACCGCAGAGGCCTCACCTAGCGGACGCACTTGTCTCAGCCCAGGTGGGTTTCAGGTTACCCGATGGTAGCAAAATGTGACTGCCGGGGAGGATTTTCCACCACTTCGTAGGCCCTCTCCCTCCTTGGCCCCAAGTTAAAGAACAAACTTTTCTAACTTTTGTCAAAACTTTAATAAATTCACAACGTTCAACAGTTCGCCTCCCACCCACCCCCGCAACCCAGGGCGCCTCCTAGTGGAAACGCATTCTTTTTCCAGCTCTCCAAGGCTGTTCTAGGCACCAGTATCCGACGGCATAGCCGAGGGAGGGGGGCGGGAACCGGTCCCTTCCCAGGAGCCCCGTCTCGCTCTGGCGGGCCTTCCCGCTCCTCCCTTACTCGGCAGTATAGTTGCTTTCACTCCATTTCTTCTCCAGCTTCCACTGGGCCTGCCCAGAACCCGGCCTGGGTCTCTCCCGCCAGCAGGCGCCTGCCTGCACACCTAAATCTCCTCCAGGAAGTCGGTGGGGAACAGCCCCACCTTGCGGCCAGTGTAGACCTTGACGTAGCCGCCAGCTTCATCTCCTTTCTGCACCACGATCTAGGATTAAAGGATTAGGGAGGAGAGAAATCAAGGGAAAACAGTTGTAGAGGAGAGCAGGGGAGCCCGGAGTAACGGAGGCCTTTCCCAGTTTCATTAATGGAGTGTAGTTTGCAGAGGAGCCTCCCGGCCTGGGGTGGGGTTGGGGCACCAGAGCTACCCGGTCTTTTTTTTTTTTTTAACCTGGTCCTTCTTGAGGGTGATCTGTCCTATTTCGCGATTCCCCACGAAGGATCTTGTTACCCGGTGTACACGTTCTCCAGACCGGACCCGAATGATGAAGTTTGGAGGGAAAAATCCGACTTTCTCTCCTATTTTCCCCTGGAGGAGATGGTAGGGAGAATCAGCCTTTTAAACTCAACCCAGGTCCCACCCTACCCTCAGTCATTTCTCTTACCCGCCACCACTCCTCATTGGAGTCATCAATGACTGTGATCTTCTCTCCAGGCCTGGCAGGGAGAGGGAGGGGCCTCTGAGATTTAGGGGCCTTGGTATCCAGTCCCTTGGCCGTACCCAGGTCCAGCCTCGATAAGCTCCAAGCCCTGACTATCCCTTCCCCCTTTCCTTTCCCAGAGGGAGCTGGGCTCTCCCCTCTCCACATCCAGTATACCCCCACCCCAATCTTAAGGCCTCTCACGGGAAATCCAGGTCGTCCTTCTCCAGGGCTTTGAACCGATAGAGAGCCACAAAGTAATGAGACTGCTGGAAGCCAGGCTGCTTGTGCTGGGGGTGAAAGGGGGGGGATGAGTCTCGGGGCTCCTCTGTCCCACATTGAGGGGCAGGAGTCCAAGGCAGCAGCATTCTCCAGACACCCTCCATTCCAACTCTCTCCCAGGTCCCTGAACCGTGAGGAATGCATTAGTAGTGTGTGTGTAAGGTGGTGGAGAAGGCCGGTTAAGGGTAATGGGAACCGGAGGGGGCAGTCTGAGCTCTTGCTGAGGTCGAGAGTGGTGTCAGACTGGGTTGGGAAAAGGACTGGGCTCCATGCAGGGAGAAAGGAGTCTCACTTTGTCATCAGGTGTCTTCTTTTCAGCCTTCTTATCCCCTTCAGGGTTTCCTGGGATGAGAAACACCAACAAATTGCCTCTGGTTCCTGGAGGGTATCCCTCACCCTCTTACCCTTCTGTTGTGGGGCCTCCTTTCTCTCCAAACCTGGTGCACCCTTTACCGTCCTCTCCCTGGGCCACTGCTGAGCCCCTGACCTCCTCCATCTCTGTGGATGGAGGTGGGTGTCACTCACCATTCTGGGCTTTGCCTCCCTCTGGTCTGGCCGACTCTGGCTCCTCTTCCATCATGGCTGCTAGAGGCTGGAGGGTACACCAGAGTTAGGAAGATGCTGTCTTGGGAACCCATGCTTGCCCTGGCTCTCCAGTCAGGACAGAGAATATTAGGATCGAAGGGTTGGAAGGAGCCTTGGAGAAAATATCTATTCAATCACCTGCCTAATGCAGAGACTTTCTCTGAAACATCCTGGCAGGTGGGCCACCCACATTGTGCTTGAATGCAGCTAATAACAGGGAACTCACTACCTTGCAAAATAAGCCCATGCAATTTATTTATAGGACATTTCCCCATATTAAACCTACGCCAGTCTCCCTGTAACTATTAGTCATTGGCCTGATTTGCCTTCTGGAGGAATATAGACCCAATATAATCCCTTTAAAGATCCGAGGACATGTCAGCACATGTCCTTCCTGCCTTTTGTTTCTCTCTAATTATTCTCAGTCCCTTCAAATCATTCCCCAAGATCCCAATTCTATGTCCTTTACTATAATGTCTGTCCTTAAAAATACTTCAGTGTATAAGAGAAAAATGGGCAACACAGCTTTTATAATTCCCTTAAGAAAACAGAACCCGAGTGTGCTAGCCTTTCTGGAAGCAGCCAAATCACATTGTTAGTGCCTTACAGTCATAGCTCCCTCCACAGAAATCCCTAATCTGTACCCAACTTCCATATCAACTACTTTGAAGCCAGATCTCTAGTTCTGTTTTTGTGCAGTTGATTTGTTGTTGTGTGTTTTTTTATTTTTGTTTTTTATCCAAAAACAGATATATACATTTTTTCCTTACAAAATTTCCAATGATTAGTGCTGGGCCTTTTTCTAGTCTATAAGATTTCTGAATATATTATTCAGTATATGTTTTTCCTTCTATGTTTCCCATAAACTTGATGGGTATACCATTTATGTCTTCATTTGCACCAGTGAGAAAAATGGTCATAGGTGAGGACCAAAGACAAAATCATGTTATGAGCCATCAGAAATCTTCCTGTAGCTGGACACTCCCTAAAGGACCAGGGTCCTTTGGGTTCTGTCACTCAGTCAACTTTAGCATCCCATCTAACCGTAACCATTATCTACATTAGTCCATCCTGGTTGTCCAGAAAGATATAAGGATATGCTAACAAACCCCTTGCTGAACTGAATGCGAATCTATGGCATTATGACTCTAATAATTTACTAGTATATATATATAAAAGCCTAAGTGACCAAATGACTGAACGACAGAATGACCTGTCACTATAACGCACACTAACCACCAGGGGGCAGGTGCTCAATGCAGGAGCTGCCCCCTGGTGGTCAGTGCACTCCCACAGTGGGAGTACCGCTCAGCTGAGCGAAGGGCGCCAGATGCCGGGCTTATGGCTGGCGAGTGCAGCTGCTGCGGTGTGAGCCTGTCCCGCCTCCACGGCAGCGCTACTGAGTGGCAGCAGGCACAGCGGGGCAGGGATGAGCAGGAGCTGCGCCTGGCCTGGGCTCAGGCTCCTACTCAGTTGCCTACCGCTTCGCGCACTACCACATCCCTCGGGGGATGTCGAAACTGGCAGTCCGACATCCCCTCAGGGGTCCCAGATTGCCAGAGGGCACAGGCCAGGCTGAGGGACCCCAACAGTGCACTAATCTGTGCACCGGGCCTCTAGTCCTGTTATAAAAGGAAATGAAGCTACTTTTGGCCACTAGCTTTGTGCCTCAGTTACCTCATCTATAGAATAAATGGGTCAGACCAGATGATCTTCATGGACCCTTGTATGACTCTAGAATTACTGGGCAAATTCTGTTCCCTGAATCCAAAAGCACAGCTCTTGCCTCTATTGTCTAGCAATGCCAGGGGTCTGGGGTCTAGCCTTCAGTTGGTTATAGTGGTTAATCTGATAGTTTCAGAAGGGAGTTCCTGGAGAAAACGCATGCTATGGCAGGAGTTCTTAACCTGAGGCCCTCTAAAATTGCATGCAAAAATCTGTCTGTTGGGTTATGCGCAGTTTTAGGGGAAAGGAATCCTAGCTTTTCTCAGCTTTCCAGAGAGGAGACATGGGGTCTCTGGAAGGGAACTCAGTAGGAGGTATGGTGCTCACATTTTTCTTATCTGCCTGTCCTTTCTTCCGTTCTTTGTTTGCCATGATCACCCCAGTGCGCAGCGTTTCAAACACAGGGTCATTACGATTTGCAGCAGCTGGTGGGAATGGGAGAAGAAAGAAGACATTACTGGGGAGGCAGGGAAAGGCTTGGAGGAAAGAGAGACCTCCTAAGTAAGGGAGAGGTGTGATTGAGTAGATACCTGTGTGTGTGTGTGTGTGTGTGTGTGTGTGTGTGTGTGTGTGTAGGATCAGGGAAGTTGTCACCTGGGCATACCTAGATCATCAATCTATAAAGAGCTCTAAAAACATCACTGGAAATGTAATGTAATGGAGAAAAATACTTACCAGCACTCCTTCCAGGCACAGCATTCATTATATGATGTTGGAAAGTCAACTTTACTAAGTTGCTTGGGCGTTGGGGAATGCTCAGAATTCCCATTCTCCTTCTCAGGAGAGTGGTCCTTTTAACTGCTGGCTTTTTTGTCCCCCTGAGTGGCATGTGCAAGCAGGGGTGCTTGTACCAGCGGGCCCTTCTTTTTACACCCATACTCCTCACAGAATTTAGCTTCACCTCAACATAAATGTTAAGGGTTGCTAAACTATGAATCTGCCCAGGATGTCCATAGCTCTGGGTCTGGCCTTAAGCTGGCACTCTTCTGTGACAAGGATGAGTACAGTCGAGAATCCTTGTTCACTTAGAAATGGTTTTGCATATGCAGAGCACAGCTTTTGATGAAGATTCAGTCGTGGCTCTGCCTCTTGCTGGCTGTGTGGAGACCTAGCTAAACCTTGTCTCCCTCAGCTATCAAATAGGGGAATATTGACTCTGCATCCAAGGTGGCTAAACTATTAGGTTGAGAGAGAACCATGGGATGGAGAGTCTTTCTGTTTCAGAATTTGGTTTCTAAATCTAGAGGTGTGCTGAAACCATCTCTAAACTTGCCCATTCCCTCCGGTTCCATGTGAGTCACTTACAGACACTAGCGTACTGCTGGTTGCTGTAGAGTGGGGAGCTGTAGGCCCGATGAAAACCAGGGGGCTGTAGGGTAGGATGGAAAGCATCAGAAAGAGCAAGGCAGGACCCAGAACCCCATCTCTCCCATGAGTGTTCACCCCTTTTTGAAGTAAGAGATGGGCTGAGAAAGAAAAAGCAGGGAAGTGGAGGGGTGGCCTGAGGAGAGACTGGCAGGGGTGTGGCTGGCAACATGTCCCCTCTCTATTTTCTTTTTTAAAAAAATATATTTTATTGATATTTTACAGAGAGGAAGGGAGAGGGAGAGTTAGAAACATCGATGAGAGAGAAACATCGATCAGCTGCCTCCTGCACACCTCCCACTGGGTATGTGCCTGCAACCAAGGTACATGCTCTTGACCGGAATCGAACCTGGGACCCTTGAGTCCACAGGCCAATGCTCTATCCACTGAGCCAAACCGGTTAGGGCCCCTCTCTATTTTCTTGCTCCCCAAAGCCTACTCACAATCTTGCCGAAGCATCTCTGCATCTCCACGTAGGACTGGCAGTGTTCGTGGATGTTGGTTTTGCAGTTCTTACAGCGAAGCCCAAATTTGTTGTTGACTTGGGAGAGGGGAGAACATTTGGGTGAGGTTGCTGCTTCCCTTGCCCTTTGTACCATCGCTGCTACTATAGCGCCTAGTTCCTTTTCTGTGTGGAACCCCGCATTCTCAGTCTCTAACAGTATTTCCTTAAAGCCAAATCTTGCCACAGCCTGTCTGCTATACCAATACTCCTCTCCTAAGCCCTTTCCCAGTCCCCTGCCTTCAACATCACATGCTTTCTCCTTCCCTTCATGACTCACGCACAATCATCCGGGCACAGACATCACAGAACTTGGGCTTCTTGAAGAAATGATCTTTGAATTTGTGGGGCTTATCATTGACAAGCTTAGGAGGTTCTGGGGGTGGCTCCTCCTCCTCCTCCTCTTCTTCCTCCTCTTCCTCATAGATGTAGTAGATGGGCCCACCCCCAGCTCCCACTGCCTCCCCATTAGCCTGGGGCTCTGGGGGAAGCTCCATCTCCTTTGTCCCAGCAGACTCCTTCCTGAATAACTGCTTCAGCCGCTGTAGCTGGGGTGGGGAGGAGGGAATGAAGGAAACCCAATGTTAAAAGAATTGTCATGCTCTCTGGACTAGGTAAAGCTGAAGCTCACTAGACATTTTTCTAGCTTGGGGCAAGGGACACACCCCAGGATTAGGGGGTATTGGGGCTGCAGATGCTGGCAGGCATTCTAACAACAGAGGAGTCGCATACAAGTGAGATCAATTCAAGCACTTTTCCTCAAGTGCTGCACTGGCTTCCCAGTTCCCCACACCCAGTGGTCAGAGGCCCTGACTCACCCCACTTTGCCGAGTCTCTGCTGGGGAGGGCTTAGGGGACTCCAGCACCTTCTTTTCTGTCATCCTGCAAGAGGTTGGACCCCACTATGACATCTAATCCCTGACTGCCATTCTCCCTCCCTTATTTCTTTCCCTTTATAGTAGGGTGGTCCTTGAAGGGGAGGTTTTGGGAGAAATTTGGTTAGAAATCTTTTCTCAGAGCTTATGAATAGGGAAAGTCCACGGAGATACAGAGAAAAACCCAACAGACTGAAGAACCTCAAACCAAAACCCATCCATCCACTCTGAGGTGCAACCCCCAAATTTGTAGCCCCAATACAGTCAGTACTCAAGACTGCCTGATTTAGGGTTTTTCTAACAGGTACTTCATTTCTCCTGGGAATCTATGGGCAGGAGAGATCTGACACACATCTTCCCAGATCTCCTTTTTTTCAGGAGGCTGATGTGTGGAGGGATGGGCTGGGCATTTGTTCTCTACTTCTTTCTTGAGCCCTGGGGGCCTAGTGCCTAGTTCCCAGCTTGCCTCAGGCCTCAGCTATTTTAAGTTTTCAAAGTAATATGAGCCTTTCCTTCCCTTACTACTCCCTTCACTTGACCCCACTCCAATCCTAGCTCTTTATCCTAGAGTAGAATAATGTCACTCCTAAAATCTAAACTACTCCTAGACAAGAAGAGAAATGAAGCTGAATAGACTACCGATTGGGGAGGCTGGGGTGAGCAGTCCTAGAAATGGAAAGAGGATGAAGAGGCAACTCACGTTTGGGATTCCCTGTTAATTCAGTCTGTGGAGGGAAGAGGGAGCCCCTGCAGTCTTGACGGTAGCACTGGAGGAAGACTGGTCCTCTTCCTTGGGGGCTAAGCCCCCCCAGTACCCTCTGAACTCACACCAGCCACCCAGACGGTATTTGTAGACCTAGCCTCTTGCCTCTGTGTCAGAGCTGGAATGACAGGGCTGGAGTGAAGTGGACAGCTGAGCGACACAGCTGACATAGAGAAATTGGATATGGGGAGGCCTGGGCAGGATTGGACCCTAACTCCTCCCACCTCCCAGAGTTGCTGTTCCCTAGTTTCTCATCTGTGGTGTGCAGGTCAGTACTGGGTGAATTCAGGAGGGGACAGTGTTCATGCTGTATACTCATTTGGATAATTTTAGATGACTGAAGGTAAGGATTGATTATGAACAGCCTTTCCAACCAATCCCCTTTCTCCAAGGCCCAAAAATTTCCCCAATTCTACCCTCCCTGGACCTGCTTCAGGAATTAAGCCTTGAACTTCCCATTCTTCTTGTCGCCATGTGTCTTTGTATCATCAATCATAGATTTAAACTCAAACCTTTAGAAAGGAAAGGGCTGGGAAATGGCGAAGAAAGGAAACTTTGAATTTTCAGAGGTCTCCTATAGGCCAGACTAGATTGCTTTCTTCTCTGTGGGAAGTTGGAGGGGTACCTTCCTGCCATCTTGTCAGGGAGTGAAGAACATGTGGTATTGCTCTGTTTTCTCCAACTGTCCCCAGAGGCATCTTCCCCCTATTCCTCTAAAATCTTGTCCTCAGGGTGAAGGGAATTCTATTTAAAAAAAGCCAGGCTGGGGGACTCTGGGGGAGAGAGGGTCTAATGATCAGGTACAGATGGCCTCAACAATGGACACAAGGCAATAATAGCTGCCACCCAGGGAGTTTTTATCACCTGCAAGTAATATCCCCATGAGAACTGCAAACTCTTGGGAGGTGGTAGGATGCCAGGCCTCCCACTCCGAGTCACTTTGATTCCAATTTCATCTCCCTCCTCAGATGCCCCAGTGTATGAACTGATGGGTCAGTGAGTTATCAGGCATTCTTATCTCAGGCATGCAGCCTTCTCCTGCCCTGTGTGACACAGCTGAAAAAGGAGATACCGCCATCTCAGAGGATAGCAATTTGAAGGTGACAATATAGTGCCATTTTATCCCTTGTATCTGTTCAAGTAAAGGGTTATGTTGAAGGTTGGGTTAGACAAGCTTCGGAGAAGCCTAGCTAGAGACACTGCTACCTAGACCCAAGAGATTTCCAGGGCAATGTTCTGTCATTTCCATTTTCCCTCCTCCTTTAATGGGTGGGTGAGATTGAAAAGGGGCTGCTGGATGTTCTGGGTATATGGGCTCTTTAATGACCCTGGTCTGACAGGTTGAACAACAGACTAGCTCTGAGAAGCCTCAGAGGAAAAGCTCCACCTTGCAGGCAGGTGACTTCGGCTCTTCACCTTTCTTCAGCTGCATAGCAGGGATGGCTGAAAACACCTGGTGTCTTGGTACTGCAAGTTTAACTGATGTAACTTTTATTGTAAGAAACATCTACTTCTGTTCCTGCCAGGAAGAACCCAATCGACTGGCTTTAGGATTAAAGAAAGGCCCAAGCCTTCCATCCCTGAAGGGTTTTCAGCAGATTGGATGGACAGGTAAGAGGCCAGCATTCAACCCAGTTCTGGACCTCACTTACCCCTCTGCAGCTCAGCCTCAAGGACCCTAAATGAGTATCACAGAATTAACAGAGGTCACCCAGCCAGCCAAGTCTCTTAGGCTTCTGATAAGGACTCAGAGCTGCAGAGCTGAGAAGTGATATGCCTGATGAACCACAGTTAGTGGCAGAGTTGGGAGAGCTCAGAACCAAGGTCCCAGTAGAGACCCAGCCACCTATCAGAATTATGTGTGAGGAGGAGGCTGGGACACAGGAAATAGTGTTAAGAATATATGTGTTCATATGCTAGAAAGGCCATCCAAACCCACATCAAATCACTCCCACTCTGTGCGGCTGTACCTACCCAGGACCTCCAACCCCTACCCACACCAGGGCAACAAAAGAGAAACAGGGACTGAGGTCCAATTGACAGATTTTTTTTTTTATATTTAAAAACAAAATCAACCTTCCCCCAAGTAACCCCCCTAACAAACAAAAAATCAGATTAAATAAAATTTACAGTGAATATACCTAGCAAACATCTGTATGTGCAATTAAATACTGTGTCTGTTACTGCGGCACGAACCTCAAACAAACAATATACAAGTATTCTTGGGGTATAGGGGGAGGCCCAAGTTTTAACTTTGTGGGCTTGGGGTGACAAGATGGGAAAGTGAGAAGAAAGGGAAATCAATTTCATTTTTCTTAATTCTTTCCATATAAATATATTCATAAAGACCAAAAATGAAAAGGGAGCTTGGGATGGTAAGGAAATTAGGAGAACAGGGGAGTGTAGAACCCTCCCAATTCTACCTGACCAAAAAATATGAAAGAAATTCATTTCATGGTGGGAGAAGAGATAAAAAATGATAGAAGAGGTTGGAAAGGAGGGGGTAGCAGAGGGAGGCCAACCAGGGAAAGAGGGGGCCCATGGCAGGGAGTAAGGAGTCCAGTGCCAGTGTGTCTGTCTGTTTCTATCTTCATCCCTACTGTCTTAGGCTCCAGTTTAGTGTCTGTCGCCTTCCTTTCTCCCTCCGTCCATGGTCTGCCAGGGGGTTATCCACCTTGCCCCCACCCCTGCTCAGAAACAAGTGTGAGTCCCTCCCCCTCATATTTATTGGGAGCTGGCTCGCTCCAGGATCCTCAGGTCATAGTTCTTTTTGGCCACTCGAAGTTTGAAGCGACTCACGGAGTTGTTGAGGCGAAGGGAGGCATTTTGGGCAGCCAGGGGGCTGGGAAACACAGCCACGATGGTGTACAAGGCAGCAAGGTCTGCATGGCGACCATTCTCAGCAGTCCCACTGCTGTCCCCCCCGCCCCCGGCAGGCAGCCCCTGAGCATCCTTGAGCCACTGGATCTTGGCGCCGGACATGGCGAGCTGAGTGAAGAGTTTGTCCGCCTCCGTACGAGTGATGCCCTCAGGAAGATCTGTCACCTCCAGCACCCGCCCCAGGACTGGAAAGGGAGGAAAGAGGACATTGTGAGAGGGTTAGAACAGGAAGGACTGAACAGCGACCCAGCAGAGAAGTATTCAGTGGACCAAGTCTACATACAATGTCCTCAAAAGCCCAGCCTTTCCCACTTAGACCTTTCCTCCTTCTCCAGTCAACCCAATTCCCCACCATCCTGATGCTGATCAAGGCAACTAGAAGAAACTAGGAAACTTCTTCAGCCCAGAGAGGTAGGCAAGAAGAGACTGTTCTCTCATGGAGCTGTTCTTGTGAAGGAAGCATGGCCTTTGCTGATGTTCTTTCACAAAGTCAATAGCCTAACCTGAAATATGATCCCTTACCAGAGGCTGGCCCAAACAGAGTCCTCCGTTATCACCTAGGGAAGTCAGTTTCCCTCCTTTACTTTTTGGCCAACTGCTCCAAAGAGGGGAAATCCTGAGAGGTCTGTATACCTAGTATGGAAGGCCTGCAGGAGGAGAGTCACTCCCCCACATTCTCTTGTCAATCTTCTCTTCAATTGGGTATAGGACTACCAAAGGTAGACATCCTAGATTAAAGTCAGGACCACTCCCAGAAGACTCTCAGTTAATAATAGGCTCAACAACCCCCAGCAATGTGTTATTCCCATTTTTTACTATCATTTTCCCAGGATCTGGAATAGTTTGGTAAGGAGAACAAAAACACTTCACATCTCTAGCTTCTCCTTGTTCTTAGTAAAGGGCTCTAATTCCCACTCTCCTCCCTAAGCTGGCTTTTCCCAGTCATCCTGGGCTGATAATGTAGGCCTGGAGGGGTGAGCATATTCTCTTGGGGATTCAGCGTCCTGTCACTCACCGACATCTGTCGTCCCCAGGTCAGTGGAGGCAGATTTGAGTGCTTGTCTCTTACTCCGGTTTCCATGCTTCAATCCACTCTGTCCCTTCAACATGGAAAGATAATGCTCATCCTGGGTAGATAACATTGATTGCCTTGCATCCCAATGTTTGTCTGAGAGATTAAGGAGCAGCACCCAAACCTGAGGACCCCACCCCACCAGGCAGTCAGATTGGCCAGCAAGTGGCCACTGAGAAACAAAGAGACCCCCCACTCTGGACACTGGAGTGGGGTGGGAAGAATGAGTGCTGGAGTGGGCTCCTCCTACTCTGTCCATTCTCTCTGTTTTGTATCCCTTGTCTACCCTGCTGGTTGATGTGGACGGCTCAGAGACAGGAGCCTGGATGAGAAGGGGTGTCTGATGGTCCTAAGGCTGATGGGGGACACCCTTACCTGGTGCACTGTGTAAGTCGACTGGCCATGGAGCAAAGGAGGGCAGATGGACAGATTGTACTGTAAGGGCTGGCCCAAGAGGGAGTAGCGCCCATCACCTAAGAAGGAAGAACAGATAGTTTTCTGGGAGTTTGAACTTTATTGTATGATTTTTATGAGATTTCAGGGGGCTTTGAAGATAGATACTGTTTCTACTTTTTCTATTATAGGAGTGCCCATATGACTGATTTAAGAGTTGTCTCTCTTCCTAAATCGCTTGGGTCTCAGCTGTACCTCAGACAAATGGGGCTGTTAGGTTCCATCATCCTTCAAGGGTTTTGTCTTCTGTAGACAAAAGGTCCTGGAGGAAACCTACAGACCCTTATGAATGTTTTTCATTTCCTTTTTTAAAAAAATATATTTTTATTGATTTCAGAGAGGGAGAGGGAGAGAGAGATAGAAACATCAATGATGCGAGAAATCACTGACTGGCTGCCTCCTGCACGCACCTCCGCGCGCCGCCCCCCTCCCCTTATTGGGGATCGAGCACGCAACCCAGGCATGTGCCCTTGACTGGAATTGAACCTGCGACCCTTCAGTCCGCAGGCTGACACTCTATCCACTGAGCCAAACCAGCCAGGGCATGTTTTTCATTTCTTATATAGATTCTCCCCACCACTTAGCCAGGGATAAATTTTCTGTCTCATGTCAGCATACAGTGTAGCAGGCAAGAGTACAGACTTGGAGCCAGACTGCCTAGGTTCAGATTCTGGCTCTGTTACTGAAAATGGGATGTTGGGTATGTTTTCCCTTCATTAGTGTTGTTGGGAAGGTTAAATGAATATAAGATATGTAAAGCATTTACAACAATGCTTGATACATACTAAACACTATTAGTGTTAGCTATTATTGTTGGTAAATATATTTCAGAGAACTTTAAAGTTTTTAAATTATATTCTTATCTTATTTTTATACTGTTTGTGACAACCAAGGCAGAAAGCAGATAAGATTATTCCCATCATATTTGTGATTAAGCCTATTCTATGGATTAGAAAACTGAGGTCTGGTTCCAAGTTTAAGTAACATGTTCAACATCACAAAGCTACTTATTTGAATATGAAGCCAAGTCTTTCAACTCAAACCCAGCGTTCCCTCTTCTAAACCATGCTGTGTCTGACACAGCCCATATTCCCAGGCCTCAGACTCTTTCTTTCATTAGAAAGTTCAGTGAGCCCTGGCTAGTGTGGCTCAGTTGGTTGAGCATCATCCCATGCACCAAGAGGTCGCAGGTTTGATTCCCAGTCAGGGCACATGCCTGGGTTACAGGCTCAATCCCTAGTAGGGGGCATGCAGGAGGCAGCCGATCAATGATTCTCTCTCACATAGATAATTCTCTCTCTCTCTAAAAATCAATAAAAAACATATTTAAAAAAAGAAAAAGAAAGTTCAGTGAACTTCTATTCCCTGGCTCACAGTCACCTTACTTGGTAGTAACTACTAAATATGTAAACGAGGCCTGGAGCAAGTTAACAGGGGCACCTTTAAAGAGGGGCAAGCCCTAGCTGGTTTGGCTCAGTGGCTAGAGTGTCGGCCTGCGAACCGAAAGGTCCCAGGTTCGATTCTGGTCAAGGGCACATGCCTGGGTTGTGGGCTCGATCCCCATTGGGGGACTTGCAAGAGGCAGCTGATCCATGATTCTCTCTCATCATGGGTGTTTCTATCTCTCTCTCCCTCTTCCTTCCTTTCTGAAAATAAAAACATATTAAAAAATAAAATAAAGGGAGGCAAGTGTCCTTGGTCTAAACAGGGATGTTAAAATAAGAGTTGGCTTGCCCTGGCCGGGTGGCTTGGTTGGTTGGTGTGTCGTCTTGTACACCAAAGGGTTGTGGGTTTGATCCTTGTCAGGGTACATGCAGGAGGCAGCCAATTGATGTTTCTCTCTTACATTGATGTTGCTTGCTCTCTTTCTCTCTGTCTCTCTCTCTCAAATCAATACAAATATCCTTTGGTGACGATTAAAAACAAACAAACAAAAAAGAGAGTTGGCTCCCAGAGTTGGATGACCAGCCATACTGGCTCCCTGCCTGTTGCTACCCTCTCAATCTCCCCACTTGGGAATGGGATGTGAAGGGGAAATCTGACAGCAGTCAGCCCTAATCTGACCCCTTACCCTGTGCTGGACCTCCGGGCCGGGGGAACTGTGTAAGGACGGGAAGGGGACTGAGTCCTGTGCAGACACTGCTGAGGCTGGTGACAGGAGAGGGTGCTGGAGACTGGGTAGGAGATGTGACGGGGCTGCTACTCATTTGTGTGTTGGCCTGTGGGAGAAAAGAACACACATCACATAAACACTGAACATCACTCTTTGGATGTCGTTTCTATGGCTTGGCTTAAATTCACTTACTCAGGAAACTTCTCTTGGTGAACTCTGCCAAAGTCAGGTTGCTCTTTCAAACTGCCCCCTTAGTCCCTAATTAGTATGTATTATTTTAATATCCACTTTTGAAATAACATTTTAAGTATTCTCTTAGCATTTTCAAGTATGTGTCCCATCTGCCATCTTAGATCCTAGGTACTTTGAAATAAGATGCTCTTCTCTATGTCTTGTGTTTTTCCTCAAAAAAGAGGTTGCTCAGTCAATGACAAAGATCACTCCCTGAGAAGAATCTGGTCAACTCCCTGCCAGGACTCACCTGCGGGCTACTGTCAGGGTTGTACAGGTCTCCAGGTTTCTGCCCCCGCTGGTCCATGCTGTAGTATTTACAGTGACTCCATTGGACCATGGATGGGTTCTGGGGAGACTGGGGCCCATTAGGGACATTCAGCTGCATGACCACCACACCTGGTCCAGAAGGTGACACTCCTGAGTGGAGGAAGAAAGCAGTTGGTTCTGAATTCAAATTTTGGCCTGTCAGCTTACCCTGAGCGGGAAAGCTAGTAAACAAATCCACCAACTCTCTTCATGGTCACTTAAACTGTGTCCTGCCAGGAATCTGAGATAGCTGCTGATTTGGTTTCTGACTCCTTCTCCCTAAACCAGTAGAAATTTGAGTGGAAGGGACATAAGTCCCAGATGCCAATGCTTTCCTGGTCTTTACCTGGTGAGGGGCAGAAACCTGCACCATTATGTCAAGATTGGGTATTACCAAATGCCCAAGTTAGATTGCTCAAATGTCTGGGCACAGTACAGGTTCCAGCCTGGCACTTGGGCCAGAGCTGTAGGCACGTGCAGGCTTTTCTGGTAATAGCTGTAGATAAGCCAGCAATCTCTGGTTGCTCTGGAGAAGATGAATGCACATAGCTTTACTAAGCCAGACCCAAGAGGTACTTTTTGGGCAAGGGTGGGGTGAGTTGGAAACATTTCAAGCAGAGATGTATATCATATTCAGGAAATGGCAAACAATTCAAGATGCTGAGACACCGGGGCTATGTAGGGGAAGTAGTAGGAGATGAGATACATTTATTTATTCAGCAAACGTTTATTGAACATTTACTATGTACCTATGTTCCTATGCTTGGCACGGGGTGTATAGCAAAAAAGGGTTCCTGGTCCTAGCTGGTTAGAGCATTGGCCTGTAGACTGAAGGGTTCCAGGTTCTATTCTAGTCAAGGGCATGTACCTCGGTTGCAGGCTTGATCCTCAGCCCTGGTCAGGGCATGTGGGAAGCAACCAATCGATGTGTCTGTCTCACATGGATGCTTCTCTCTCTCTGTCTTTCCCTCTCCCTTCCACTCTCTCTAAAAATCAATGGAAAAAATATCCTCAGGTGAGGATTAACAACAACAAAACAAGCAAACAAAAAACTGGTTCCTGCTCTCATGGAATGGACAGTCTATTAGGGAGCCAGACAGTTAAGAGTTTAAAGCACATTCTGGTGAGCGGCTTTAACCTGTAGGGTTGGGCATAGGACCTGTGCTTCAGAGAGCTAACTCAAGTGGCTGAATGTAAGATGGCTAAAGGCAGGGAGAGACTAGTGGCAGGAAGACTAGTTAGGAACCTCTGCAAACCAAATGAGGAGGTTTGGAATCAGGCAGTGACAGCAGGAATGGAGTGGGAGGGTCAGAGCCTCTCTAAAGGGGTTTCACTGACAGGTTCAGGTGACTGATGGGATGTGATCCTGAGGTTTTAGCACAGGCAACCATGGCTAGCCTAACCTTCTCACAGGCTGAGGGGAGGAAAGGGCTCAATGAGGAGGAACATTAAGTCCTGAATCTTCCTCATGGTGAAAAGCAGGGTAAGGGGTCAAGAAGCAATTTGATAGACAGTCCCTGCTGGGAGGTAGGGGCAAGAGCTCTGCTTCCCCAGGAGGAATTGTCCACTGTGAAGGTTTGCTCTTGACCTCCCAGGATGTATTCCTGTAGAAGACAGGCTGAGTCCATGTGTATGTGGTGGTAGAGAAATGGACTGGAGCTTGCTAGCTCAAAAACCTGCTGCAATGCTTCAGTTGTCATGGCTCGGTGCTCTGGGGCTGCCACTGCCATTGCCATCACATTGCTTTCTGTGATGGGAAATGTTGCAGCCTCTGCCCTGGGCACCAGTCCTGCTGGGAAGTAAGTGTGATTGCTTTTCTCAGGTATCACCGATCAAAGGAAAGGAAAAGAAACAGCAGGAGGCCTGAGAGCAGTTCAGGAGACACAGCATCTGTTGTATCCTATTCCCCAGTCAATTTGTGCCCCCTGTCCAGGGTTCATCTAATCAAAGAGCACAAATACTCAGAGGGACAGGCTGGCACCTCCCATCTCTTGCCAAGTGGGACAGGGTCATCAGCACGGCTTGTAGAACCACAGGAAAATTGCACAGCTGTGGAATGTCATACATTTAAAAACTCCTCCCTTACTCTAGTTGCTTTGGGCATTTCATTTCCCCATCCTAAGAGCCCCACCTGCTCCAACATCTTCTACCAACAAAATTGCAATTGACCTTATTCAAACATCTCATTGCTACCTGAGGGGGCCAAGGTAAAAATAATAAAATCTACAGCTTTTCTGGAAGGCAGTTCATAATCTGAGCCTAATGCCCTGGGCCAGGAAAGAGTGGAGGATGTGTGAGTGTGTAGGATGTGAGCATATACAAGGTGGTGAAAGCTCTTTCTAATTGCAACATGTAGCCATAGGAGCTATTAGGCAGCTCAATGGAAGGGGAAAAGAGAACAAAGTCCTGGTATTATTTTCTCTGATTCCCAACAAAAACACAGCTAGGATGATCAGTCACAGCTTCAGCCCTCCCCACAATGAGTCTTTCCCCTCCTTCCCTGCTGGCCTGCAGCATTGTTCCTTCACTCAGCCGAGGACACAGAGCACTACTTGGCTGATGAGATGATTTTTATGCTTCTCTTTCTCAAGCCCAAAGCAAGTGGCATCCGTTAGCAGCTGAACTGTCGCTACTTTCTTAATGGACATGGCGATAACACGCCCCCCCCCCCCCCGCAAAAAAAACAAAACCCACCTCACGGCCCAATGACAGCACTTCTATATAATCAGATTGGAGGAAGAAGCCAGTGTTGGAGTAGGAAGGGGGAGAAGGGCGTTGAATAAGGAAATCAATTTCAGCTTGAAAGCTCTGAAAGGAGAGGGGACGTGTGAATGGCTCTTTAAGTGGCATCATTAAACCTGGGCAGAAAGGTCGATTGGGCAGAGCAAACCACATAAATACAAACAGATGACATTTATGTCTGGCAGAATTGGTTTTTGTTTAGTTGGTTTTTTTGAAATCACTGAGGAAGAAGCCTGACAAGGCTTCTTCCTTACCACCAGGAATCAAATCTATGGACAGGAATGGTGAGAGAAATAAAATCCATAGCATCTTTCCAAAATTACAGAATAGAATACAATAGTATCTGGTCTTTTTTTTTGTGGGGGAGAGGGATTTCTTCAGGGAGTGAGAGAGAAAACAGTCTCAGCCTGAGGTAACCTCTAAGCCACAAAACGAGCCAGTAAGTATGTGAGAGGCTATGTCTGTATGTGCCTCACGCTGGCTACGCTGCTGTGTCACTGTGAGGTGGGAGTCTGGGTACAGGTTTCACTGCCATTTTATGTCTGTGTGCATCTTCCCCAGACCAGCATCTCTGTAGAAAACTTAAGAGACTTGCAAGCCATCATTTTAGTGGAAAGTAAATTGATTCCTGGGGTTATAGTTATGTCTAAGATCATAGTGGAGGAATTAAGATCCAGGCCTGGGGGTAAATTGGGCAACTACAAAAATGTATTAATAAACCAGAACAGTTGTTCCAGGAACAGTCAAACCTAATCCCTGCCTTTATTTTTGGAAAAGTGACCATGTTGCTTCATGGGAGAAGGGCGGGTAATTGTCCTCTGAAGGTGACATAGAGCCCTTGTGGGCTATGCAGGTCTTCTAGCTCCCCAGTAAAGGGTAAAATGGAAAGGAAGACAGAAGAGGTACTTTTCTTCTACTTCCTCTTATATTTTTATGAGCAGGGATTGAAGACTTTTAAAATCAGTGGTATTGTGAATATGGTCTCTTAGATGTGGGTGAACAGTGGGTCTTATCATCTAGGAAAATCCAGAAGCCTAGGATCAAGCAGGGAAGAAAGTAATTATAACAGAAAATTCCTAAGAAGCAAGAGAACTAGACGATAAAGTGGGTTTCCTCCATTTCTATTGATTAGGGAAGAGCCTGATTACCTCCGTCCAATCCCAGCCCAGATCTCTTAAGTGCTGCCAACTTTCAGAATAGCTGTTTCAGTTTATTTAACCCAGCACTAGGTCCAGAGGAGGTAATGAAAAATTCTTTCACCTGGTTTGTTTCATATTCAAAGACCTTATATTTGAAGATGAACAGATATATAATCACAGAGACCCAATAGATATACTGATATACCATTAAGGATAGTATATCCATATGTACACATTTATTTTATTTTATTTTTTTATATTTTATTGATTTTTTTACAGAGAGAAAGGGAGAGGGATAGAGAGCTAGAAACATCGATGAGAGAGAGACATCGATCAGCCGCCTCCTGCACACCCCCCACTGGGGATGTGCCCGAAACCAAGGTACATGCCCTTGACCGGAATCGAACCTGGGACCCTTCAGTCCGCAGGCCGACGCTCTATCCACTGAGCCAAACCGGTTTCGGCCATATGTACA
Organism: Cnephaeus nilssonii; assembly: GCF_951640355.1. Taxonomy (NCBI): domain Eukaryota; kingdom Metazoa; phylum Chordata; class Mammalia; order Chiroptera; family Vespertilionidae; genus Cnephaeus; species Cnephaeus nilssonii. The sequence continues at coordinate 54,399,362 of NC_137077.1, forward strand.
CATTTACTTTTAACAAATAAGAGAGAAAATGCCCTGTGGTATCAAGCACCACCAAAAGCTACATTGGTTCTTGGAGCTGGTTTCTACAATTTCCATACCCTGATGGGAATGTCAAGGTCAAGTGCTCCTGGGGGACACTAGGAGAAACAGCTAGAGAGACTAATTCTATATAATAAAAACCTAATATGCTAAGTGTCCGGTCATCCATTCAACCAATCGAAGTGTAATATGCTAATGATATGTTAAGGCTGCTCAACCGCTCGCTATGACATGCACTGACCACCAGGGGGCAGACACTCATACCGGTAGGTTAGCTTGCTGCTGGGGTCCAGCCCATCAGAACTGAGAGAGATGGGCCGGACACACCCTGGAGCCCTCCCACGGTCCCTTCCCGGGTCCGATTGTGCACTGGTGGGGTCCTTCGGCCTGGCCTGCGCCCTCTCGCAATCCGGGACACCTCAGGGGATGTCAGAGAACCTGTTTCAGCCCGATCCCGCAGGCCAGGCAGAGGGACCCCACTGGTGCATGAATTCGTGCACCAGGCCTCTAGTAATATAATAAAAGGTAAGGGCTGTTGAATTTATTCATTTATTTATTTTTAAATATATTTTTATTGATTTCAGAGGGAGAGAGAGAAACATCCATGATGAGAGAGAATCATGGATTGGCTGCCTCCTGCAAGTCCCCCAACTGGGGATCGAGCCCATAACCTGGGCATGTGTCCTTGACTGGAGTTGAACCTGGGGCATTTCAGTTTGCAGGCCAACGCTCTATCCACTGAACCAAACCGGCTAGGGCAGGGCTATTGAATTTAAAATCTCTCTCAGCTTGTGAGACATCCATGTTTAGTCTGGAAGAAGTCATTGCTCCTTGAAGGTAACAACTAATTCTGTCTTATGAGCAAAATTAATTCTGGAATCCACTCTCCAGAATCTAACACGAGTATAAAATACCTTATGTGAAAAATAGTACATTTCTAAATGGAGAAATTGGCAAAAATACCTCCCTCTCCCCAGCAGAGGGCACTCTGATATTCCCACAACATAAGTACATTAAGACCTCCTGCCTTCCAGAACCCCTGAAGCTTCTTTAACTGCAGTGTAAAACTATGTTAGGGTGGGGTGAAAGGGAAAGAAACAAGGACAGCTGCACTTGGTGTACTGGGGGAGTTCTTGGCAAAGGCAGACAGTGAAAGGCTGCATGACATAAGCCTATTCACCTGGGAGAGTTGGTCCCTCCAAAGAGGGACCTGGCCAGTGTGTGGCTCAGTGGTTGAATGTCGACCTATGAACCAGGAGATCACGGTTCGATTTCCGGTGAGGGCATATGCCTCACCGGAAATCATTGCGGGCTCGATCCCCAGTAGTGGGTGTGCAGGAGGCAGCCAAAAATGATTCTCTCTCATCATTGATGTTTCTATCTCTCTCTCCCTCTCCCTTCCTCTCTGAAATCAATAAAAATATATTAAAAAGAAAAAGAGGGCTTTTAGCTGTTAACACAATATCTATTTACTTCCCACTGGAGGGAAAGGAATAGAGTACAGAAACCTGTTGAAAATGTGTTATTGAGAATGCAACATAGGATGTGGAAATTCAAAAGACCAAAGTTCAAGTTCTAGGACTGTGACTTTAGGCAAGTCATTTATCCTTTCAGGCTTAAATTTCCCCTTCATGAAGTTGTAGTAAGAATTAAAATGATAAAATGTATGTGATCACATACAAAAAAGTGCTAAACATATCTAAGATACGACTTAAAAAGCATTTACCAGCTTTGCTCACACTCCCAAGAGGAAAAAAAAAAAAAGCTGTCATAGGAAGAATAAGTGCAGGAGAGAGGTAAGCACTTCATGTCTCAAACGCATGTGGTAAATGTAATGGTGAATTCAGAAAAAGGAAAACAAAACACGAAGGAAAGAAAACAATGAGCCCAATCAGACATGTGGCTGCCCAGGGATGGGGATGGGGCAACCTACCTCACCTTTCTTGAGAGGTCAACTTCAGCACCCCTGGAAAACACCAGCCAGGATTTTGGTCTTTCTTCCTGATGGGGTCACACTATCCTTGAACGCTCTCTACCCTTCCCAGATCTAGAGCAGCATTTGCTCTTGCCAGTGCCCAAGACCACTCCCCCCTCCCGCCTCCCCTCCGGCCCCCCAGCCCCGGAAATTTTTATCGTCTTACCTGAGAACTGCTGTGGCATCTGTGGTGGGCTGCAGGGAGAGGGAGACTGAGGCATCTGGTACTGCTCAGAGCCAGGAGGCTGTAGAAACCCCACAGAAGGGCTGGGGAAATACAGAAGAGAGGAGTGGTAAAGAGGTAGAGGGAGGAACACAGCTCATGGCAAACAGCTGCTGCTGTCCGGGCCTCCCCTGTGGGAAGCAGAGGCAGCTCCAAGCCATTCCCAAACCAATTTGCCATGCAATTTCTAAAATCACTAATCAGTTCAAAGTTAATTATATATATTTGTACTTGATAATCTTTCAATTAGGAAGCTGCTAATCAGTGCTACAGATGGAATGTCAGTGACACATGCTCTTCCCAACAGTGTGGAAACACCAGATACATACATGTGCATACATGCACATAACACAAATATACACACACTCTGAGAAACATAATAGACACACAAAGAGAGTGCCAGAGACAGATATACAGTGTAAAAGAGAGATGGGTATGAAAGAACTACGGAGATGTATGATTTTGGATATTTACACAATGGCAAACACAGATAGTCACCTAAAGACAAACAGGGAAAACCCCCCACAAAGCTCAAGACAACAGGAGACATCCTATCTAATAAAAGGGTAATATGCAAATTAATTGTCACGCTATCACAAAGATGGCGGCGCCCATAGCGTCCTGCGTCCTGGCCACGTGGAGGGAGGGAGGGGCCTCTGGCCAGTGTCCCATGCCCTGGCTGCATGGAGGGAGGCAGGGGCTTCTGGGGGTGACGCAAGCCCAGCGTCCCACACCCCAGCCGTGCGAAGGGAGGGGCCTCTGGCCAGAGGCCGGGATGCTGGCGTTGCAGGCCGGGTTGAGGGACCCCTTTGCCCCCGTGCACGAATTTTGTGCACTGGGCCTCTAGTACATATAAAAAGACATAAATAAACATATACACACTGAGAGAGACACACAGAAATACCTGCAAGTAGGCCCAGACTTGAGTTCTAGTTCCAGCTCTGCTTGTAACTAGTTGTATGACTTTGGGTAAGTTCCTTAATATCCCTAGCTAGAACTTCTTCATTTATTAAAAAAAGGGAGAGCCCAACTGGTGTGCGTCATAGGTTGAGCGTCGACCTATGAACTGGAAGGTCGAGGCTCAATTCCTGGTCAGGGCACAGGCTGTGGGCTCAATCCCCAGAGTGGGGAGTGCAGGAGGCAGCCGATCGATGATTCTCTCATTGTTGATGTTTCTGTCTCTCCCTTTCCCTTCGTCTCTGAAATCAATAAAACAATATTTTTTAAAAAGGGAGAAAAATAAAACAAGGGAAGTAGACTAGATATTTCTAAGGTACTTTAAAATTATAATCAGCTATGGTCTATCCAAAATACGTATAAATAGACCATGTGAGATTCATCTATGGATATAAAGAGAGGTATACAGAAAATTATATATATTTGTGTGTGTGTGTGTGTGTGTGTATTCTCCAAATTGCTTCTTTTAATGATGAGCAATCTCTATCCCATAGTTCTGAATCTTGCTGATTAGAAAAATAAAAAATGGGAAATTATAAAGCCTCAGTCTCTGAAGAAGGAATTTTTTTCTGCTAGTGAGCTCTTATGGATATGTCAAATCAATGAGGACAAAAAGAGAATGAACTCACTCATATTCTACCAGCTTTAGGACACTACTGGGATCTCTACCCCTGCCTTTATTTTCTTAGGTCAGTGAAAACAAAAGCATGGTGCAACCGTTGCTGAAGGTCTATGGGAGATGTGTCTGGATTTTTGGGGAGTCCTTACCTTGTACCGTTCTGCTGAGCCGCAGGGATCATGCTGTAGTACACTGGCACCCCCCCCGTCGGAAGACCCCCTTGCACAGACTGGCTTGCAGGGACAAGCATGGGTTGCTGGAAAGGCGGCTGGACCACATTTTGCGAGTCATTACCCACTGGGACCTGAGTGGAGATGAGAAGAGAATGACCACTCGTACGCCCAATGAGTTCATCCAAGAACAGACTAAGGCACTCTAACTTCCTCTCTAGCTCTCAGAGACTCCTCCTATTCTGCTCATCTGCCTAAAGGAAATGCTCACAGAGCTACCTCCATTTCCCTCTTCTCCAAATACCACTCTTGAGCATTTGATGTAGAGAAAGGAGCCTGCTTCCCTTTAGAGCCTACTTTTCTGGGCATGTACTCATTTGCATGAATGTATAAAGATCAAACAATTTAAATAAACACTCTTCTCAGATTCTCTGGGCTTTCTCTCAGAGGGAAAAAACCTAAAATTTTAAGGGGCAAAGTGAACAGTATTTTATGTTAGAGTTGTCAGACTGGATGACGTGGGAGGCTGTCCTCCTTTCCCTCATCCCGAGGACTGGGTGATCTTTCCCAATGCAAAATGCACCCACTTGGTAAGAAGGCAGTGGAGTATACTGAACCACCAGGCCTTGCATCTGGCCCCCCATGCCACTCCTCTGGTTGCTGAGCAGGCCCTGGTTCTGTGGTTGCTGGACCCCTATCATGCCTTGGTAAGTCGCCTGCTGCTGGTTAGGCATCATGGGCTGTAAACCTGGGGATAGGCAAGGAAGAGAAGACATTAGCATGGTCTCAACAATGTTTAGGAGGTCACACTCTATCAGCAATTTTTCTTCACCTGTCTATTTTGCCTTTCCTTTTTCTGGAGATCCTGGGTACCTCTTCAGGAATCTAATCATTCCTGCCTTTTTTTAAAAAACAGGGATGGTAATTCTCTTTCCCAGGCTCCGCCCTTCCCCTACTCACTGTCTTCTTACACCAGCAGTTCCCCTTACCAGGCTGTTGGGATGGCTGAGGCAACTGTTGACCACGTTGGGGGCTGTAGGCCACCGGGTGAGAGAGAGGTCGATATTGCTGGTTGGAGTTAGGATACTGTCCAGGGGGATAGTAAGAAACCTGGATCTATGGTGAGAGGAAAAAGATGTGTGAGAAGGTCCCCAAACTATCAATCAGGGTTGATGGCCAAAAATCTGTAAATGGAGATATTTTGGGTCTGCAATTGCAGCAGTGGTATACAAATTTGAAAAAGAACAGGAAGGACTTGTGTCATGTAGAAAGAAACCTTCTAACTAAAAAGACAACTAGTGGGAAATGGAGGTGAGGAATAGGTATCCCCTCTGGTCTGTCTAAATCGGAGGAAGAGAGAAGAATATAATACTGGACAAACGGAATTAGTGATTTAAGCTGGGAACCAGAGCCACTCACTTGCTGAGGAGGCTGCATATAGCCCTGGGGTGGCAGGACTTGCTGAGTAGGTGTTGCATGGCTAGATGTGGAATAGTTGGAAGTGGGGAGGGGCTGTCCTGTGGAAGCCATGATGAAGCTAGTCTGCTGAGAGTGCTGGGAGATAAGTGAGGGCTGGAACAGAGCTGCGGATGGGTCAGCTGCTTCAGTAGAACCTTGGCGGTTAAGGCTCATCTGTCCAAAGGGATTGCTGAGGTCATCTACCTGTTGGAAAAGTAGTGGAGACTCAAGGACTGAGGTGGTGTCAAGCCCCATGTTCTCAGCTTCAACACAGACACACAGAAATAGCAACCCCATCTACAGCCTTCCTTACCTACACCAAATGTGAGACACTCCTGCCTCTGCCCTGGGAGGCCAGCCTCCTTACCACATGTGAGGTAACAATGGCCACTCTGATGATGATTTTTATTAGAATTTGTCCTGGGGAGATGGGAGCAATGACACAACTTCTATATATAGAAAAACAGGACAAGCTAGTGGGTTAAAAAAAAAAGACTATAAGCCTTTCCATTTCCTGTCTTCCTCCTGCCTCCAACCACACAAAGTGCCCTATGTTGCCAAAAATCCTGTTTTTATAATAAAGGACCAAGATAACACCTTGAATGGATTATGGGTGGCTCGGTTCATGCGGCTCCCCAGCTCTGCCTATGCAGCGGAAAGACTGATGGACTCCCCACTCCTGCTGCTTAGCTCCTTACTCCCTCTCAAGGTCATTTCCACCTATGTTCTCTGATACTTGCCTAGAGTTCTCCTGCCCTTCAGAAACCACTTCTAATTCTCACCTCTGAAAGGAGGCCAGGGTGAGTAGCTGAGCTGGAGGGTGAGACTGACTGGCTAGTCTGTAATTGCCTTCTCTCTCAGCCCTCTCCTCTAAGCAGCAAGAGTGATGGTGTTCCATCTCTCACTTGTACGGTGATAGGTTAGTTTGTTAGCTTCCTTGTCCTTTCTGCTCCCTGGACAGTAACTGACACACATACAAACACATACACACGCAGAGGAGTTCTTTTACAAAAATAACCAAAAACCAAAAAAACACACACAAAAACCACAAAAACTAGTAGGAACAAAAGGTAATGCTTTCCTGTGATTTCACTCTATTTTCAGGGATCTGATCTTCAAGTTAGCTATTTAACTACCTTAATGGGCAGAAACAGATGACAAAAGTACTGGATTGCTGATTATTTTGAGGTCCATATTCTAGGACTTTTCAGAATGGAGATAAGAGGTAGGAGACAAGAGGGGATTCTAGTGAAAAAGCAGACAGGTGTGATTAACATGAAATAAAAATAAGCCAATCCTCCTATATCATGAAAGAAGTTATCAATTATGAGGCAAATCAGATCTTCAAAGGATTTGTAGTCAAGGTACAAACTAAACAGCAAGTGTTATGCTTTAGAAAAGGCTACTTTTTATGTAAAATAACATGGTAACAGAAGGGAACATTTTAAGTTTTTACCAGTGGGACCAGAGAAGTCTGCAATTGTGTTTTTATTTTTAAAGGAAAAGATGAGCCCAGGTTAGATCAACATCTGGTTGCGTTTCCCTTCCTATAACTCAGGGGAACTCAGTGTTCCTCTCTCTTATATTTAGGCATCGTTTGATGGCTCAATTACTGTGATTGGTCACTAGAGAGGAGTATACTTCAGCCTATACTGGCCCCACAAGAAGAAACACCTTTTAACATGGCCCTCCAAAAAGCACAACTGCTTTGCAAGGTTGTCACAGACTGACCCAGACATACCCAGAGATACAGGCCACACAAGGACAAGACAAAAAGGGGTAATGAAGTTTATACCATGTTGTACTGCTGGGGTGGAGACACTGGCAGAAGGACTTGGGGACAGGAGCCTGGAGAGAACTGAACAGGCTGCGGAGAGGGCTGCAGAGCTGGGACAGGCTGTGGACCAGCAGAGAGGCATGTGGAAAAGGGAAGAGAAAAGGGAGGCACAGGGAAAGGCAGCAGGGCAGAGATGGGGAGGAAAAGGGAAGGAACAATGTTAATCATAAAAGAAATTTCACATGAATAGCAAGGCTGCTGAGCAGTATGGAGACCAAGCCCAGGATAGCAATCTCTCCTATCAGGACAGACTCACTGCACACCCCACCCCATTAGCCACTCAGGACTTTGCAGCTGTTGTGACCAATTTTAGAACTCTCAGAGCTGGGGTCTGCTGTCTGATTCCAAACGTAGCTTTTCCCAAAACATTTTTTCTGAACAATGATTCCTGAGGAACATAATCATAAACCCTCTCAAATGTCCATTTGAAAAGAGATCCCTTGGCCTGGCCAGCGTGACTCAGTAGTTCTAAGTATCGACCTATGAACCAGGAGGTCATGGTTTGATTCTGGTCAGGACATATGCCTGCACCGTGGGCTCGATCCCCAGTAGGGGGTGTGCAGGAGGCAGCCCATCCATGATTCTCTCTCATCATTAATGTTTCCATCTCTTTCTCCCTCTCCCTTCCTCTTTCTGAAATAAAAAAACATTAAAAAACAAAACAAAACAAAACGGATTCTTGTTTCTGTAGGAAGCGTCATCCAAGGTCTGGCTGAGCTCTCCCGGCCACACTCCTAATTTCACAGTACAGCTCTCCTGGAGGAAGTGCTCATTCACAAGGATCATCTCCCTCCCGAGGGCAGAAGGAAAAAACAGTCAGTTCACGCCTGGTTCTGGCTACATCCTCTTGCTCCAAGATTGTTCTGTGAAACTCCAGGCTATGAGGGCAGTAGGAAAAATGCCCCCATAAGCAAACAGGGAGGGATTTAGGAATAAAATATAAATAGCCTTAGTTTTAACTTTTGTTCCTTCAGTCCCTTCATTAGCCTCAAGCAGGTGCATTTGGTGTATTCTAAACCAACTAATAAGGAGTTATTTTTTCTCTCTCTTCTTCCTTTCCAGCCATTTCAATCCCTTATCAGTTCTCCAGCCATGGCCCTTGATGGTGGTAGGAGGGGTAGGAGAAAGGGGAGAGGCTAGGAAAAGAGAGGGAAATAACTTTTACATTCATTGTCTCATTTATATATTTTACCTCATTATAGCTTCACAATAATCTTATAAGGAGATATGATAACTTGTATTTGCAGTTAAGATAGTAAGGTTCAGCCGAAACCGGTTTGGCTCGGTGGATAGAGCATCGGCCTGCGGACTGAAAGGTCCCAGGTTCGATTCTGGTCAAGGGCATGTACCTTGGTTGCGGGCACACCCCCAGTAGGGGGTGTGCAAGAGGCAACTGATCTATGTTTCTAACTCTCTATCCCTCTCTCTTCCTCTCTGTAAAAAATTAATAAAATATATTAAAAAAAAAAAAAAGAGTAAGGTTCAGAGAGATTAAATCACACATCCAGGATCACACAGCCAATCTGCAGAACTTGGATGGGAACACAGTTCTACCTGACATATATTCTTCCTCTCCACTCTAGTAGTAGGGAGGGTGGGAAAGAAGCTAAACAGAATTACACCAACATCTTTTTGTTTGTACAATTCTCCTCCCTCCTTTCAAATTTAGAGTAGCAAGAGGTGTGGGAGACCCAAGGTATCAATATCCTCTCCTGCCACTTAAATCTGGAGAGACCCTTTCATAGAGGGGACTAACTTCCAGAAGCAGAGAGTCCAGGAATTAGAAGACCCCCAAAATGGAGAACAATCCTGATATCTGGATTAAGTAAAATGTAAGTCATCTTGGTTAGGAAAAAGTTACTGAGACTTCACTGTGTGACCTGGGCGAGATGTTGCCATAGCCTTGAAAATAAACTCTCAGCTCTCCTGGCATACTTACTTTCTGTAAGCCAGTGGCATTCCAAATATAACTGCTGGCCAAGCTTCTCAGCATGAGCTACCTGTGCTGGTAGCTTTTAAACCCATTTTCTATTATCCTAATCCTCTTCTTTCTCTTAGAGGAGGGCCTAATGTGCTTTAGACCTTATATCCTCCGGAGGGAGAAAGGGTGACCAAAGGGAAAGTGAAGTGGTAAAATAAGGCTGCCTGATTTCCTCATGTGAATTTGTGAGTTTTAAGTAAAAAGTGAAGAGAAAAGAAATGCTCCTTTCTTAGGACTCTCCTGAGAAGCGTAGTGGTAAAGGTAGGCATCTCAGTGCTATTTAAAAAAATATTTTTTTATTGATTTTAGAGAGGAAGGGAAGAGGAAGAGAGAGATAGAAACATCAATGATGAGAGAGAATCATTGATCAGCTGCCTCCTGCACGCCCCACACTGGGGATCCAGCCTGCAACCCCGGGCATGTGCCCTAACCGGAATTGAACCGTGACCTCCTGTTTCATAGGTCGAGGCTCAACTACTGAGCCATGCCAGCCGGGCTGTGCTATTTTTAAGTTATACCACCACAACCTTCAGCTACAGTTTTCTTCTTAGAGAGTCTCAAACTCCCAAGTTAGGGAACTTCCTAAAAACCATGAGGAAGCCAAAGACTGGCCCTGAGGGATGTGACAGTCACCTACTGGCAAATTCTGGACTAAATCATTGGTTTTTGTATACCTGACTGGGCTCCTGGAGAGAGGTTTGGAGGGCTCCTTTTTAAGGCCTATTCCACTTTAAGTAAATTGGGCAAAAGGTAGCCTCTGGCCCTTTAATCCTCAGTCTCACTCCTTGATTTCACATGCACTACTGATATATGATATGGAGGCCTGCTCTAACAGCAGAGGCCTGCCAAGAAGGGAAACAGCACAGTTTAGCCAGCAGTGTCTCCAAGCCTGGGACAAATGTCTCTTGCTACAGAGCTAAAGGTAACTATCTTTTCTCAGTTTCTCTTCCAAAGGAAAATCTTTAGAATAAGCACAGTGGTATGTGTGTGTATGGTCACTTCCTTCATGCCTGCTCTATTATGTACCTTTTTTTATTTTTATTTTTTATTATGTACCTTTTGAGAAACTGAACAATAAGTATTTTGGAGCTCAGCAACTTGAGTTTGGAGAGCCACCAGCACTGAGAGACAGGGACAAACAGAAAAGAAAGAAAAGGGCAATAAGAAGAAGAAGAAAAGGATAAAGAGAGAAGGAGAAAAAGTGGAGAGGAAGAAAAAAGGAACTACATATGGGGGTGGAGGTGTATAAAAATATTAGCAGCTACCACAAATGCTTCAGGGACACCAAAACTTAACCAGGCTAAGAATTTTTGGTTTGGAATTTGTGATCACAATTAATCTCAGGAATAAATTTCTGAGGGAGCAGAGATCTCTATACCAAATAATGCTCCCCAGTTCTCAATCTACAGGGCCTAAATTAGCACCATACTCCCTGCAGGTCAGTCAATACCAACAGCTGACCCACTGACCCTCATGATGCAGAGCAAGAGACAGAATCCGACTGAGTAAAATTTGGGATTCAGGGCCTGTCACTTGGAAATTATTTAAAAAATTTTCAGTCTAAAATGGTTATTCTCTTTATCTTTCTATTTCTGTTCTATTCTTGCTGTCTGTTTCTAGATATGGATAGAAGGAGGAGGCAGATGGAAAACTAAGAGGAAAATAAGGGAGCAAGACTATATTAAAATCCACACATTTTAGAAAACAAACAAAACAAACCCCCAAAAAACTGGGCTCTAGAAAAGTGAAACATACATACACAGAAGATAGCCAGAGAGAGGAGCACAGAGTTTACCCCCTTATAGGTATGAGTTAAGACACAGACAGGGCCCAGCCTGTGTGGCTCAGTGGTTGAGCATTGACTTATAAATCAGGAGGGTCATGGTTCAATTCCCAGTCAGGGCATATGCCTGAGTTGAGGGCTCGATCCCCAATGTGGGGCATGCAGGAGGCAGTTGATCAATGATTCTCTCTCATCACTGATCAATTATATATATATAAACCAACTTCTGGTTGGTTTAGCCTCCGGTTGTGACGGACCCAGGGTTTTTATATATTAGGATGAGATTTAATGAGGTAGATGGTGTTAGAAGAAAGTAAGTCAGGATTATAGAGAAACTAACATATATATATTAGTGGCCCGGTGCACGAAATTCATTCATGCATGGAGAGGGGGGGGGAGTTCCCTCAGCCCAGCCTGCACCCTTTCCAATCAGACATCCCTCTCACAATCTGGGACTGCTGGCTCCTAACCGCTCACCTGCCTGCCTGCCTGATTGCCCCTAACTCTGCCTGCCTGCCTGACTGCTCCTAACCTCTCTGCCTGCCTGCCTGATTGCCCCCAACTGCTCTCCCCTGCCGGCCTAATCTCACCCGCAACTGCCGTCCCCTGCCGGCCTGATCTCACCCCCAACTGCCCTCCCCTGAAGGCCTGATCTCACCCCCAACTGCCCTCCCTTGGCGGCCTGGTTGCCCCCAACTGCCCTCCCTTGCTGGCCTGATCTCACCCCCAGTGGCCCTCTCCTGCCAGCCTGATCTTGCCCCCGCAACTGCTCTCCCCTGGCAGCCTGATCACCCCCAACTGCCCTACCCTGCAGGCCTGATCTCACCCCCAACTGCCCTCCTCTGCCAGCCAATTTGGTTCTGATTGGTCGGTTTCTATGCCAGTCAGCATCTCTGGGCCTATCAATGGGGCCTGATCGGAAAGGCGGGGCTGATCAGCAGCCCCAGTGGAGGCCTGGAGAGAAATGGAGGCGCGGCTGCTGGCCTGGCCTGAAGAGAAAGAGAGAGGCAAGTGCTGATTAACAGCTGCTACGGATCAGACCCTGCTTCTCTCTTCAGGCCTCTCTCCGGGCCTGATTCACAGCCCCCTCAGCAGTCAATGTTGGGTCACCGCATCCTCAGCTGCAGCAGTCAGTGCTGGGTGGCCACGGCAACCCAGCGCTGACTGCAGGACTGACTTCTGGTTGGTTTAGCCTCCAGTCGTGACGGACCCAGGGTTTTTATATATTAGGATGAGATTTAATGAGGTAGATGGTGTTAGAAGAAAGTAAGTCAGGATTATAGAGAAACTGATTTAGGGACTAATATGAAGGACTAGAATGATCTGTATGTGGGTTACATTAAAACACAAAGCAGTGTTTCCTAGATCTTTATGTTTTTTATTTTAGCTTCATTTCACAGTATTTGAATGGGGTAGTACTGGGCCATTCTGGGGTCTTTCCACTCTAGTTTTCTGGGGTATGAGTGCTTGGAACTTGTTTCTTGTACCTATGGAAGAGATATATTTTAGGTCAAGCTGGACTAACTAAACAGAGAGACAAGGGAGCCTGTAACAATTTTAACTACAGCATAACAGAGTACAGACATGGGATTCCTGACTACCAGTGAACACTTTGGGATAAAGCATGGGCTCTATTCATGAAGAGCTCAGAGCAGCTCTCCTCAGGTTACTAAGGAGACTTTTAAACCTAGAATACTGAGATTCCATTTAGAATAGGATTTAACTCTTTTGCTGATGGCTTGGATGGTCCCATAGAAGCAAAACTTCACTCACACCCTAGTTGGTACCAACACCTACCCATCCAGCAAAAGAAGAAGAGGAGCTCTTTTGTGGCATGGAAAACAGAAAATATTGGGGAGGGGGGAGGGTTTGTGCTTTATGGCATAGGTATTGCAGGGGCCTTGCGTGTTATTTCCTTTTCCCCTAACTCCAACATATAAATATGTTTATGGTTCAACAGTCACATGAATACATTCAGTCAGACTATGGTGGGAGCTATGGATTTCTTAAGCTCCATATATAGATATATTGAGCAAAATCATCTTGTTAATTATACAGGCATACTGAGAGATGGGGTATAGCAGAAATGTGTAATGGGGTAAAAGATCCCACTGACAATTTTCAGTAGGAAGAGGAAGAAATATATAAAGCAAAAATCTCCCAGACTGACACTACGAAGAGCACTTTGGCTAAACCTTCATCCTTATTCTTCTTTCCCCAAAACTAACAAATAAGAAATGGGGGAGAGAGTGGCATGTCTCCAAAAACAGATCTTTCCTACCACCCACAGCACAAGAGACATGACTGTACTTCCAGAGCTTGCTTGAATCTGAGCAAAGGGGGACCTGGCACTGAGCAGTGACTCACCTGTGAGATCATGTGATTATTCAAGGGTGGCTGTTGCTGAGACGTGGGTGGGAGAGCAGGAAGCTGCTGCTGCTGCTGCTGCTGCTGCTGTTGCTGGGCAGTACAGGGGAGAAGGCTCCGGACAGACTGGGATGAGGTGACTTGGTTGCACACTTCTGGGGCACCTAGAGCCATACCTAAGGCAAAGAGGAGACCCACCAAGGGCTGTAAGTGCAAGTCATGAACATACCACCCCTGGAGGGCCCAACTGCAGGGCTTTAGTCTTTCTTTGCTGTTCTCCTCACTCTCCTGTCCATTTCCCCAATTGTCTTGGGAAGATACACATATTAGCACGGATGCATTTCAGCTGTCCTGATGATGGGAGTCTTCTTCTTAGCACATTTCTGTTCCCTAGGGACAGTAACTACCTTGATTGTCAATGTTTGGTTTTAGCATTGAACAAAATGTGAGGCTAAGTCAACCTCCCCCAAAGTGCCTAGAATCTGTCCATCATGATTAGATTCAGCATTTCATATAATACTGGTTTGGTGGTGATCTGAAAACATAAATGTTTATTTCCTGGGAAGGTACAGATTCCTAGTCCTTTAAGAGACTTGTTTTCTCTTTGATTTCTTCTCAACTTTCAGCATCTCACAAAAGTTGCTGAGAAGGCAGCCTTGCCTCTCCAAGCACATGCCTGTGTACACAAATACTCACAACTTTCATCTGTTTTCCCCATTTCCAGGCTCTCCAAGTCATGCATGCATTCACACAAAATACTTTTTTTTTAAATTTCTTTATTGATTAAGGTATCACATATTTGTCCTCGTCCCCCCATTCCCATCCCACACCCCTCCCCACACATGCCCCCACCCCCCTCTTGTCCTTAACCACCGGTTAGGCTCATATGCCTGCACACAAGTCCTTTGGTTGATCTCCCCCTTTACCCCCACCCTTCCCTACCCTCCCCCCGAGTCCCGACAGTCTGATCCATGCCTCCTTGTTTCTGGGTCTGTTCTTGTTCCTCAGTCTATGTTGTTCATTATTTCCCCTAGATGAGTGAGATCATGTCACAAAAATACTTTTAATGAATATCTACTACTAGAGGCCTGGTGCATGAAATTTGTGCACTCAGGGGGGAGTCCCTCAGCCCAGCCTGCGCCCTCTCACAGTCTGGGAGCCCTCGGGGAACAGGCTTAGGCCATCAGACGGATATTCTTAGCGCTGCCTTGGAGGAGGGAGAGGCTCCCGCCACCGTCGCTGTACTCATCAGCCATGAGCCTGGCTTCTGGCTGAGTGGCGCTCCCCCTGTGGGAGCGCACTGACCACCAAGGGGCAGCTTCTGCATTGAGCGTCTGCCCCTGGTGGTCAGTGCACATCATAGTGACTGGTAGTTCTGCCGTTCGGTCGATTTGCATATTAGCCTTTTATTATATAGGATTTGTCAGGCATTGTATAATGAACTGAGTACACTAAAATAAAGGGAACACAGTCTTTGCCCTTAAACAGCACAAGATCTCCTGACAAAAGGTGAACACCTACACAATGATTACAATCTCATAAGGATAACTGATGCATCACTGATACAAACAAAATTGTATGGCCCTAACCGGTTTGGCTCAGTGGATAGAGCGTCGGCCTGTGGACTCAAGGGTCCCAGGTTCGATTCTGGTCAAGGGCATGTACCTTGGTTGCAGGCACATACCCAATAGGGAGTGTGCAGGAGGCAGCTGATCGATGTTTCTCTCTCATCGATGTTTCTAACACTCTATCCCTCTCCCTTCCTCTCTGTAAAAAATTAATAAAATATATATTAAAAAATTGTATGAAAGCAAAGATGAGGAATCAATAACTCCTGGAAGGGTTAAAGGGAAGGGTTTAAAGAGGAAGTGGCAGGACAGATAGTTTTGAAGGATGAATAGAAGGCTTATAAGACTGAGAGGAGACAAAGCTAATGTCATATTCAAGAAATTGTTGGAGGGCCAGAGGAAGATAGATATCTTGAAATGAGATTGAGATGGCAAAATAGAGCCAGGAAGTTATGCTGTAATAAGTAACTTAGATTTTACTATGCAGGGAATGGAAAAACATGAATGTTTTTAAGAGAGGAGTGATTTGATTAGATCTATGTTACAGATTGGTAAATTGCCTATAAAAAGGGCTGAGGACGGAAAACCAACTTGAGGGCTAGAGTCATAATTAAATAAGAGAAGATAAAGGCTTGTATAAAGGCAGAGGCAATGGAACTAGAAAGGAGGTATCAGGGAAGGGCAGCAGAGACCCAACAGTCAGAGGCAAAAATCTTCACCACTACTGACCTCTTCTGAGGATAAGACCTACAGAACTTCTGGGAGGAGAATCAAGTCATTCCTTTTTTTAAAAAAAAATAAATCTTTATTGTTCAGATAATTACAGTTGTTCCTCTTTTTCTGCCCCCATAGTTCCCCTCCACCCTGTTCCTACCCCACCCCATGCTCTTACCCCCCCCACCACTGTCCTCATCCATAGGTGTAAGATTTTTGTCCAATCTCTTCCCGCACCCCCACAACACCTCCCCCCCCGAGAATTGTCAGTCCACTCCCTTTCTGTGCCCCTGATTCTAATATATTCAACAGATTATTCTGTTCATCAGATTTTTTATTCACTTGATTTTTAGATTCACTTGTTGATAGATATGTATTTGTTGTCACTTCGTTGTTTGTAATTTTTATCTTCACCTTTTTCTTCCTCTTCTTAGAGAATACCCTTCAGCATTTCATATAATACTGATTTGGTGGTGATGAACTCCTTTAGCTTTTTCTTGTCTGTGAAGCTCTTTATTTGAACTTCAATTCTAAATGATAGCTTTGCTGAGTAATCTTGGATATAGGTTCTTGCTAATCATCACTTTGAATATTTCTTGCCACTCCCTTCTGGCCTGCATAGTTTCTGTTGAGAAATCAGCTGACAGTTGTATGGGTACTCCCTTGTAGGTAACTAACTGTTTTTCTCTTGCTGCTTGTAAGAATCTCTTTGTTTTTTGCCCTTGGCATTTTAATTATGATGTGTCTTGGTGTGGGCCTCTTTAGATTCCTCTTGTTTGGGGTTCTCTGCTCTTCCTGGACTTGTAAGTCTATTTCTTTCACCAAGTAGGGGAAGTTTTCTGTCATTATTTCTTCAAAAAGGTTTTTAATATCTTGCTCTCTCTTCTTTTGGCACCCCCATAATTCGGATGTTGGTACGCTTGAAGTTGTCCCAGAGGCTCCTTACACTATCTTCATATTTTTGGATTCTTTTTGCTTTTTTCTTTCCTGGTTGGGTGTTTTTTGCTTCTTCGTATTTCAAATCTTTGACTTGATTCTTGGTATCCTCTAGTCTGCTGTTGGATCTCTGTATGTTATTCTTTATTTCAGTCAGTGTATGCTTAATTTCTGACTGGTCCTTTTTCATATCCTTGAGGTCTCACTAAATTTCTCCGAGGTTTCTAGAAGATTCTTGAGTAACCTTATAACCGTGGTTTTGAACTCTATATCCAGTATTTTGCTTTCATGCATTTCTTTCATTTGTGACTTCTTTGTCTCCACATTTTGGCTGTTTCTCTGTGTTTGTTTCTATTTACTGGGTAGCTGCTAAGTCTCCTTGAGTTGATAGAGTGGCCTTGTGTGGTTGGTGTCCTATAGGGCCCAGTGGCTCAGCCTCCCCAGTCACTTGAGGTGGACGTTCTTGATGCACCCTCCTGTGGGCTGTTTGTAGTTAACCCTTGATTGCTTGTTGTAGTTAACCCTTGATTGCTGTTGGTATCACTGGGAGGAATTCACCTCCAGGCCAACTGGCTGTGATGACCAGCTGTTGTCTACACTGGAAGATCTGTTGCGCAGGAGACACCCGTATGGGGCAGGATTTGCTTCAGTGGGGCTTTGGTGCTCACTGAGTCTGCCCCTTGAGTGTGTCTCTTATGGATGTGAAGAGTTGTAATCCGGTATGGTCTCACTCTGACCACTGGATACACTGGCTCTTGGATCTCCAAGGAGGTGCAAGGCTGGCCACTGTCTGGGGCCACCCAGCAGGAGCTACAGAGACATCTGCAGACTCCTCCTCTTTGTATGGGGTTTGGAGGTGCCCAGACGAGGCCCAGCTGTGAAGCGAGGCCGCTGCTGCCTTGGGCCTTCTTTTGGAAGCTCTGGGGCTCTCTGATCCAGCTGCAGTTTGACAGGTTTTAGGCGAAAGGATAGGCCATTCATATGCAAAAGCTTCTGCGCACAGCTTGGGTGGGGTTGCAAATTGGGTGGGCAGGGTCTCTGGGAATCACCAGGGCGGAGCAAACAGCAATGGCTGCCAGTCAGCCCTGAACCAGAGAAGTCCCTGGTTCTCTGTGTCCTTCGCCCCCATGCAGGAACAATGATCGCTGAGAGCAACTCTAAGAGTAAGCCACCCTCGAGTTCCTGTCCAGATGCCAGACAGTCCAGTTTCTCCCCATATGTGTCTGGGTCCCCCAGAGTCTCGCCCGGAACTGGAGTCCAGAGTAAGCAGGAGCTTATATCTCCCTCCTGGTTAAAAGAGCAGCACATCCAGGTGCCAGCACTTTCTGCACCTCTGCACCTCTTACCAGTCTCAATGCGTTTTCTTCACCTCTCTAGTTGTGGAACTTCCACTCAGCCAGCTTTCCTGCGGTTCTTGGTGGTAGTTGTTCTGCCATTTAGTTGTGGTTTTTTTTTTAAAAAAATATATATTTTATTGATTTTTTACAGAGAGGAAGGGAGAGGGATAGAGAGCTAGAAACATCGATGAAAGAGAAACATCGACCAGCTGCCTCCTGCACACCCCCCACTGGGGATGTGCCCGCAACCAAGGTACATGCCCTTGACCGGAATCGAACCTGGGACCTTTCAGTCCGCAGGCTGACGCTCTATCCACTGAGCCAAACCGGTTTTGGCTAGTTGTGGTTTTGATGTGGTTGTGAGAGGCAGCAAGTATAGGTGATTACCTATGCCGCCATCTTGGTTTTCTCAAGTAATTCTTCATAGGCAGGAGGATGGTGGAACAGAGTTCCACTGGGCATAAAGAGCTAAATATCCCTCTGCTAAGAGTGCAACAGGAATAGATGGAGAAGGATTCACAGCAGATGAGAAGAGCTAAAGGGTGGCTACAGGGCTGGCAGGTGGAACTCATGCTCCTTTTCTCAGTGACAAGCTCCAGGGAAGCAGCCACAGAAGTACCTCTCTAAGTCCTAGCCTATTGGCTGCCACCAATGAATTACAAATAGCTAAATTCTAAGGGTTCCCTCTGCTCTACAGACCCTCCTTATAATCTCAGAGGCCACAGAATGAAAGCAGCTATCTTCTCATCTCAGTATGTGACCTGAACCTGGGCTTATAGGGATGTCCCACCTCAGTCAGAAATCAGATCAATTAATCTAATCCAATCAGTCCCCCCCCCCCCCCCCCCAATTAGGAAAGGTCTGAAAGAAAATCAGAGAGAGTACTCAAAAGAACAATGGATTAATTCAAGAAATCAAATTTCCCCTCATCTGGCTGTGTTAGGTTTCCAGGACAGAATATTGGGACAAGTGTTTTATTAAAAGTATCAGGGCTGGGGAGAGGTCAATGGGAAAAAAAGGAGACATATATAATACTTTAAACAATAAATAATTTAAATTTTAAAAAAAGTAAGTATCAGTGTGATTTTTTGCAAACGACAATCAAAACATGATAGCATGACACAGGTGAGAAGCTGTAGTACCTGGCCTGGAGATCCTTCCTGCACTGCCAGCTTTACTGTTCCCAATGCTGTCACCCCGGGTGAGGATAGAGATTCCGCTGAAACTGCTGGCTTTGGTGACAGGGGGCCGCATGCTTCGAACAGAGCCATCAGAGTCCGTGCTGCTCCAAGGCCGTGGCTCCAGGGATTTGAGTTCGCTGTCTGTGCTGCTCTGGCGGCTGCTTGAGGTGCGGCTTAGCCCCTCACGGTTCCCCCTGCAGAGACCACAGTGGTCAGAGCACCCTCCACCTATCACTTCTGCAGAAGGGCTAGGAGAGAGTTCATTTCTATTCTTTCAATAACAAAGAAGGGGTGAGGTTGGGGAGAGGATGGACACTGACTTCTTGTTAGTTGGCTGGCCCACCAAGAGTTGATGAGAGCAGACAGAACAATACCCGGTATATTAACAAAGAGCATTGGGGCACATCTGGAAGACAGCGTACTGGCAACTCAATACAACAGACCAGAGGTGGGTGGGAACCACACACATGATGCTGAGATTGGCTGTGGTCTCTTCCCCCAGCTCCCCACTGTAGGACCCCAGACATGCAGGAAATAGTGGGGAGCAGAGGGGTACCATTTCTTTCTGGGAGTTCTTAAAACAAAAGGACTCCTAGAAGTTATCAGTGCTAGAAGGCAGGAGTAGCCAATGACATGGATAGATCCCACAACAGGTCTTCCACATAATGTGTCTAAGACAGCAGAGGTGTTTCTTTCTTTTTTTGTTAATCCTCACCCGAGGACATTTTTTTCCATTGATTTTTAGAGAGAGTGGAAGGGAAGGGAAAGGGCTGAGAGAAACACTGATGTGAGAGAGACACATCAATTGGTTGCCTCCTGCATGTGCCCAACGAGGGCTGGGGATAGAGCCTGCAACCAAGGTATATGCCCTTGGCCATTATTAAACCCAGGACCCTTCAGTTCATGGGCTGACGCTCTGTCTACTGAGCCAAACTGGCTAAGGCGTTTTAAAATATATATATATTTTAAATTGATTTCAGAGAGGAAAGAAGAGGGAGAGAGAGGTAGAAACATCAATGATGAGAGAGAATCATTGATCGCTGCCTTCTTCACGCCTCCCACTGGGGATCAAGCCTGCAATATGGGCATGTGCCCTGACCAGAAATCAAACCATGACCTCCTGGTTCATAGGTCAATGTTCAACCACTGAACCACGCCAGCCGGGCAGAGGTGTTTCTTATGACCACTGTTTCTGGGGTGGGAAGAGTATAGTGGACTAAAGGGGCACTCTGGAAAGCTCAATCTGATAGTCTGGAATTGACCTAACCTGTTTTGTGGAAGTTAGTTCTGTATTGGCATCTGGGAACAATTGGTTCCAGGGTCTCTAAGGACTGAAGTCTTTGGCATGATCAAGCAAATATGCTCTTGGGACCCAGGATGGCAAGCAGCAGAGGACGGACTGTGCCTAGTTGCCTCCATGTAAATAACCCTGCTGCCCTAGGCAAGGTGAAAGGCTATGGAGAAAAGGGATTCATCCTCTTATTTTGCTTTAGAAACATCAGGTTATCCTGATGCTATAATTGCTGCTTGTGTCTATAAAGTGCTATACTCAAGATAGATAGGGTTGGATTGAAAGTCCTAAGTCTTATTGAGCTCTTACCACCTCTTAATCCATAAGCAACCAAGAATGAGGGGTTTTCCTTTCACATCTCCCATTCCCAACAACTAATAACCTAAGGGAATCAAATGACAACAATTACAAAGATTTTGGTATGTATATTGGGGAGCAATTGAGCAAAACTCATAGTAGCTTGAGCTCCATCCTTTTCACCATCATTCTACCTAAGGCAATCCCCTTAGTCTCAAAGATACCAGGTTCACAGTTATTCTAATATAGAAAGGTATTTTTCTTTCTTTCTTCATTGATTTTTGGAGAGATTGGAAGGGAGCGGGAGAGGCAGAGGCAGAGAAACATTGACATGAGAAAGACACATCAATTGTTTGCCTCCCACATGTGCCCTGACCAGGGCTGGGGGTTGAGCCTGCAACCAAGATAAGTGCTCCTGATAGGACTCGAACCCAAGACCCTTCAGTCTTCGGGCCAATGCACTAGCCACTGAGGAAACCGGCTAGGATGAAAGGTATTTTCCTTAAGGGGATAATATTAAAGACAATACCTTTCTTTATAGACTATCTGCTCCAAAGGTACTTTAGAGAAGATGGGCAAAATATTTGCCTGAGTCACGATTTTTAGTTGTTTAGCTAAGCCAGTCATGGTGGGCTAACAACACACTGGCACAGCTGGTTAGTGACATACTAATTCTTCTCTGAATTCCAAGTAGATTTATAAAGACCTCAAAACTACTCTCTATATCATTAGAATAGAGGGCTAGAAAATATGCCTGGTTCTCCAAAACTTTATCCCTTTTTCTTGGGGATGTCAAAGTGGAATGGGAAACAAGAAAGAAGTATAAACCAGGGAATCTCCAGACCTCAAGTGAGAGCCAATAGCTCCATCTTAATGGACACAGGCAAGTCTACTGAGAGGACTCAATAAAGATATGTGTGTTTTGGGGTAATGGGATACAGCAATAGCAATGGATGAGGCTGCTTATTAGACATTACAGCTTGAATTTTGCAAAAGTCCTAATGGCCTTTTATACCTAAATCAAACACAGTACTATCTATTAGAACAATTGTGCCACTTACTTTTTCTACCAAAGGACAGTGAATGAGTCAACTTTAAACCAAACGCCCTGGGAAGCTTGAGCCAAAGTGGCAGCACTTCTGTACTCATCCAGTTCCCTCCCCCAAGATAGTGATGGCCAAGTTCTCAAAATGTGGCTCGTCTGATCATCTTCTGACTAACCTGAGAGTTAAAGAATCTAAGTTGAGTCTTGGTCAGGAAAGAGATCAGTTTTCCTTCCCTACGAATACACCCAACCTCTAGTCAAGTCTTTCCACTTTACTAAAAATAAGGCAGTGAGGGAAAACTACCAAACGCAATTCTGAGCATTGGATTGGATTGTGTGTTAGAGAGATAAGGGTGAAGAACAGAGAAAATTCACACTTTATACTCCTGTGAAATCAGAGCTGACTTAGTTTTTACAAGTAGATTCAGTGCTGTGAAAAGTCCAGTTTATTGTGTCTGGGAAGTGGGAAGAGAAGTTTGTGGAAGAGGTGGCAAAAATATCAGTAACCCTCATTGTGGCTTATTTATCAGTGGAATAGAATTTTTCAAAGGATTGGGAAGCTGCCATAGTTATTGCCAATTGTGGATGAGGAAATCTGGTATATCAGTATTTATTTCACAAACTTGGGAATAAAGGTATAAAGCAGTTAGAGAAGATCAGCTTCTAAGGATTAGAATTCTGAACTAGTACCCAAATAGAGAATGAAGTACCCCTTAAGAGTTCATGGAGCTGCATTTAAATGACATAGATTTTTAATCAAAACTCAGTATAGAAAGCAGCAGCATAAAGGAGGTCTGGATAGGAGAAGGCTGCACCTGCTAACTAGATCCTTCAAGTTATCCTATATAATAAAAGGCTAATATGCAAATTGCCCCCTTGGGAGTTTGACCGGGAGTTTGCTCGCTTGCTATGATGTGCACTGACCACAAGGGGGCAGCATGGAATAGGGCAGACGACCAGCGGCAGTGGCAGGGCGCTGAGGGAGGGAGGGAAGGAGGAGGTTGGGAGGTGGGGAACCTGATCGGCCCTGATTGCTGGCCAGGCCTAGGGACCCTACCCGTGCATGAATTCTGTGTACCGGGCCTCTAGTTATCTGCATAGTTGATATAGTTTGATGCTCTGCAACACTAATAAGGGCATCATCCTTAGCAGTAAGTCTGAATTAGGGCTCTGAATGGAACAATACTCAGATAAGAAGGAGTGATGCTTGTAGAGAGCTGGTGTGGTTTGATGAAAAGTACACTGGACAAAGAGTCAGTCCCAGTTTTGCCACTAGTAGCCATGAAAACATGAGTTGGTCACTTAAATGTCTCTGCTTTTGTTTTCTTTCATGTAAACCAGTTTATCAAATCAGTGAGAGAACTGAATCAGCTAGTGTACTTTAGCAACTGTCAAGCACTGTGCACGAAGTCACACATAGAAGTTAGTTTAAAACTCCTGTTTATTATAGGTATTCTGGCATGAATTCTAACTGAAGTGTACAATATGGAACAGGAACTTATTATTTTTTTTAAAGGGGGACTCTATCTCGACCACCACCACAAATGCAGAGCCCTTTCTGCCTGGGGCTTTCATATGGACATAAAGGTGGGATAGTCTAGGAAAAAAAGTTCAAAGATATGGAAAGGGAGATAAATCCTCCAACCCAAGAATGGAAAATCTCTCTATCCCAACCTCCAGATGGCTTAACTAACTTTAGAAAGGATAACACGGAAGGGACAACTGAAGTACTGGGGATGAGAGCTCTAACTAATCTGAGTTAGTAAGGTCCTATCAAGCTTAGGATTCAAAAAGACAGAAGCCCTTTGGAAAGGATTAGACCTGAATCCTGGTATTAAATATTGTGCTCTATAGTTTTTCTACGGCAAATGGAAAGAATATATTTAAAATGAGTTGGTGATAAGATAGGGTCCTAAAGTAGCTCTTCTCTCATCACCACCTTTAGTAATCTGCTGGGGTGGAACGGAGAGACTGAAATAAAAGGTTCTCATGACTGCTTTGTGGAAAATGGAGAATATTAGATACTGGAGAAGTTAGTACAGCAGCTTTCGCCAATAATTAAGAACAAGTCATGAACAATAACATAAAGGTCATGCTCTAAAGACCTCCTAAGGTAGACAATCCTTTCTGAGTTCCTTCTTGGGCCTCAGAAGTGGGTCATCTTACCCATTACACATTGTTCCAAAGAGAGAACTACATAGACAGAGGTATTTGTATGTATATGTGTTAGTACTATTCTTTCTTAAAGATACAAAACATTCCCTATGCTGGGTCAGGGATAAGCTCTTCATAACTTTCCACAGATTCAGAAAAGGTAGCTTAAAAGACATCCATTCTTTTTTTTACCTTAATATGTTGAACTCCTCCAAAAATGCCCAATTCCAGCAAATTTCTGGGAAGAAACAGTACCTATCCCATATAACTATTTGGTCCCCTTCACCACCTATCCAGGACTTAAAATGAAATCAACAACAATAAAAATAAAGTCATTGAGCAAAAGCCGTGTTTTTTGTTTTTTTAATGGGGACAAATATCCAATGTTGCAAAAACCACAAACTGAATTATTCCACAAGCAGCCATGCATGGAGCAAACTCACTCCGCTGAAAAGATTACAGCAAAACAAAACAAAGCAAAACAAAACAAACAAACAAATTTAAAAAAAAACAAGGAAAGGTAAAGATTACACAGAAGTACCTAAAAATCTGCCTTCTCTTGTGAGAGCTAGAAGAAAAGGCTTCTTTGGAGAGTCTGTTGGTTAACATCAAAGAAAAGCATCATTACAGGATTATATTAACCTCACTGAAAAGCTCAATGAGAAGCAGAGAACATGCTAAGTGGTACTAACCTGATGTCATTTAGATATCCGTTCTGGCCAGTCTAGGTGAGGGGGAGAAAACGGAAAATAACTTATAAGAAAACAGCATGGCATAACCGAAAAGGGTGTCCATGATGCTATGAATACCCAAGGTCCTCAAACCAAGCTCACCCCCCAACAGGGAGAGAGGGAGCAGGGACAGGATGACCCACACCCACACACCCACTCTGACTTCTCATCTTTAATGGGAAAGAGCATTGAGCATTTTTAGCCTTCCCAGAGTGTTAAAAAAGAGAGGTTGATAAAGGTAGGAGTATGGAAAGGAGGAAGAGGAAAGTATTAACCTAACTATTATTTCCTTTTTAAGCTCTAAATTTATTCTCTCTAGAGGTAAAGTGAGCATAATAATTGGTGTGCTTGTCCTAAAGAATGTGTTCAAAGAAAGGAAAAAGGGAGACAAGAGAAAGAAATTTCGTTGTTTTTTTTTTTTGGAAATCATCCTCAATAATTATCCATTTCTGTCCTCTACACTGGCCAAAATGAAAGACATTCTGACCTGAGACCTAATGAGAGTAAGAAATTGGGGAAGCAGGTACTTTTTAGAGCCTAGAAAAATGAGAAAATTAAAAGCCTGAAACATTCCTTTTGGGGATATTTCCTGAAAAAGCCACTGAGCTGAGTGAAGTAAGCTTTATAGTGGACTCCCAACCCTTAGAAAAAGGTACCAAGAGTATTGAGCAGAGTGGACTCCACACAGAGCAGAGCCTAAATGGGGCAGTTTTCCCAATACACAGCTCAGGCTCCAGAGAAGGCTGCAGCATCAGCATTTCCATCCAAACACCCTTCTTGCCACTTCTCTTTTTTTTGGCCTGCCTTTTCCTCAATTCCACCCTTAATCATCTCCCTTTGACTGGCCAGGTTCCTCTCCACATGGGAATCTTTGGAATATGGTGGACTTTGGCCATTTTTTTTTTTATCTACACCTTCTGAGATTCCTGATGCCTCTACCTACAGTAAGATGTAGGAAGTGCTGAAATGAAAGTGATAAATCCGCAAGGTAGGTAGACATATTCCAGTGTTGTTCATAATTAGCCCCAATACCCTGTTAAAAGTTGCTTGTACTTTCAGAATAGCTGTGGCTTTGCTAATATACTGGCATGGTGGGACAGTCATTTTCCATGTGTCAGTGAAGCAGAGGTCCACATCACAGACTGCTATGCTATGTCACTGGTACTTCTTAATCTAAAGAGCTCAGAGCAAAGCAAACTACTGAGAGGTAGTTTACTTTAGGGGTTAAGAGCATGGACTTGAGCCAGACCACCTGAATTAAAACACCAGCTCTTTTACTAACTAGTGGTGTGATCTTAGGTTACTTAACCTCTCTTTGCCTCAGTCCCACATTTATAAAATGAGGAAAATAATATAACCTAGTATGAGGATTAAATAATTTATGCAAAGTGCTAAGAGAGTATCTGAAAGATAGTAAAAACTATATAAATGTTTTCTATTATCATTCCCCAACCTGCTCTGTCACAATTTAGGGTCACCACCAGCCACAGCCATGTACAAATGATCTCTTTTCATTCCACCCAATTGGTTTGCAGGTAAAGGTTAGAGAATCCTCTTTGAGGATTATCCAATTATCCTGATTGGATAATTGGAGGACAGATTTTTCTAACTCAAAATGGAAGTCTATGTAACAGAAGGTAAGAAGATTCCTTCTTTTTGGACCTTTGGCCAGAAGGTTTGTCATATATCTGTCCCCAGTGAAGAGGATCCTTCAAACATTTGGGTCTCCTGAGACAATGGAACAAGTTCATAGAGGAGTTCAGTTTTCTTAAAGTTGGAGACAATATTTTTCTGAGCTAGGTGATGATGAAAAGGTATGTGTGTGTGTGTGTGTGTGTGTGTGTGTGTGTGTGTGTGTGTGTGTGTATTCTTCTTGACGGAGGGGAGAGTGGGGAAATGGGAGGAGAGTAGTGTCCATCTAAGTATATTGATTATAACTGGCTATGTTTTGACAATGAAGGGAGGCTGGTTCTTCCTCTTTTGTTTGCTAATTTGATTGTAAGATGGTGCTGCTAACTGGATCCTACATTTTCTGGAGATTTGTTCCCCTCTTCCCTATCTACGGCCTTTCCTGAATTTCTGCTATGTTTCTCTTCAGTCTGGTAGGCAAAGGTCACCAGATACAGGGGTATCAACTATATTTGATTTGGCTCACAACTCTTAAGAATAAAGTTGCCTAAAGTGATTCATGCTGGCTTTTGGCCCAAAGAGCCAGTCCTATTCTAAGAAGCAAGTTAAGAAATATAGGAAGAAAGAAACTTTCTGTTCAGGTAGAGACTGGAGGGACTAGTGAGTGGTACCTTCTGTGAATATGGAATGTGGAGCTCAGAGAATGATGCCAGATCTGTGCTCTAACAATCACCAACATATCCTAAAAATGAGGCTGGCCAAACAAGATAAAATGTATAGGCTGTGTGGACACTAAGTCTTCCACTTAGAAGCAAAGATGCCTAAAATGGATAGTGGAAGTGAAAGAGGGTAAGTGGGAGGAGGGTTTGACAGGCAAGATTCAAAGCCCTTCCATAAGCCCTGCCAAACCATTTCTATTTTCAGTCTAATCATATCCACCAAATTCAGCCACTCCATTTGTTCTCTTTATATGCCATACAGCAGAATGTAATAAAAAATAATACAAACAAAACTCTGCAGCTTCCTAACAAGCCACATTTAATTTTAGAGATCAAATTTGGGGCTGCCTGATTTTGGTTAAAAAGCAACAACAACAACACATTTATGGAGGGTTCATTCCATTCACAGTTCCAAAGATTAAGAGCTAAAAGCTATGGGCTGACAACTCTCAGAAGCTACACTTACCTCTCGGGCAAATATTCTCTCTCGGACCCTTTGATATTCCTCCTCTCTCTCTTCTATTGACTTGCTCCTCCTTCCATCCTGCAATGGAACTCTGATCTAGATCGATGAGCAGAATTAAGCTAGTTAAGTTCTCCTCGTACTGCAAGCTCACTGCACACCAGCAAGGAAGAGAAACCGGGAGAGTTTACAGTTGCCATTAAAAAAAGGGGGGGGGGGAAGCACTAAAATTTCCAGTGTTGGACAGGTTTCACTGGGTACATCTGACCATGCAGTTTGGGAGATCAGGTTTTCTGGATGGTTGGGGCCTCTCCATCTCCCCACCCCCACCCCCAGAGTATCAAGAACAACAACTATTTATAAGGATTGGGTTGCTTCCTTATAGTATTCACGTACTCTCCAATCAGTAAGGATCAAGAGAATAGCTGAGGGAAGAAACAACATTGCTCTGAAGGGAAAGCAAGGGATAGGAGGAAGCTAGAGAAGGAGAAGAAACATGTAATTAGCAGAGCTGAATGTAGAGAAGAGTTTTACAGATCTAACACCTGATATTATCCCTTCTTTAGTCACTAATGAATGCCATGTCCTGAAGATCCAAGTTGTACACAGCTCGGCAAAGAAAGCTTTGGAAATAAAATCCCAAGGGTAAAGCTAAACTCAATGCTTAAGAATTTTTTTCTCATCTTAACTGTAACTCCTGGAGGGAGGGAGAGAGAGAAATTACAAAAATAGAGAAGAAAGAGAGCAACACAATGAGGTAAAGAGAAAGAAATGGCAAAGAGAACAGAAAGAAGGATGGACAGAGAAAGGAACAGACAAGATAAGGTGGAAGGAGGGGAAACAGAGCGATAGAAAGGGAAAAGAAGAAAATGGTGGATAGGGAACCTTACATTCTCTGAGAAATGTAGTGAGGTGACTAAAGGGATGGCTGAGCAGATCACCACCTCTGGCTGTCTACCACCCAACTCTCCCACACTGTCTTTTCCTCTCTTGGCTTGTGAGTTATGAGCACTATCTTGGGTAGGGTGTTATAGAGTGTCCTTTCCCATACTGTCTTGAAGGCAAGGAGCTCTGAGGGAGGTAACCCATCAAATGAATGTCATCAGGTTATAAGATTCTGACCTTCAATTCAGAGGCTTTGGAAACTTTAGATGAAACAACCAAGAAGACTGCTGCTCTGGGCTGACTTTCCCCACCTTCACCAATCTCCAGAGGTAGGCATGCCTTCAGGAGTATCAACTTTTGACTAGATTTAGTTCTCACTAGTCTGAAGAACCTAAATTCTACTACATGTCTTTTTACAATCCCATTCCAAGAAGACACAGGACTTTATGGCACTATATTGTCTTCAGCCCCTAGTACTAGTAAACCAGTGGCAGAGTAGAAAGTACGTAATGGGCTTTGAGGTCAGGCAGGATCTCAGCTCTGCCACCTCTGAGTAATGTCACTTCAGGCAAATAACATCTCTTAGCCTCAGTTTTCTTACATTTAAAGTGGGGCTAATAACCCCCATCTACACTGGGGTGTGAAGATTAAAAGATAATGTATATGTGTTAGGAACAGAATCTAGTTCAGGAAAAACACCCAAAAGAATAGCAATTACAGTGTTTATTATTAGTATCACAGACAGAAAGTGCACAGAGCCTAACCTATTGTGAATCAAGCCTGAAGCTGAGAGATAAAATAGGGACAAATTCCACTCATGTGCCTTGAGGCCTGAATAATTCCTGATCCACAGAAAAAAAGGTTTTAGGAAAATGGAGAGAAGGGCATCAGGATGGAAAGGCTCTTTCTTATTTTTTAAAATTTGTTTATCTTTTTGTATATTTCGTTGCTTTCAATCAGACCCAGCATGTTTGTCCACAACAGATAATGGTACTTTTCTCAAAAAGATTCCCTCAAATATTCAAGTAACAAGCAGGAAAGTCCTGGTCTCAAGATGATACAATATCCTACAGAAACTAATTTTGACTCTAGAGGTAAGATATTACTATAGTTATCATTAATTAGCAAGGCTCATATTGGCATTACCCAACCATGCTCTTTAAACCTTAATCCTGGTTCTCCACCTAACCTCCTTTGGAGGTCAAGCAGAAATAGGCTGGATCTAAACTCTACATGTGGCTAGAAAACTAACCCACAAATAATCACTTGCTATCTAAAGGGTGAGCTCAAAGTCAGAGGAAAAGCCAGGCCCTTAAAGGAAAGGATGGGGCAGATTGTTCACTTCTTATTCCTATAGGAGTGGATCAAAAAGGGGATATTGTCTGAGGCTCCCAACGTCAGAAGCCAAATTAACTCACTCACCTTGGTGGAAGGACTTAGGAAAAGAATTTGCAGAAAAGGATCAGAAACACCTTTAAAAGTGGGTAAATCAGATCACAAGTTTGCCAGTTCAAGGCTAGTCCTGAACTAGGATAAGAGTGGAAGTGGGATAAAGTAGCTTTGAGTGGTTCCTAAAGAAATATCCCTAACTATTAAAGAAAAAAAGAATGAAGTCATCAACTGAATCAAGGCAGAAGCAGGGAGGGACCTTGCTTTGTCCCTAAATGATGTGTAATTAGAAGTCAGTGGCAGAACCAGGGAGTTCCAGGACAAACAAGAAAACCCAGCAAACCTCAGCACCATGTCTCTCTGGGCTAACGGGTGGCATTCAGCTCAGCAAGTGTCAACCCCCAACATTAAGCCAAAGCCAACTCAATATAGCTCAATATATTTTTCCATATTTCTAGTTTTCTCTATCCCACAAAAATTCTTCTGCCCTCCCAGTTTCTCTTACTGCAATCTCTCTCTACACCCACCCCTTTCCATTCTTTACCTGGTTATCATCTCTGTCCATACTGGCATCATCTCTCTTGAGAATGAATCTCTGTTGAAATTCTGTATTCTTCTCATCCTTTATATGTTCTGAGAACCTCTGTTCAGGGCTGGGATTGGGAGAAAAATGTGGAAGGGAGGAAAAGCCCTTTTGTTAGGAAGCAGACCTCCTAGTACAGGTCTCTTAAATTCCACAACTCTCATCAGGTGGATTTCTGGAGTCAGGCATTCAAAAAGTCACATAAGGTGTAATGAAGTCCTCAGGGTCTGTTCTTTATACATCTACAACTTGTCTTCCTCCAAAGTTATATCTCTCCTATCAGCAAAGGTGAAGAGAGGCCAGAGCCAGTCTTCACAAAACATCAGTGCCTCTAGAATCTATATCCAACACCTCACAGGAGTGAGGAAAGAGGAGGAATTGATAATACAGCCTCCCACCCCCACATTCCCTTCCTACCCCAGAAAGACATCTTGATCCTATAACCTTCCTCTTCCACCCCAGAAGCTATCCCAGGAAAGTCTTCCCAATCTGTGGTTTCCTCCCTTACATTCTTGTGTTACTGGTTTTGTTGATAATGACAGCTTTTCCAGTTTGATCAACATTGTGGTCCATCCCAAAATAGGCAGCTACCCGGTGTAATAGCATCCGGTGATATGAGGTCATCTGAGGGAACTTCTTGAACTGGTTACTGAAGGGAAAACCGGGGGAGGGAGAGGAACAAAATAAAGATAAATAAGAGCCAATTGTAGTTTTCCTTAAAAGTATCTAAAATGGGTAATTTCTTAGGAGAAACAGACATATTATAAGAAAGATATTTATTCAATGGGAACCAACAAGGTTCTCTCAGCTTAACAATAGTATTTTATAGACCCACTAACACACATTAAGACTACTCCTTAAGTCCTAGGTCTCATCCACCTGGATGATAGTCTACAAAGAAAAAAGGGAGAAATTTAATAATAATAAAATATGGGACAAGGGCTAGCTGCTGAAAATATATACTTTTTTTTCAACTAAAGTTTATGCAATAACTTAAATACCTCACTTGGTTCTCACACATATACTTTTTAATACATACTGATTACTTCCCCCCAACTCCTTTTGGTTTCCAGTGAATAATTACATCAAAATACAGTAAGAGGAAGATGAAAGAGGGATATCCTGAAATTGTACCTAAATTTCTTTTGGTGACGCTCCCACCTCTAAATTTGTATTTCATTCAAATAACTTACTTGTTGTCATTAATAAATTCCAGAATCTCCTGTTCTAATTTTAGCAGCATCATTCTGTCCCTGTTTAGAAAATATAAAAACAAAACAAAAAGCAGCCTCCCATAGGTATTCAAAGCAAAGACTGAGAACACAATCTGCTCACTATAAAAGCTGAAGGGACAAAGAGATCCAAACCCCAATAGTGGACCAAAATGCAATGGCTACTGAACCTCACTGACTTTTCTTATGTTACTTTAAAAAAGAAAAATAGTCCTAGCTGGTTTGGCTCAATGGATAGAGCGTCGGCCTGCAGACTGAAGGGTCCCAGGCTCGATTCTAGCCAAGGGCACATGCCTGGGTTGCGGGCTCGATCCCCAGTAGGGGGTGTGCAGGAGGCAGACAATAAATGATTCTCTCTCATTATTGATATTTCTCTCTCTCTCCCTCTCCCTCCCTCTCTAAAATCAATAAAAAAGAAAAATAATTAACAGAGTGTGGAATCTCAGAGGGAAGGCCGGGGAGGGTGGGTGGGAGGTAATCAACCAAAGACCGTGTATGCATACTAGAGGCCCAGTGCATGATTCAATCATGCACGTGTAGGGTCCCCTAGGCCTAACCGGCCATTCAGGCCGTATCCACTGCCCCGCAAAGTCTAGCACGCTCCGCGGACACTGCTAGCAGCCTGCTCCCTGCTTTTGATGGCAGGGGGTCCGCTGGTGCTGGAGCAGACACACAGCTCCCTGCTTTCGATCGCGGGGGAGCTGGCTGTCTGTCCACTGGTGCGGGAGCGGACAGACAGACAGCTCCCCCGCTTTGGCTTTCAATCACGGGGGAGCTGGCTGTCTGTCTGTTCTCGCACCAGGCCTTTCGAAAGCCTCTGCCGCGCTGGAGGCTTTCGAAAGGCCTGGTGCACCAGCGGACAGCCAGCCAGCTCCCCCGCTTTCGCTCCCTGCTTTTGATGGTCCGCAGCAGGACGTGGGCTCGCTGCCCCAGAGGCCCCTTCTGTGCCGCAACACAGCCATGGCGCAGACACTGAGTTCACGCCGCTGCTAGCGACGCGAGCTCAGCGTCCTGCTGGCCCAATCAGCCACCCCAAGTCCCACCCCCTGTGCCTCCCGCTGGCCCAATCGTGGGCGTAGCGGAGTGATGGTAATTTACATATTACCTTTTATTATGTAGGATATGCATAACCCATGGACACAGACAATAGGGTGCTGAAGGTCTAGGGCGGGGGAGTGGGCAGGGGCGGGCTGGAGGGGGCCAATAGGGGAAAAAAGGGGACATTTGTAATACTTTCAACAATAAAGAATTATAAAAAAAAAAAAAAGGAAAACAACGGAGTATGCATTTTGCAGATCCTGCTAACCATGTACTTTGTTATACTTATCAGAAACCTAATTCTGTTGGCAGTCATATTCATATGAACACATACTTTACACTTATTCATCTAATTATTATTCTACATTCTATATGATTTTCATAGACTTTTAAAACTATTATGGTTTAATTTATGTACAATCAATTATTATTTTCTTCTGTGCTTTTTAACTGTACTCCCAAGTCTTCATATTTGTCTCTGCATTCTTCTTCCACAGAATTTTTATCAACTCTTCTGAAAGGAGAAACCTCAATATGAGGATATTCTGAAGCCCTCACAGAATATAAAACTATACTAAAGAGAAATGGTGGTAGGGGGATGGGTATCCTGAGATTCTAATGGAAAAATTCTGAGAAGCTACCTGGCCTTTTGGGTATCCTTCTGGCTGCTGGCCCCTTTGCCCCTTTCATCAAATCATGTTATTACCTTGGGTTCTTTTTCAGTGTGTTTACAAGAAATTCATGTAGGTCTATTCCAGTGGAGTCCGTATATTCTTGGCTGGAGTCTAAAACCACCACAACAAAAATAAATTTAAAATAAATGAAATTGCCTTGCATAATATCTAATCCCAAGCATAATACAACCTGATCAGGAGAGATGAGAACAGGAAAGTAGAATCAAACTTTAGGGGTTTTAGCTTAAAAACCAGAATGACTTTGATTTGCCAACTCCCCCCCTCCCCCCAATTCCTCATGACAATTATAGAAGGTAGAATCTGAGTCAGTGTTGCATAAGGATTACAGTGAAAAGCCACCTAACCCTCAGTATTTACTGAATGCCCTCACCAAAACAAAGCTGTTTTTATTCTAGTTAAGGAAAATAAGATCCAGGTAAGGTCAGTCAAGACTGAATTTTCCATAATCTCGGCAAATATGCTCAAATGTTGATTATTTATATGATTTTTTTGTTTATAACATTTTAATTCCATGGTTGCTTTTTTCCTCTCAACTATCATTTTATGGACCATGACTTTTTGCTATCAGCCCAAGAGTTTAAAGCCAAAGAGAACTTAATAATAATAATATGCAAATCTGCACAGCTAAAAATAATTACTTCAATCATTCCAAAATATGAAAGGTATCTGGAGGAGCTGCAACCAGTGATGACCCATGTCACTGTTTATTCCAGAGCAAAAATAAAATCAGAACTGACTACAACGTCTTCCTATGGGTAGCACGTTAATGGAGCAGCTCTCTGTGGTAGGGCATGAGCCCCTAAGACAGGGTTGGATAAAGCAGCAAAGAAAGTAACCTTGTTAGGTACCTTGTCAAGCAACCATGAAGTCCATAGGACACAATGAACTGTTGGGTCAGTTAGGCCAGCGGGTGCCAAACTTCAAGATGGAAGGAAAGGGCACTGAAGAGCCAGGCCCTAGAACAGATTAAGAAAGAGGGAAAGTCCTCACCTCTAGACAGCATCTTCCTTGGAACCTTTTCTTTGTTTTTGTCCTTGTCTTCCTTTTCAGAGACATCCTTTGTGGACTTTTCTTCCTCTTTGTCAGAGGGGCAGCTGATGTGCAATTGAATTATATCCTTGGACAAGAATAAAGAGAAATATAATCAAAGGGAAAATGGATTTTAATTCTCCTGTAGCCCCCTTAAATATCAGAGAAGATAAATCTTGGGGAGGCAGCATTCTCTTATAGAAGAGGGTATTTTATTAATTAAATTGTTTTAGCTTTTGTTTTAAAAAAAGGATAAAGGCCAAGCCTTTTCTACA
The DNA here is from genome assembly GCF_951640355.1 of Cnephaeus nilssonii. NCBI lineage: Eukaryota > Metazoa > Chordata > Mammalia > Chiroptera > Vespertilionidae > Cnephaeus > Cnephaeus nilssonii. Next base: position 54,433,962 of record NC_137077.1, read on the forward strand.
ATAACAGCCTTGTATTATATAGGCAGCTCAAGTCACACTGGCTGTTCTTGGTATAAGAATTAGATGGAAATGGTTCTAACCACCAGAGGGAAAGGATGTGGGTGGGAAAATAAGATCCAGTCCTGGGATCTGCTTGTCTGCATCATCGTGGGTGGTCCAGGTGTGAAAATCTATACTTCATGATCTTACCCATGCCATGCTTTACTATAATGGCTTGTATCGAAGCTCCTGATTTCCAGACCTAATGCTGATGTTGTGGTTGCTATACTAGTTTACCAAACAACTGCCAAACACAAGAGCTACACTTACTCTTATAAAGGACCTACCTGGGTTTCTAGTGGCCCATCAGCAAATGGGGCAGAAGACTCTTCACACACTGCCAGGCTGCGTACCAACTTGAGCTTGGAATTAGACTGAGAAAAAACAAATAACATATAGTATATTCCCTTGGCAGACATTCAGAAAGCTTTTGGCTGAATGATGGACATCCTCTTTGGCTCTGTTGCTGCTTCTATTAAATAAGGTTTTTTAAAAAATGGATCCTACTTGCCAGTTCCTGATTCACTTGATAGATAATTCTCCCCACCCCAAAAGAAAGATAATTCTCCTGCTTATAACAGTAGACATATAAAAACAAAACGGCGACTTTAGACAGATAGGAAAACCGCTTCACTTGGCCCTCCCTTCTCCTCCCCTACCCCTCCCTCTCTCCAGCCCAGTGCTCCAATTTCAGGCTCAGAAGTTTACTGGGAATACACAACAGTAGACCTCAGTAGAAAGACCCCAGATTTAAGAACCAAAAGCCCTAGCTTTAACTCCTGTTTTTTTGCTTATGGACTACGAGAACTTGAGCAAATTACTTGACCTCTATGGGTCTCTTTTTCAATAAAACTGTGATAAAAATACTTAACGAGCTGTTGTGAGAATTAGATGACACAAGGTATATAAACATATATATCATAAATAATGCCTTGTGTACAGCAGACAGTAAATGCTAAATGACTCTAAACCTTAGGTGGTAAGGATAGAAAGAAGTGTCTAAGAAAAGAATAAAGAGAAAGATAGAAAACATTCTAACAATTGGGAATTAATGTGATAAAAAGTGAATCCATTTGGTTTATTTCTACTGGAGGGAGAATCCCAAAAAGGTCTGAAATCCATTTTGCAAATCACTGCTCTCCTAGGGATCTTCAAAGTGAAAAACTATAGAGTGACTTATAAGAAATTTACCTATAAACATTTACTGAGTTTTTGCATTAAAATCAAGGTTTACCATGAATACAAAAGTACAAAACTTGGTATATGTATTCTATGTAGAGCAGTATAGTGAAAAATACTTGCAAGTCTGCCCTGGCCCATGTGCCTAAGTTTGAGCATCAGCCCAAGCACCGAAGGGTCGCAGGTTTGATTCCTGGTCAAGGACACATACTTGGGTTGCAAGTTGGATATCCCTCCTGGTGGGGTTGTTGATGGGAGGCAACCAATCAATGTGTCTCTCTCACATCTCTCTCTTCCTTCCTTTCCACTCTCTTAAAAAAACAAACAAACAAAAAAAAAAAACAAAAAAAAAAAAACCTCAATGAAAAAATATCCTCGGGTGAGAATTAACAAAAACAAACCAACAAATAAAAAACTTGTAAGTCTGAAGAACTGACTTCAAGCCTAGTTCTGCCACTTACTAATAAATGTCCTTTGTCAAACTTCCTCAATCTCTATAAGCCCAAGTTTCCTCAGCTGTAAAATGAAGATAATAACTATCTTACTTAACTCAAAAAGTACAGGAAGGCCCTAGTGGTTTGGCTCAGCGGATAGAGCATGGGCCTGCGGACTGGAGGGTCCTGGGTTCATTTCCAGTCAGGGGCACATGCTCAGGTTGTGGGCTCAATCCCCGGTGGGGGGCGTGCAGAAGGCAGCCGATCGGTGGTTATCTCTCATCATTGATGTTTCTACCTCCCTCTCCCTTCCTCTCTGAAATCAGTCAATATATATTTAAAAAAAAAAAAAAAAAAGTTCAGGAAGGCCCTAGCTGGTTTGGCTCAGTGGATAAAGTGTTGGCCTGCGGACTGAAGGGTCTGGGTTTGATTCCGGTCAGGGGCACATGTTCGAGTTGTGGGCTCGATTCCCAGTGGGGGTTGTGTGGGAGGTAGCCGATCAATGATTCTCTTTCATTGATGTTTCTATCTCTCTCTCCCTTTCCCTTCCTCTCTGAAATTAATAAAAACATATTTTTTTAAAAAAAGAAAAAACTTCAGGAAGAAGTGATATAGCGGTGAATACCCTCTGTTTGAACTTTAATATCAAGAACATCACTGTGGATTAGGCTATATAAAGCAAGACACAGAGTCAATTTATCATACATAGTGGCCTTCTTTAAACCCAAGCAACAAAATGGCTGGGCCACTCTTAAATTCTGCCATTATTTTTCTGGGGGAAAAGGGTGGATGCCCTTAATTATTATTTCTGGTGATAATTCTTCCCACTGCAAGAAAGTTTAACATTTTACAGTTTTCCAACTAAAATTAATATGCTAGCACACACTAATAATATACAGTCCTCCCTGATAACACTACTTAAAATAATCTGTGATGTGTTAATTTTATCATACAATGATTAAAAATTAAGTCTTCCTCCCTGTCCAACCTAAAAAGTAAAATATAAAAAAAGGGGGGCTATATTTTTAGGATGTTCAAAATCTTGAATCATTTCTACCAATAGGGCACAATTTATCTAAAAAAAAAAAAAATTCATAAAGGAAAAAAAAACGTAGAGGGAAAAAAGTAAGACTCATATAGCAGCTATTCTCAGAGAAGCCAGAGCTGAGCAGAGAAACTAGCATTACAGTAGAACTAGGACAAATTTGCTCAGGCTTTTGTGGGAGGCTCTGGCTGGGTATCCCACAGTTATCAGAAATACCTGTGGCTGAATCAGATAATGGAGAAAAATATTAAAATAGGATATATGTGCATGCATGTTTCTGTGTGTGCACATGTGCATGTATATTCACAATTAGGCAGAAAACTTTGCCTATGTATAATGCAAATAAATGAGATATTAGTGATAAGTCCATTTGTAAAATGTATTACTAATAACACCAGAAAAGAAGCTATAGAGAAAAGGTGCTCACCTTGGCTCTTTTCCTGGCATGACCATGGTTGGATGTCCGCCTCTGTTAGAAGGAGATTAGAAAATATTAAAGGTGGGGGAAAATCAATACAGGTTAAAAGCAATACAAGTTTACAAAGAGAAAGCACTAACTGTAAAACTATTACATAGCCAAATTATTATGAGACCCACTTGCTGTGGTTAATTCCCCTGTGCTACAACTCTAGCAACCATGACACAGAAGCCACTACAGGCCACTTACAGACAAATCATCATTCACCATGTAGATAAAAAGTAGGAAGACACTGACTGGTTGCCCTATTCCACAGATAGATAAAAATTACTTTTGGGTAAACCATAGAACACTCTTGTTTATGATGCTTGTGGACATGAAATATGACTCCTAACCCTCACTTATAACAACATCTTTATAGGACAATCCATTCAGAGTTCCAATCTGAGATGTCCAAATCATATGTCCCTATTGTTGCAGAAATGGAATAAAGATCTTGTCAACTGTCTTCCTCATAGAATTGTCCCAGTTCTAAGCTCCTGGTGGTGACTCTTATTATAGACTGCCTGGGTCAGGAATATAAGATGGGACAGATAAAAAGTAGGGAGAATGGAAGATATGGATAAAACCTCCAGTGCAGGGGAGAAACCAAGATGGCGACATAGGTAAACACCTGAACTTGCTGCCTTGCACAACCACTTCAAAACTACAACTAAAAGACAAAACGGACATCATCCAGAACCACAGGAAGGCTGGCTAAGTGGAAATTCTACAACTAGAAGGGAAGAGAAAAGCACACTGAGACTCACAGGAGCTGTGGAAGTAAAGTGCAGAGGTACGGAGGTGCGCGTGGAAAGGGCTGGCAACTGAGTACGCGGCTGGCTTTTTCAATCCTCAGGGAGACACAAGCTCCCGACTGCTCTGAACTCCAGTTCCGGGCGAGACTCTGGGGACCCAGACTCATACAGGGTGAAACTGGACTGTCTGGCAGCAGGCGGAACTCGAGGGCGGCTTTCTCTCAGAGGTGCTTGCAGTGATTACTGCGGGACACTGAGACCCAGGGGCCTCTTAGGGCAGGGCTGACGGGAAGCCATTGCTGTTTGCTCCGCCCTGAGACTCCGCCCCACCAACCTGTGTGCAGAGGCTTTTGCATATGATTGGCCTGGTCCTTTGAAATTTAAACTTACCTAACAAACTGCAGCTGAGTCAGAGAGGCTCAGAACATCTAAAAGAAGGCCCAAGGCCCCACAGCAGCCTGCATTGCTTCACAGCTGGGCCTCATCTGGGCACCTCCAAAACCCAAACAAAGAAGAGAAATCTGCAGATCTCTCTGTAGCTCCTGCTAAATTAGCACCTCCTTGGAGATCCAAGAGCCAGTGTACCCAGGGGTCAGAGTGGGACCATCCAGATTACAACTCCTCAGATCCATAAGGGACACACTCAGGGGGCAGACTCAGTAAGCACCAAAGCCCCACTGAAGCAAGTCTTGTCTCATAAGGGTGTCTCCAGCACAGAAGTTCTTCCATCATAGACACAGCTGATCCTCACAGCCAATTGGCCTGGAGGTCAATTCCTCCCAGTGACACCAACAACAATCAAGGCTTAACTACAACAAGACTGTGCACACAGCCCACAAAGGGGTGCACCAAGAGTGTCCACCTCAGGTAACTGGGGAGGCTGAGCCACTGGACCCTATAGGACACCTAGCACACAAAGTCACTCTATCAACTCAGGGAAGCAGCCAAAATGTGGAGACAAAGAAACAGGTCACAAATAAAAGAAATGGAGGAAAGCAAATGACTGGATATAGAGTTCAAAACCATGGTTATAAGGTTTTTCAAGCATTTTCTAGAAAAGGTCGATAAATTTAGCGAGACCCACGAGGATATGAAAAAGGACCAACTAGAAATTAAGCATACACTGACTGAAATAAAAAAATATACAGAGATCCAACAGCAGACTAGAGGATCACAAGAATCAAGTCAAAGATTTGAAATACAAAGAAGCAAAAAACACCCAACCAGAAAAGCAAAAAGAATCCAAAAATAGCCCTAGCTGGTTTGGCTCAGTGGATAGAGCGTTGGCCTGCGGACTGAATGATCCCGGGTTCGATGCTGGTCACGGGCACATGCCTGGGTTGCGGGCTCCATCCCCAGTGTGGGGCATGCAGGAGGCAGCCGATCAATGATTCTCTTTCATCACTGATGTTTCTATCTCTCTGTCCCTCTCCCTTCCTCTCCGAAATCAATAAAAATATATTAAAAAAAAAAAAAGAATCCAAAAATATGAAGATAGTGTAAGGAGTCTCTGGGACAACTTCAAGTGTACCAACATCCAAATTATGGGGGTGCCAGAAGAGAGAGAGCAAGATACTGAAAACCTATTTGAAGAAATAATGACTGAAAACTTCCCCCACCTGGTGAAAGAAATAGACTACTAAGTCCAGGAAGCACAGAGAACCCCAAACAAAAGGAATCCAAAGAGGACCACACCAAGACACATCATAATTAAAATGCCAAGAGCAAAAGACAAAGAGAGAATATTAAAAGCAGCAAGAGAAAAACAGTTAGTTACCTACAAGGGAGCACCCATACGATTGTCAGCTGATTTCTCAACAGAAACTATGCAGGCCAGAAGGGAGTGGCAAGAAATATTCAAAGTGATGAATAGCAAGAACCTACAACCAAGATTACTCTACCCAGCAAAGTTATCATTCAGAATTGAAGGTCAGATAAAGAGCTTCACAGATAAGAAAAAGCTAAAGGAGTTCATCACCGCCAAACCAATATTATATGAAATTCTGAAAGGTATTCTTTAAGAAGAAGAAGAAGAAGAAGAAAAAGGTAGAGATAAAAATTATGAACAACAATACATATCTATCAACAAGTGAATCTATAAATCAAGTGAATAAAACATCTGATGAACAGAATAATCTGGTGAATATAATAGAATCAGGGGCATAGAAAGGGAGTGGACCGACAATCCTCAGGGGGAAAGGAGTGTGGGGGGTGCGGGAAGAGACTGGACAAAAATCATATACCTATGGATGAGGACAGTGGTGGTGGGGGGTAAGAGCATGGGGTGGGGTGGGAACCGGGTGGAGGGGAGCTATGGGGGGAAAAAAGAGGAACAACTGTAATAATCTGAAAAATAAAGATTAAAACAAAAACAAAAAACCTCCAGAGCAAAGGGAGGAAAAGAAGAGTGGGTAAGGAGTAGGGTAGAAGATGAAGGATGAGGGACTGAGATGGGAGGAGGGAAGAAACAACTAATTAATTGATGAAGTTTCTGAATAGCTGAAAAGTCAAAATGCAGCTTTTGGGAAGAGGCTGGGTAGGGCTTATGTACGGGATGAGATACTTAGGGCTTCTGAAATGTTTGGAATGGGACTCACTGACACTGGGGTAAGAGAGAACTGAGGCTGGTGGGTTAGGGAGGGAAAACAAGACAAAGTCAGAGTACCAGCACGCTTCTGGGTAGGTGAGGATTTCTTTTTCTTTGTTGTCTTCACTAGTTACTGAACAAGACAACTACAATGCAAAGTGGAGAACCAGAAGAGTGAATGGAAAAAGTAAGAAATGACAATGACGGTGGATCTGGTCAATGGCAAGATCTGTTACAGTAAGGGAAGAGTAAGAGCCATAGTTCAGGAATATGAAATAGTATTTTGTCATTATTTTTTCAGATAGGTAAAAACACAAATAACACAAACATTCAAGAGGTATTAATGGGGCATCTGTCCTCCAGTTACCTGGTTCTCTCAATTAATACTGAATTTCTTATAATCTTTCCAGAGATCTTTTATGAATATAAGCTTATCATACATGTGTATATACACAAGTTTGTTTGTTTTTAAATCAAACAGAAGTAGGTTGTACACACTTCTCTGAACCTTGCTTTTAAACTTTTTTTTTTCCCCCATGGATATAATTTTATAGAAGATGAGAGGCCCGGTGCACAAAATTCGTGCATGGGTGTGTGTGTATGTCCCTCAGCCCAGCCTGCACCCTCTCTAATCTGGGACCCCTCAAGGGATGTCTGACTGCCCGTTTAGGCCTGATCCCACCAGGACTGCTGGCTCCAAACCGCTCACCTGCCTGCCTGCCTGATTGCCCCTAACCCCTTCTGCCTGCCTGCCTGATCACCCCCTAACCACTCCCCTGACAGCCTGATCGACACCTAACTGCTCCCTTGCCGGCCCAACTGCCCCTAACTGCCCTCCCCTGCAGGCCTGGTCACCCCCAACTGCCCTCCCCTGCTGGCCCGGTCACCCCTAACTGCCCTCCCTTGCAAGCCTGGTCACCCCTAACTGCCCTCCCCTGCCAGCCTGGTTGCCCCTAACTGCTCTCCCCTGCTGGCCTGGTTCCCCTTAACTGCCCTCCCCTGCAGGCCTGGGTCCACCCCAACTGTCCTCCCCTGTAGGCCTGGTCCCCCCTAACTGCCCTCCCCTGCCGACCCGGTCACCCCTAAATGCCCTCACCTGCCGGCCTGGTCGCCCCTAACTGCTCTCCCCTGCTGGCCTGGTTCCCCCACCTGCCCTCCCCTGCAGGCCTGGTCCTCCCCAACTGCCCTCCCCTGCAGGCCTGGTCCCCCCAACTGCCCTCTCCTGCAGGCCTGGTCCCCCACAACTGCCCTCCCCTGTCGGCCATCTTGTGGCAGCCATCTTTGACCACATGGGGGCAGCCATCTTGTGTGTTGGAGTCACGGTCAGTTTGCATATTACCTCTTTATTATATAGGATCTACTGTCTTTATTAATGGCTACATGGTATTCCATTGTATGGATGTTTCATAACTTATTTATAACCCTATAGTAAATGTCTGTATAAATCTGTTTATTTTACAAAATGGATAGTTTTCATCCAATAGTCAAACATATATTAAAAGCATAATATATCTATTAGACACCATGCTAATTACTAGAGGATACAGAGATAAAAGACACAAACCTTGTCAAAAAGGAACTCATAATCTTGTTGAAGAAGACAAACAGACAATTACATTACAGTACATTAAGTATATTACAGAGGTTCTTGTGGAGTGCTACAGGAGCACACAGCATAAGTGTCTAACTCAGACCTAGCAATATTGAGTGCCTGTAAGGAACTGTGTTGGGCCTTAGAGATACAATGATAAGCCCAAACTGACCTAATCCTGGGCCTCGTAGAGCTTAGAGTTCTGTGGAGAAGGTAGACATTAGTTGAAGAATTATACAATGTAGACCTGCAATGGGTGAGTAAGGTTGTCAAGGAAGGCTTCTAGGAGAAAGACACATTTGGATTGAGTTTTGAAGGATAAATAGATATTAGACAAATGGCAGATGGGGGAAAGAATACAAAGGAGGGCATTCTAGGTAGAGAAAGCTTGTACAAAAGCATGCTTTCCCAAAACTTTTCAGTCCCTATTTATAACAAGGTCAAAGATTTATATCACATAAGGCTGAAGCATAGGACGCCAGAGGTGGATGACTGACAGGTAAGGGACTAGGTCACAATATGTCATGCTGACAAATCTGGGACTTAGCCTAGGGCAATAAGACACACAGAAAGTTTGAGGAGAATTAACACAATCCATTATTTCTTTCATAACCATCTTTCTAAAGCAGTATGGTACATGAATCAGAAGGGATTACAAGTTTAAAGGCAGAAAGCCCAGCTAGGAGGCCATAATCAGTTGGTAATTGAAGGACTCAACTAGGTTCAATATGTGTTAAAAGTCAGAGTCTGCCCATTCTAAACTGAATCTCAGAACCTGCCTTTTATACTACTGTTTCCATGCAAAAGATGTTCTGAGCTCCAATTGCTGATTCCAAGAATATGTCTCACACAGTATAAGTAATCAAAGTCCCTTTTCCCCAACTTTTCACCAATGCACAACAGGGCTCCCTTGACAGCATCAGTAAGATTCTTGGGAAGACTTCTAGAGTGTAAGTCAGGGGGAAGGTAGGAAAAAGAATAGCACTTTTAGTGTTGTTTAGTGTACATGATCTTTTGGGAAATGGCAGAGGGGAGAGGGCTTCCAAAGGGTGGCCAAAAAGACTGGAGACTTTGTAGAAGGAGCAGGGGCTCCAGTAGATGGCAGCAGCAGCTCCACCTGCTCTAAGTAGCTGCAAAGGAGTCAGAGGGAAACTGGTTCCCCTCTCCCTGCCCAACCGATTTGTATATCTAGGTGAAGACTTTTTTAAACCAAGTGAGTATCCATAAGGCATATAAAACCTATAAACATCCTGTCTTTTCTTTTCTTTTTTAAAATTTCTTTATTGATTAAGGTATCACATATTTGTCCTCATCCCCCCATTCCCATCCCAAACCCCTCCCCATGCATGCCCCACCCCCCTGTTGTCCGTGACCACTGGTTAGGCTTATATGCATGCATACAAGTCCTTTGGTTGATCTCTCCCCCTTACCCCCACCCTCCCCTACCTTCCCTCCCTTTCTTTTCTACCTGCCTTAGAACAGCTTAAAATAATCTCCTGAGAACAGAGTAACTTGGATCCAAAAGTTCATTTAATTATCATCTTCCAAGTACCATGACAATGCATAATTACAAATTTTTCATATATCTGCCCTGGGGAATTAAAATTCATTATTGGTACCAGTGGAGGCTAGAAGTATAGATGGAACAGTGGCAGACTGTCTCCACAAACTTTGGAAGGATGAACAGGGAATGAAAACTCACATGCAAGATAATGGAAGGAAAAGCAGCCAGAACAGAGATCTGGCAAACTGTTAAGAGGAAAGACAACATAATATTTCAGAGAGCTGTCTGATTTTAATTCATCTCTTTATGCTATTGCTGTTTTAATCTTTAAAGAAGACAAGGCCTAGGTGTATTGGGTTGTCAAGGGAAATTATGCTTTAAGTTTCCATACTCTCCAAAATGTTGGTGCTACTGCTTTTTAAACTAATTTACTAGAGTTAACAGTCTATTTCCTAAGCATATAATAAATACTAGTTTCATTCCTAGGCATGAAGGAAAGGATATATGTAATTTGGGCTAGGATAACAGAGGACACCAGCAGTGACCATGGAAGAAGAGAAGGACTGGGAACAAGTAAGCTGGATGAGACTCAGAGTCTGGGATGCTTGGGTACAAAGAGGAGCCCTGAAGGAAGCTCAGCGGACCATCACCTCCTGCCATCATATCTGCACTGTCATACAAATCTAGATGGAGAACAAGGCAACCAAAGAGTGAAATTCCTCTCACTTACATTTACCAAATAGCAAGTTCAGAGACTATTTCTGATCCAGAAAATGCTGACTGCTTTAACACAACCAGGATATGAATTTAACACTGTGTAAAACCAGGCAGCCCCAGTTTTAATAGTTTCTTGTATGAGCCATATTATGACTTGTTAAATGTGTTTGTATACAGTTTATTTTTTGATAGTTAAAAAATATCAAAATGTAGCAAGAAGCAGTGTAACTCAGGTCTAAATGGATTAGGGCTTTTACTCTTGTCTTCTTTCGACTTCATTATGGAATCTATGACAAAAAGGGAAGGAGATATTTCTTGAGAGCTGAAGTTGGTTTTTAAAAATATATATTTTTATTGATCTTTTACAGAGAGGAAGGAAGAGGGATAGAGAGCCAGAAACATCGATGAGAGAGAAACATCGATCAGCTGCCTCCTGCACACCCCCCGCTGGGGATGTGCCTGCAACCAAGGTACATGCCCTAGACCGGAATCGAACCTGGGACCCTTCAGTCCAAAGGCCGACGCTCTATCCACTGAGCCAAACCGGTTTCGGCTGAAGTTGGGTTTTTAGGAGAATCAAGTGCTCTTATAAGTGACTGGCTTCCTATAGATCCCCCAACACTACCTACAAAGACCCTTCTGTTCAGGTATAAAGAGTGTGCATATATGCACTTCTAATCCTTACCTGTGTCTCCTGACGCAAACTGGTTTCTTCACTCTCTTTCTCAATTTCTTCTTTACTTGGAGTCTTAGATATAAACTTGTTTTTGCTTACAGATTCTTCTACCAGTTTTTTTTCTGATTCTTTCATTATTTCCAAGGTCTCTTGAGTAGTGTTACTATTAGACATCTTCTTCAATAGAATACAGTAGGCTCTATGGACTCCTAAAGAAACATCAAATGCATTAAATAGGAGGTGTGTATTCATACTTAACACACCACACAAGACTTGTATTGCACATATAAGTCTTCAGCGGCTTCCCTATAACCCAGAAAAAGGCTCTCTGACAAACACTATCTTTGGATCTGTTTATTTTCCTCTTTTTGTTGTTGTTTTGTTAATCCTCACCTGAGTATATTTTTCCATTGATTTTTAGAGAGAATAGAAGGGAGAGGGAGAGACAGAGAGAAACATCGATGTGAGAGAGACACATCAATTGGTTACTTCATGCATGCACCCTGACTAGGGCCAGGGAACCTGCAACCAAGGTACGTGCCCTTGACTGGAATCAAGCCCGGGACCCTTCAGTCAGTGGGCCGACACTCTATCCACTAAGCCAACCCAGCTAGGGCTGTTTATTTTCTTTTTTAAAAAAGCTTTATCGAGGTAAAACTTTATACAATAAACTGCATATATTTAAAATGTAGTTTTGTCAGTTACAATGGTTTCACATGCATATATCTGTGAAACCATCGCCACAGTCAAAATAATAAGCACATTTATTACCCCAAACTTTGCCCCTTCTCCTTGGTAAGCCCTTCCTCCCTTCCCCACCTTTCTCAGCCAACCATTGATCTGCTGTCACTACACATTCATCTCCATTTTCTAGAATTTTAGTCATACATTATCTGGATTCTTTTACTCAGCATAATTATTTTGAGAGTCACCAGGATTTGGTTCTAAAGCAATGTAGTATGAATCCTCTTGGCACCTATTTCCCTCCCTTGTTCCCTACAGCAATCTGCACATATTTTTAGCTTGAGTACTTCAAAGAGTTAACTCACTAGACTCTCCAGAAAGAAAAATCTATAAAAAATAAAAGCATAATATGCTAATTAGACCGGACAACCTTCCGGATGAAGCCGGGGCTGCAAGGGAAGCCCGGGTGAAGCCGGTGCCGGTAACCGGGGGAAGGAAGGCCTACTCTTGCAAGAATTTCGTGCATCGGGCCTCTGGTATATTATAAAGCTCTATTCACTAACAGAGAGGACCAATCTCCTTTCCTAAGGGAGAAATTCTACAGCTGTCACAAACCACAACATTGTTACCAACTTCAAGCCTCTCCCCCATCAAAAAGCAGCAAAATCAAAAAATGGTTATAGAATCTTAATTTTTTTTCCCTTTAACTTAAGCAAGCTGAAAAAGCAAGAAGAGTACTCTAGTTATATGTCCTTAAGAAAGACTGGGTCTCTCCCTGGAGGAAGAGAGAATCTTTTCTTTGTTATTCACTATGTGTTCAGTCATTCTACTGCATTCCAGGGATACAGAGTATCTGTAGTGCAGGGGTGGTCGGCTCTTTATCACTTACTATTGCTACCTGGGAAATCCTGTAATGAAGTCAACACAGTTCTCCAAGTATACATTCAGAAACAGAAGTTAATGCTCTACACAGATTCAAGTCCTCAACCACTGAAGTCATCCCACTTAGCTCCAACAATGGTTTGCAGAGATTTCTCCTTACATGGTTAATGACTGTATTTTAATCCTGAATACTTTCCCTCCTTTAAAAATAGACTGAAAACTCTCCCAAGTGTCATGTCTATTCCATGTAGCCCTAGAAATGAGCTAAACAAACAAACAATCAGCAATGCTTAAAAAAAAACAACACCTTTCACACGAGACATTTTTTCCTTTTTCAAATCAATTTAACGGTTAAGACCCAGAGACTCTTTTTTTTTTTAAATTTCTTTATTGACTAAGGTATCACATATTTGTCCTCGTCCCCCCATTCCCATCCCACACCCCTCCCCACACATGCCCCTACCCCCCTGTTGTCCTTAACCGCTGGTTAGGCTCATATGCTTGCACACAAGTCCTTTGGTTGATCTCCCCCTTTACCCCCACCCTTCCCTACCCTCAAGACCCAGAGACTCTTAAGAAGCACAGGTAAGTTCATCCTGGTGTAAGTTAAGATAGTCTGCAAGATCATTGCTTTTTTATTTTATTTTATTATTATTTTTTTTTTTGCTGTTTTCTTTTTTTAAATTTCTTTATTGATTAAGGTGTCACATATTTGTCCTCATCCCCCCATTCCCATCCCACACCCCTCCCCACGGATGCCCCCACCCCCCTGTTGTCCTTAACCATTGGTTAGGCTCATATGCATGGATCATTGCTTTGTTTACCTTGTGGCAGCTCTTGAGCAGCTGTCTGGAAACTTAGTTTGCATAGTGCTAGATAAATTCCCTTTAAAAGGCCAGAAAGTCATTCATATAATCGTAGTCATACATCTGAATTTAAAGATGAGAAGTATGGGAAGAAACTGACTACAAAAGAAAATGGCCGATGTTCTATTTTTTAATTAATTGATTCAATACCTAGAGGCTTCTATAAAAAGAGTTATAACCTACAGAGCTTTATGGATCATTTGTTGTACATAAGAACTGCATATACACATATATTTATCCACCTCCCCTCTCCATGGGTAAATCAAGCCTCCATTCTCTTCAGTTTGAAATATAGTAAAACTTAGTGCATGCCCTCTCCGTATCCCTTAGCTCGAAAACATCAATAATGATCAGAATTAGAAAAGTTCTTAGATGTCACCTCATGCAATCTCCCCCCTTCCCCCCAAAGAAGAGCTCCTAGAAAACTCCTGAGACTGATAATTTCACTATTTCTTAAACAGTTTTAACTGTTATATAGTTGCACCCTATCCCAAGCTACAAACTGCTTCAATCTTTATTCTAAATCTGCCTTAGGATCACACAAAATTAAGTTTACTTCTTTTTCACATGATAGAACATTTTTCTTTTTTAGGCTTAAATAGCCTCACACAGATTTCTCTGTCAGAAAGAGAAGTTGAGGGGTGGGAAGGTGGGGGAATTGGATGAAAGTGGTCAAAAGGTACAAACTTCCTGTTACAAGATAAAGAAATACTAGGTATATAATGTACAGCATAATGACTATAGTTAACATTGCTGTATGATAGATCTTAAAAGTTTTCACTATATGGAAAAAACATTTTTTGGTAACTATATGAGGAGATGGATGTTAACTAAACTTATTGTGGTAATCATTTCACAATATATGTATGTCAAGTCATTATGTGGTAAACCTTAACCCTTTGCACTCGCTTGCTTTTTTCTCGATTCCTTTATTCTACTCGGGATTTACTTTTTTAAATACCCCAGATTTTACAAAGCACGGCAGTAGAATAAAAAACTGGAGTTTCTTTTCATACAAACTTATTTATTTGGATTTTTTTATATTTCAAATTATTGTTGCTGCTACCGATGCTAACCGTGTCGAGTCACACTCGACATCTGAGTGCAAAAGGTTAAACTTACCAGAGCTGTATGTCAATTAAATTGCAATAAAACTGGAGAGAGAGAGAGAGGTAATATGGAAAAATACAAAGTAGCTGGTTGTTTCTTTTTCCAGGATGGGCCTCAATTATAAAATATTGGTATATTTCTTCAAATCACAGCGACAACTTTGCTGCTCCTCTTCACATGTCGGTCAGAAAAGGCTCAACTATCTGAATACTTGGACTAACTTCACGAAGTCTCAGCACTAAGGAAAAAACCCCAATCAAACAAAAAATGATTTTTTCATAATAGTCCATATTGGAATAGGGTTACATATTCCAACTCAAGTTTTAAGGAGCCACATGGTTTCCAGGTTTCCTTCATTCATTGAGAAACAGAAAAACTTGCGCTTTAGATACTTTAACACAACCATAAAACAGACAGTGATTAATGCGTCTATTTTTAATAATTTTGAGAGTCCTCTCAACTGAGATCACTGGCCTCTTGAAGAGCTGTGTAAAACAAAGCAATTCTTACTCTGAGGAAAAATAAAGCAGCAGAGGAAAAGGTACACTATACTGGCTGCCTACTTAAATCTCCCCTTTCTTCTACACTCAATCTATCCCAGACTTTCTTCTGGTGTCTGCCTCCCTCTAAGGACACATGATCAGGGAAGATGATCATATTCCTGAGACCTAGGAGGTGGATTTTAATTAGCTGGACCAATTGTGGTAATTCCTTTTCCTTTTTCCTGTTTTGGGAAGGGACAAGTGATTCATCAACAGTAAGACATGAGAGGATTTTGCTGGGTGGGTGTCTTCAAAGAACAGCTTCCTACTGTATTTTTTTTTTTAAAAAGGACACTATTAAAAAAAGGTATTTATCTTCTGCTGAAGGTTGTCTTATATGCAGATGATGCCTGGACTGTGGTAACATCCTACCAACACATGGAAGATGGTAGAGCAGAGAGAATAAGTCTGGATCCTTGATGCTGTGGTGCAGATCAGACATTGAATTAGTCAATCTGGACCCCCCCTAGCTCTGTACTTCTTGATGTGTGAGGTCACAAATCCTCTTATCATTTAAGCTATTTTGAGTTGAGTTTACTGTTCCTTCTAGCTAAAAGCACCTGAGATAGTCAGAAAGGGTATGTTAAGCCCTGGCTGGTGTGGCTTGATTGATTGGAACGTCCTCCTGTATACTGAAAAGGTTTTGGGTCCAATTCCCACTCAGGGC
Organism: Cnephaeus nilssonii; assembly: GCF_951640355.1. Taxonomy (NCBI): domain Eukaryota; kingdom Metazoa; phylum Chordata; class Mammalia; order Chiroptera; family Vespertilionidae; genus Cnephaeus; species Cnephaeus nilssonii. The sequence goes on from NC_137077.1 coordinate 54,449,700, forward strand.
ACATAATCTAAGTTGTGGGTTTGATCCCCAGTTGGGGTGCATGAGAGGTAACCAATTGATATTTTTCTCTCAGATCAATGTTTCTCTCTCTTAAAAAAAATCAATAAACATCCTCAGGTGAGGATTAAAAAAAGAGAGGGGGGGGGGGGGGAGTATCTGGACCAGACAGAGAAGCCTAGCTCCACACACAGAAATGACTGACAGGGACAGAGATAATAATAATCAGCTAAAAATTTTGGAATGTTTACATTGTGCCAGGCACTATTCTAAAGTGCTTTATGTATCTCATTTAATCTTACAACAATCCTATGAGATAAATATTATTATCATCACTCTTTTACAGATAAATAAACCGAGTCACAGAAAAGTTAAATAATTTGCTAAAGGGCATACAACTGGTACACGGAAGAACTAGGACTCAAAGTCAGGAAATACAGCTCTAGTGCTTGCTTTCTTAACCTTTATGCAATACTGCTTCTAACTAAGGCCAGGTAAGAAAATGGAAAGTCTATCAAAGACACAAAGGAGCCCAAGCTGGTTTGGCTCAGTGGATAGAGTGTCGGCCTGAAGACTGAAGGGTTCCGGGTTCGATTCCGGTCAAGGGCACATGCCTGGGTTGTGGGCTCGATCCCCAGTAGAGGCATGCAGGAGGCAGCTGATCAATGATTCTCTCTCATCATCGATGTTTCTATCTCTCTCTCTCCCTCTCATTTCCTCTCTAAAATCAGTAAAAATAAAAACATTTTTAAAAAAAGACACAAAGGAATCATGGAATCTCATAATTGCAAGGGGACTGAGCTCCCTCTTCCTGCACCCATAGTCCTCCACAGTCAGGTTCCCCAAATCATCAGTAACTCTGAAAAATGGTTGCGCTGACCCTGCTTGTATATACCTCTAGTGAAGGGAGTCTTTACCTCTAGATACAAACGTGTGTGTGTGTGTGTGTGTGTGTGTGTGTGTGTGTGTGTGTTATAAAGGCAAAACTCATCTTCCTAATCTCACTTCCATGTCAGCCTCTTACAGAGGCAACTTTATCTTCATTTTCTAAACATTCCCAGCTTCTTAAATCAGGTCTTCATATCACATGGTCTTAAGTCTCTTCACCATTTTACTTGTAGGGTAAAAGAGGCTGTCCTCAACAAAGGCAAATAATGAGGGGTCAGAATGTTACTATTCTAGAGTCAAGATCCATCAGAAGATACACTGAGCTCAAAACAGAATTTCTTGAGCTCTTTCATCCTCCAAAATAACCTTTAACTACAGTCACTTCCAGTCCTATAATCCTATACAAAAGGCTCTCCTTACTTTTAGGGCATAAGGATTCCTGGAAACAAATTTTTCTGGGCCAAACAAAAGCAAAAGATGCAGCTCAGGGACAAGACAATTAATTTACCTAAAAATGAAAAAGCCTTAAAAATAAAAAGTGAGATTAAAGCCAGTAGAAAAGGTTTAAAAGGCAGAGAAATAATTTTCACTCTTCATGCTTTAGTACAGAGAGGAAACTGAGGCTTGGAAGGTTTTTTGGTGGGAGAAGGAACTATTTCATATGCAACTTGATGAGAACAAAGCAAAGACATTAAGCTCCCAGGAGAGCCTAGATTTGTGCTTCCCTACAACCTATTTGTGCACATTGTACATTTCATCCAGGCAAACAGCACAATTTTAAGACAGAATGTCTCCTGAGGACACTGAGTGGGCTCAAAGCTACACAGAGAGGGCTGTCAGAAGTGGGGGGCAAGGAGAGGGAGTGAGGAAATAAGATGATACAGGGATGATGACTGGGAGCCAAGATTTGGCAATTTTCAGAGAGAATACTGCATATTCCCCATAAATTTTTTGACTGCCACGGTAAGTACCTGCCAGAGCATAGTGATATTATATATCCTTCCATCAACTCTATAAGCAGCTTTCTAGGCATTGGGCCAAAAAGAATACATTATATAGGGACACTCAGAAACAGAAGGGCAGTTTCATTTTCTCCCTTTCAATCCATGGCCAAATAGAGAGAATGCAAGCAAGAAGACAGTATCTACAGGCTAAAAATGCTGACATATGGCAAAATACCTGTAAACTTTCCAGTCCTTTACTAATGTGTATATCAAGACTAAATTACTCCTGCCCAGCGGTGTGGCTCAGTGGTTGAACATCGACTCATGAACCAGGAGGTCATGGCAGATTTCAGTCAGGGCACATGCACAGGTTATGGGGGTGTACAGGAGGTAGCCAACAGGTGATTTTCTTTCATCACTGATGTTGCCATCTCTCTCCCTCTCCCTTTCTTTCTCTGAAATCAATTAAAAAGAATATCTTTAAAAAGAGTAAATTACTCCAAACTGATACCCATATTTTAAAAATTGTTTAAAATCTAGGGGATCAAGAGAATGAATACATCAACTGTGGCATATTCAATATAGAATACTATTCAGCAATAAAAAAGAATTAACTTTTGTGTTTGCCTTCCTCTGAGAACCCAGGATCAGAGAAGGTGACCCAATCCCTGAGCCCAGGAGATGGATCTTAATTAGCTAGACAAATGATGGTAATTCTATTTCCTTTTTGAGACAGGCTTGGGAAGGAACAAGTGATCAAATCATCATCAGTGAGACATGAGGGGATTTTTCTGGGTATTTACTGACATACACAAAAACATGACTGATCTCAAAACTATTATGTTAAGTAAAAGAAAGAGGATCTCCCTCCAAAAAACATACAATGTAAGTCCATTTATATGAAATTCAAGAACAGGCAAAACTAGCTTATAATGATTTACACCAGAAAGTGGTTGATTCAAGTTTGGAGAATAAAATATTGATTGGAAAGAGACATAAGGAATCCTTCAGGATTGCTAGAAGTATCTATCTTGTTTGGCGTAGTGGTTACATGGGGTATACAATTGTCAAAACTTAACTGAATGCTTAAGATTGTTATTTAAACACACACACACACACACACACACACACACACACACACACACACACACACGGGAAATGCCCTTAGGAGTCAAGACAGTGGGGAAAAAACATCCATAAGGTTAAAATATGAGGCTAAAAAAACAAAACTATAGGTTCTTATGCATGACAAGCTTATTCTTATACTTTTTGATATTAGAGTTAGGAGTTAAAAAAAAGCACTAATGTTTTTGAGCAAGATTATACAACTCATATCCCCCATGTGTAGTTATATAACTTTCCCAAGGTCACACCACTACTAAGACAACAGAATTCTGGTACTGATTCTAAAGTTTACATTCTTTCTATGACATTGGTTAATATGATTATATAGGTTTCAAATGTACACTTCTGATACCTGATCTGTATATTGCATTGTGTGCCCATTACCCAAAGTCAAATTATCTTCCGTCACTATATATTTGACCCGATTACCCTTTACCACCCCCCAACTCCCTCCACCGTATTGTTGTCTATGTCTATGAGTTTTTGTTTGTTTGTTTTTCTTGTTTACTGGTATTCATTTGTTCTTTCAGTTTTATATCCCACATATGAGTGAAATCATATGGTTCTTAACTTTTTCTGTCTGCCTTATTTTGCTTAGCATGATATGCTCAAGATCCATCCATTTTGTCCCAAATGGCAGTATTTCTTTTCTTATGGCTGAGTAGTATTCCATTGTACATATGTACATCTTTATCCAATCATCTATCAAAGGACACTTTGATTGTTTCCATGTTCTGGCCACTGTGAATAATGCTACATGAACACAGTGGTGCATATATCTTTGCAAATAAGTGTTTTCAAATATTTCAGGTAGATACCCAGAAAAGGGGTTGCTGGGTCGTATGGTAACTCTATTCTTAATTTTTCCTCCATATTGTCTTCTATAGTGGCTGTACTAGTTTACATTCCCACCAGCAGTAAATGAAGGTTCCTTTTTCTCTACAACCTCTCCAACACTTGTTATTACTTGTCTTGTTGATAATAGCCATTCTAACAGGTATGAGGTGGTATCTCATTGATTATTGTTTCTAACATTGTTTAACCCTTACAAAACTCTTCATTTGGGCTTTTTCTTTCCTTTTTTTCTTTCTTTCAGATAAAGAACTCAAAGCTTTGGAGGAATTAAACAACTTTTCCAGTACAAGAAGGGCAAGGGCCGTATTCCACCCGACTGTGTCTGATATCAAAGCCAAAGTTTTAGGTGTCCCAAAATGGACATTCAGGAGCACTCTGGGATGTGAAATGTGGGATGGGAGGCCTTTCTTTAGAGAGTGAGTGTCAATAGGGGACATATTTGGGGTTTAAAAATTAGGTTTGTAAACTCTTCCATCTTTCCACTCAATCTTCATGACTAAATTTTTTACAGTATATAGAGTATCTTATTTGATCTTCTCAAGGTATAAAATATTATCTCCATTTTATAAATGAAATACTAGCATTCAGAAATATTAGGTGAATTGTTCAAGGCCATACAGAATATATAAAAAGTCAAAATTCAAACTCAGGTCTTTTTGATTCCAAAATTCCATGTTTTTCCCACCACAATGCCCAAAGTACAAAAAACAAAACAGTGTAACTGCATGCCTGAAGAGAGAAGTGGCTTACTTGCCCTTGGGAGAAAGACAGGAAAGAAGGCCCTATCCTATATAATAAAAGGCTAATATGCAAATTGACCAAACGGCAGAACAACCGGTTGCTATGATGCGCACTGACCACCAGGAGGCAGATGCTCAATGCAGGAGCTACCCCCTGGTGGTCAGTGCGCTCCCACAGGGGGAGCACCGTTCAGCCAGAAGCCGGGCTCACAGCTGGTGAGCACAGTGGTGGTGGCAGGAGCCTCTCCCACGTCTACAGCAGTGCTAAGGATGCCCGACTGCTGGCTTAGGCACATTTCTAGAGGGGGAAGGGAAGCAGGCCTAAGCTGTCGGTCGGACATCCTCCAAGGGCTCCCGGACTGTGAGAGGATGCAGGCTGGGCTGAGGGATGCCCCCCTTGAGTGCACAAATTTCGTGCACCGGGCCTCTAGTTGAGCTATAAATGAGATATATGGAATCTTCTCTTCAAAGACAGAAAGCATAATATGGGGGAATAGAGTTTAAAGTACTTATGGAACATGTAAAGCTATAATTAAGTAATACTCACCAGGTCCTTGAAAGACTATAGGAGTCAACTATAATAGGTTTTACTAGTACAAAGCCAATAAAAATAATAACAATTGTGCCACTTTTCTAAATCAGGGAAGCATGAGAAAAATCATTCTGTTCAAAAGAATTCACTAGTGTGGTAAGGAAGGCCATAGGAGTTGGCTGGTGCCCAGAGAAATTTCTTAGAAAAGTAAAGAGAGAAACAAGATTAAAATGGTCTTGACATGGCCCGGCTGGTATGGTTCAGTTGGCTGGAGCGTCATCCCATGCACCGAAGGGTCTCGGGTTCTGTTCTTGGTCAGGACACATATCCAGGTTGTGGGTTCGATCCCCAGTCCAGGTGCATACTGGAGGCAACCAAACGATGTTTCCCTCTTGATCAATGTTTCTCTCTCTCTCTCAAAAAAAAAAAAATGTTCTAGACATGTACCTTCTTTCTTTGCTCAATATTTGTCATGTTCTAAAATGAGAACTACTGGTGATTAGCTCAATCAATTGAAGTGTTAGTTTCTGTTGGCTTCTCTACATTCTTGACCCAAAATGCCTATTTTACTTCCTTGAGTGAAACAGAACAAATCAAATTTCTTCTTCTTTTAAACAAAGAGCAGCAGTGAGGCTTTTCCCTCTGCTGCTTCCATTTCCTTTAACTTTATCATAGTAATGCCACTATGTAGAAAACATCACAGACTCTTTTTAGAGAGAGTGGAAGTGAGGGGGAAGAGAGAAAAATATTGATGTGAGAGAGTCACATCAATTGGTTGCCTCCCGCATGCATCCCCAATAGGGCATGGGATCCAACCTGCAACCCAATGACCAAGAATTGAACCTGTGTAAGCCACCACTCTAATCACTGAGCCATGCCAGCCAGGGCAACATCACAGAATTTTAGGAATGGAGAGCACCTTAAAAGTTCACACTGTCTTTTCCCATGCCCTGGCAAAATTGCTTCCAACTCAATCCAGACAAGACATTCTGGGAAGAAAAAATAAAAATAAAAAATCACAATTTACTTACTGTCAATGGCATTTCAGGATGCCTTCTATTGCTAACTTAAATGCCATGGAGCTAAGTCTATATTGCCCTACTGTGATGACTTTAGAGGTCAATGCCACCTATGACTGACCTAAGAGGTCAATGCCATTGAGGAGGAATATAGGGGGCAACCTGGGAGAGGGAGGCTAGCAATCTGAATCTGTGCCAGTGATCAGTGTCCTAGTGCACATTCTTATCAGCCTATAACTAAGTCACTGCCCTTCCTTAGGCAACAGTCAGTTTTCCTGGGTGCTCCCAGTTTGCAGGGGCCCTGGGCTGGGAATTTGGCAGCTTGGCTGGAAGGGGGGGGCGGGTCGCTGGTGCCATCCAGGCCAGGCATTTAGATACAATTTAACTTCCCCATTTTAATTGACTCAGGAGGAGCTGTGAAAACCCACCATAAAAGCTGGGTAGTTAGGAAACAAAGAAACTTAGGAATATATAGGGGGTGATCTCATTGTATTAGCTGTTCAGGCTTTGGATCTTCAAATCCCCTGAGCTAGCAGGCACTGCTTTAAATAAAGGGTTTTTCCTGAATCTCCGGGTATTCCTTGTGTATTTTCCGGTCGCTTGGTAAATTCTGCAACACCATCACCTGTCAGGTGAAGAGGACACCTAAGCCAACAATTTAGTATTAAAAGAATCTTTCAAAACCTAAAATTGAATGTGAGACTGGCCAGAGAAATGAGATAGGAATAATCTAATTTCACATGAAGAAACTGGAAATCTTTAGGATCATTATTCCAGTCTGTGTACTTGTTATGGCAGCTGTAAGAAACTAATACAAGTAGTACTATGAAGTATCTTTAAAGGAAGTGGACAGCCTTTCTTTACTTATCCTTAATTCCTGCTGGCTTGATTGTAGAAGTTAAGGCTGGTGCTTCAGCAGCCATCTGGGACTGTGAGATGATACTGGGATTGAAAACTACAGACAGTCGGGCAACAGATGAAGAAACCTGGGTCCTTGACTACAACAGCCTCTGACTGGACTAACTACCTCTGAATTTCCTGAATGTGAGAGAAAAATAAACTTCTTCCTGTTTAATATACTATTTAGGTTTAGTTGTACATATACACTACATATTAAAAGCATACACATATACTCTAATAATAATGATAAAAGTAATAATAATCATTCTTCAATTACTACAAGCAAGGAATCCTGCAGCATCACCCTGAAGTTTATATGTACTTGTGGGGAAAATAAGAAAAATTAGCATTTTTATGGAAGATATAGGATCATTACCCTGGGGCTCTAATGCTACCTCTGCTGCAAGGAAAAGGCTGAGCATTATTACTGGGTGAGTTAGGGGCAGCACTCATCAAAATAAAGAACGTTCAATCCCCAGGGTATAAGAAGTAGCAAGCATGCCCTAGCTCAGTGGTCTGCAAACTCATTAGTCAACAGAGCCAAATATCAACAGTACAACAATTGCAATTTCTTTTGAGAGCCGAAAACTGACTTCTGCGCATGGGCCACAAAGTTTCAATCGCACTGTATGTGCGCGCCCGCACTTAGTATTTTGTGGAAGAGCCACACTCAAGGGGCCAAAGAGCCACATGTGGCTCACGAGCTGCAGTTTGCCGACCACTGCCCTAGCTGGTCTGGCTCAGAGGATAGAGCGTCAGCCTGTGGACTGAAGGGTCCCAGGTTCGATTCTGGTCAAAGGCACATGCCCGGGTTCTGGGCTCAATCCCCAGTGTGGAGAATGCAGGAGGCAGCCGATCAATGATTCTCTCTCATCATTGATGTTTCTATCTCACTCTCCTTCTCCCTTTCTCTCTGAAATCAATAAAAGTATATTTAAAAAATCACTCTATTATATGTGCAGAGCAGTGCACGAAATTTGTGCACATTAAAAGGAAATTAATTAGAGGAAATATTTTAATATTGCTATTTGCCCTTTCTCTATAATAGAAGTGTCAGAGATGAAAGAAAATTAGTAAAATGTATATGAAAATCTCCCTCCTGTCAGTGTCTGGGGTGCTCCATGGGACTCAGAGTCAAGTCCCCGCCCACCTGTTCACGCCTTGAAATCGTGCGAAACCCAGACCCGGCCGGCCCCACCCCCATCAAGCCCCACAGGGCAGGGGGTGCAGCCTCAAGTCCCCCAGCCCAGCCTCAGGTTCCCTGGCCCTGGCACGAGGGCACGAGGACACGAGGACGCGAGGACGCGAGGGCTTGATGACGATTTGCCTATTAGCTCTTTATTATATAAGATAATAAAAGCCTAGATGGCGTTGCATGACATCATCACAAGAAAGCCATCGCAATGTTGTCACAAGATGGCTGCCCCTCATGTCATCACAAGATGGCCACCACAAGATGGCCAGCAGGGGAGGGCAGCTGTGGGCAACCAGGCCAGCAGGTGAGGACAGGCAGTTGGGGGCGAGATCAGGCCTGCAGGGGAGGGCAGTTGGAGGTGAGATCAGGCCAGCAGGGGAGGACAGTTGGGGGCGATCAGGCTGGCAGGAGAGGGCAGGCAGTTGGGGGCAAGATCAGCCCAGCAGGGGGAGGGCAGTTGGGGGCAACCAGGCTGGCAGGGGAGGGCAGTTGGGGGCCATCAGGCTGGCAGGGGAGGGAAGTTGGGGATGACCAGGCCTGCAGGGCAGGGCAGTTGGGGGCAATCGGGCCAGCAGGGGTGCGGTTAGGAGGCGATTAGGCAGGCGAGCAGTTAGGATCCAGCAGTCGGACATCCCCCAAAGGGGTCCAGATTGGAGAGGGTGTAGGCCGAGTTGAGGGACACCCCCCCACCTGTGCACGAATTTCGTGCACCGGGCCTGTAGTATATATATGAATAAAGTGAGTATCTAAGTGATCAGTAGCAAATACTATTGACTCTAATTTAAAAATATATCCAAAATGTAATGACTTCCTACACTTCCATTGCTACCACCCTGGTTCAAGCTGCCAACTCTCTTGGATTAATGATTGAAATAGCCTATCTGGTACCCTGCTTCCACTCTTGATACCCTACAGCAGGCGTCCTCAAACTACGGCTCGCGGGCCACATGCGGGTGTTTTTGCCGTTTTGTTTTTTTACTTCAAAATAAGATATGTGCAGTGTGCACAGGAATTTGTTCATAGTTTTTTTGTTTGTTTGTTTTTGCATTTTTTTTTTTATTGATCTTTTACAGAGAAGAAGGGAGAGGGATAGAGAGTTAGAAACATCGATGAGAGAGAAACATCCATCAGCTGCCTCCTGCACACCCCCTACTGGGGATGTGCCTGCAACCAAGGTACATGCCCTTGACCGGAGTCGAACCTGGGACCCTTCAGTCCGCAGGCCGACGCTCTATCCACTGAGCCACACCGGTCAGGGCTGTTCATAGTTTTTTTTTAAACTATAGTCCGGCCCTCCAATGGTCTGAGGGACAGTGAACTGGCCCCCTGTTTAAAAAGTTTGAGGACCCCTGCCCTACAGTATATCCTAAACATAATCAGCCAGAGTAATTGTGTAAAAGCAATTTCAGACCATATTACACCTTCCCTAACACCCTCCAATGGCTCAGAGCAAAATCCCAAGTTCTTAAAATGACCTACAAGACCTTACAATGACCACTAGTTTTCCCTCAGACCCCATCTCTTACTACCTCCTACCTCCCCCCGCCTCCACACATCTCTTACTACCTCCTACCTCCCCCCGCCTCCACACACACACTTACGCAGTTTGTCACACTGGCTCCTCGCTGTGTCCTAAACCCACTTTAGGGTGACTGCTTTTTACTGTTCCTTCCTTATGCTTGAAATGATTTCTCAGATAACAACATGGCTTGCTTACTCAGTTTCCTCAGGACTTTACTCAAATGCCATCTCAATGAGCCTTTCTCTGGTCACAATAACTAAAATTACAAAACCTCAAATACTTCCTATCCTACTTCCTTAGGGCCTCCCACAAACAGTTAATCAGATGCTAAACAGACTATTTGCTTCTCAATAGATGAATGTGAAGTTTGTTTATTTGTCTGTTTTCCTCTGAGACAGAAGGCGATGGCATAATGAAAAGTTGATTCATAAAGACTCCAATAGCTCAAAAGAGGGGAACAAACTTATGGACCTCTTGAGTCTCTTTCAATCCTTTAAAACTATAAATAGCCAAGCCTGGGAGCATTAAAGGGGAAGAGAACAAGATCCACTATAATTTCTCAAGTATTCCTAATCTATACTAATAAAAGGGTAATATGCTAATTAGACCGGACATCTTCTGGACAACCTTCCGGATGTCCTTCCAGACAAAGCCATGGTGGCGGGGCCGAGGTAGAGGCGGTTAGGGGTGATCAGGCCCGCAGGGGAGAGCAGTTAAGGGGATCAGGACGGCAGGGGAGAGCAGTTAGGGGGATCACGCCGGCAGGGGAGAGCAGTTAGGGGGATCAGGCCCACAGGGGACAGCAGTAAGGGCTATCAGGCCAGCAGGGGAGAGCAGTTAGGGGGATCAGGCCTGCAGGCAGGTGAGCGGTTAGGAGCCAGTGGTCCTGGATTGCGAGAGGAATGTCCGAATTGGAGAGGTTGCAGGCTGGGATGAGGGACACACCCCCACCCAGTGCACAAATTTCATGTACCGGGCCTCTAGTGTAAAACCTAAGAAGAGAAACATAATACTCTTTTATATATATATACTAGAAGCCCGGTGCACGAAATTCGTGCACGGCGGGGGGTTGTCCCTCAGCCCAGCCTGCACCCTCTCCAATCTGGGACTCCTGGAGGGATGTCCGACTGCCCGTTTAGGCCCGATCCTGGTGGGATCGGGCCTAAACGGGCAGTCGGATATCCCTCTCACAATCCAGGACTGCTGGCTCCCAACTGCTTGCCTGCCTGCCTTCCTGATTGCCCCTAACCGCTTCTGCCTGCCAGCCTGATCACCCCCTAACCACTCCGCTGCCAGTCTGGTTGATGCTTAACTGCTCCCCTGCCAGCCTGTTTGCCCCCAACTTCCCTCCTCTGCCAGCCTGGTCACCCCTAACTGCCCTCTCCTGCAGGGTTGATCACCTCCAACTGCCCTCCCTTGCAAGCCTGGTCCCTCTCAACTGCCCTCCCTTGCAGGCCCGGTCCCTCCCAACTGCCCTCCCTTGCAGGCCGGGTGCCTCCCAACTGCCCTCTCCTGCTGGCCATCTTGTAGTGGCCATCTTGTGTCCACATGGGGGCAGGATCTTTGACCACATGGGGGCAGCTATATTGTGTGTTGCAGTGATGATCAATCTGTATATTACTCTTTTATTAGATAGGATAGAGGCCTGGTGCACGGGTGGGGGCCAGCTGGTTTGCCCTGAAGGGTATCACAGATAAGGGTGGGGGTTCCCTTGGGGTGTGGGGCGGCCTGAGCGAGGGGCCTGTGGTGGTTTGCAGGCCGGCCACGCCTCCTGGCAACCCAAGGGGAGACCCTGGTATCTGGAATTTATTTTCCTTCTACAATTGAAACTTTGTAGCCTGGGGCGGCAGCCATTTCTGGGGCGGCAGCCATTTCGGTGGCAGTTAATTCACCTTCTACAATTGAAACTTTGTAGCCTTAAGCGGGTGAGCCCGGCCAGGGTGTGCAGAAAGCTTTGCTTCCCCTGTTGCTGCCGGCAACCCTGGCCTGCTCTCTCAAGCTCCATTCTGCAGCCATTTGTTTCAATTTGTTTACCTTCTACAATTGAAACTTTGTAGCTTGAGTGGAGGCTTAGGCCTGCAACGGCTATGGAAAGCTTGGCTTGCTCTGTTACCTGGGAAACCTTGCTCTCTGTGGCTGTAGCCATCTTGGATTGGAGTTAATTTGCATACTCGCCCTGATTGGCTGGTGGCTTGGCTGGTGGGCGTGGCTTATGTAGCAGAGTGATGATTAATTTGCATATTACCATTTTATTAGAGAGGATATATCTCCTATCTAATAAAAGAGTAATATGCAAATTGACCACACCTCAACTTCACCTATAAGCGACGCCCACCAGCCAATCAGGAGCGAGTATGCAAATTAACCCAACCAAGATGGCTGTGGCCACTGAGTGAGCAGGAGGCTTAGGTTTCCCCGGCAATGGAGGAAGCCAAGCTTCCCGCACACCCTGGCCGGCCCTGGACTCCACTCAAGGCTACAAAGTTTCAATTATAGAAGATAAGTAAATCCCAGATACCTGCTTCCAGCTGGCCCTGGCCTATGCTTGGGTTGCCTGGGGGCATGGCCAACTTCCAAACCACCACAGGCCCCTCACCCAGGCCGCCCCACACCCCAAGGGAACCACCACCCTGATCCGGGACACCCTTCAGGGCAAACCAGCCGGCCCCCACCCGTGCACCAGGCCTCTATCCTATCTAATAAAAGAATAATATGCAAATTGACTGCCACTCCAACACACAAGATGGCTGCCACAAGATGGCCAGCAGGGGAGGGCAGTTGGGAGGGACCAGACCTGCAAGAGAGGGCAGTTGTGGGTCATCAGGCCAGCAGGGGAGTGCAGTTAGGGGTGACCAAGCCTGTATAGGAAGGAAGTTGGGGGCGACCGGCCTGCAGGGAAGGGCAGTTGGGGGGGGACCCAGGCCTGTAGGGAAGAGCAGTTGGGGGGGACCAGGCCTGCAGGGGAGGGCAGTTAGGGGTGATCAGGCCTGCAGGGGAGGGCAGTTGGGGGTGACCAGGCCTGCAGGGGAGGGCAGTTAGGGGCAATCAGGCTGGCAGGGGAGCAGTTAGGCATCAATCAGGCTGGCAGGGGAGTGGTTAGGGGGTGATCAGACGGGCAGGCAGAAGCAGTTAGGGGCAATCAGGAAGGCAGGCAGGTGAGCAGTTGGGAGCCAGCAATCCTGGATTGTGAGAGGGATGTCCGACTACCCGTTTAGGCCTGATCTTACCAGGATCAGGCCTAAACGGGCAGTTGGACATCCCTCGAGGGGTCCCAGATTGGAGAGGGTACAGGCTGGGCTGAGGGACACACGACCCCGTGCACGAATTTCAAAATATATATTTCTTTATTGATTTCAGAGAGGAAGAGAGGAGAGAGAGATAGAAACATCAATGATGAGAATCATTGATCGGCTGCCTCCTGCATACCCCCCACTGGGGATCGAGCTGCAACACAGGCATATGCCCTTGGCCAAAATCGAACCTGGGACCCTTCAGTCCGCAGGCTGACGCTCTATCTACTGAGCCAAGCCGGTTAGGGCAAACATAATATTCTTGACTTCTTTAGTTTACAAGATATAGAGGGGATTTTTTTTTTTCTTTTTGGTATGAGTGAACCATTCCCAGTATCTAAAGCAATAAGATACATGTTATGATCATAGGCACAGACCTATGTCAAAAAGAAGAACAAGCTAGGGAAGTGACGATGGAAAACACGGAAGCTACTCCCAGCTAATCCAACTCCAAACCCTGGTATATAAATGTAACATCAACAGGATCTACCATACTGGAGTGAAAGAGGAAGAAGGAAAAACAAGTTAAGAAAAAGCTGCCAACTCCTGACTCAGCTTTATAGATACCAAAATAAGCAAGGAGGCTTCAGATATAAAGACAAATCTCCTCTGGTCTAGAAGGCCAGAATCTGACTTAGACTTGGCATAAGTCCAACTGACTGCAGCAGCAGCAGCAGCTTGATTCATAAATAGGTGATAGACATTTCCTACCACATTTTCTCCCAAATAAATCATATTAAGAAGATAATGGATCATTGCAGTGTTTATAGTAAATGGCAAATTATGAAAGAAAAGAGAAGAACACCATATACCATTCTTGAAACATTTTATTTCACTGCTCTATATACAGTTATGGTATTAATGCATATATCACTGAGTAAATAATTCTGCAAGATTAAATGATGATGTGTTTATGTTCTATTGTTCTATCTGCTCATTGGCCACCAGGTCAGCCAATCTGATCCAGGACTCCATGGCAACAGGCTCTATCACTAAGAGCTATAAGATGAGATTCTCCTTACTTTTTTTTTTTTTTAAATAAAGCATTTTCCACAGAAACTGTTTCAATACTGTCAAAGAATAGTCTCTACAGAAAAATAAGAAATACTGCCATTCTGATCTACTAAAAACGAATAGTGGGGGGGGGAAAGTCAATAGCAATGACAATGAATCTATGCAAATAACAAGGGATCTCTGAAACTCTGGAGATTTTGCCTTTTTAAATTAGTAGAGAAATTCAGAAATCCCTGAACTGTGAAAAACCAATACCAGCACAAACTGAGGGATTAATATAAGGGGAGTGCTGCCTAGCTAAAATCACAGTATTGAAGCTTCCCATGCTATAATACACAGAGAGCTAAACGTTTTAATTTAAGACTGCTAAACTTTGTAAGTTTTCCTAACTTTTTAAAAAATATATTTTTATTGATTTCAGAGAGGAAAGGAGAGGGAGAGAGAGATAGAAACATCAATGATGAGAGAGAATCACTGATTGGCTGCCTCCTGCAAGGCCCCTACTGGGGATTGAGCTCACAACCCAAGCATGTGCCCTTGACCAGAATTGAATCTGGGACCCTTCAGTCCATGGACCAATGCTCTCTCCACTGAGCCAAACCAGCTAGGGCTCCCTAACTTTGTTTTAAATATTAAAATTAGCATTAAAACAGATATCAGGCTCTTATGCTCCATATTCTCAAATCACAATCAGCTCATACAGTCCTGGGAATTCTATGTCTATCCTCTTCTCTATACTCTCCTCCCAACCCCGCCCCACTATTCTTAGAGAAACTATGTCCAAATGAGGAAATAATATATTTGCTCTTCAATACCATATGCCCCCATTCGTTCTCCCTCAGCTACAGATCTCCTTGAAGAAAAGAGGAAACAGATAATTACAAACTAGATGAGGAGACTACATTAAAAAAACTGACCATTCTCCCCAATGGTGCTCATTAACATTCTAAAATTCACCTGACTTATAAAGTACTAGAGGCCCGGTGCACGAAATTCGTGCATGGGGGTGTGTGTGTCTCAGCCCAGCCTGCACCCTCTCCAATCTGGGACCCCTTGAGGGATGTCCGACTGCCCGTTTAGGCCCGATCCCACCAGGCAGTCAGACATCCCTCTCACAATCCAGGACTGCTGGCTCCCAACTGCTTGCCTGCCTGCCTTCCTGATTGCCCCTAACTGCTTCTGCCTGCCAGCCTAATCACCCCCTAACTACTTCCCTGCCAGCCTGATTGATGCCTAACTGCTCCCCTGCCAGCCTAATTGCCCCTCACTGCCCTCCCCTGCAGGCCTGGTCATCCCTAACTGCCCTTCCCTGCAGGCCTGATCACCCCCAACTGCTCTCCCTTGCAGGCCTGGTCCCTCCCAATTATCCTCCCCTGCTGGCCTCATCGCCCACAACTGCCCTCCCTTGCAGGCCGGGTGCCTCCCAACTGCCCTCCCCTGATGGCCATCTTGTGGTGGCCATCTTGTGTCCACATGGGGGCAGGATCTTTGACCACATGGGGTCAGCCATCTTGTATGTTAGAGTGATGGTCAATTTGCATATTACTCTTTTATTAGATAGGATAGAGGCCTGGTGCACGGGTGGGGGCAGGCTGGTTTGCCCTGAAGGGTGTTCCGGATCAGGGTGGGGGTTCCCTTGGGGTGTGGGGTGGCCTGGGTGAGGAGGGGCCTGTGGTGGTTTGCAGGCTGGCCATGCCCCCTTGCAACCCAAGCGGAGGCCCTGGTATCTGGGGTTTATTTATCTTCTACAATTGAAACTTTGTAGCCTGGAGTGGAGGCCTCGGCAGGCCAGGGTGTGCGGAAAGCTTGGCTTCTTCCATCGCTGGGGAAACCCAAGCCTCCCTCCTGCTCGCTCAGTGGCCGCAGCCATCTTGGTTGAGGTTAATTTGCATACTGGCTCCTGATTGGCTGGTGGGCGATGGTTAGCAGAGTGATGGTTAATTTGCATATTACTCTTTTATTAGATAGGATTCCCCTTTCCTAGCATGCTTTTCACAATAATTGATGTAATATCTCTGGATACAACAAGCAATTTTGATCCCTACCTTCTAGTATATGGTGGTAAGTGAATGCTGAGAAGCAGAATCTGATGTAAGGTTTAAAATTAGCTTGGAAACTATATATTTTAATCTGGTTTATTCTATTGTGTATTGTTTTAATCATTTTTAGGTATACAGTTCAGTGACACTAAGTACATTCACATTATTGTGCACTATAGAAAACTAGAGGCCCGGTGCACAAAATTCGTGCACGGGGGGTGGGGTGTCCCCTCAACCCAGCCTGCACCCTCTCCAATCTGGGACCCCTCAGGAGACATCCTTCTCACAATCCTGGACCGCTGGCTCCTAACTGCTCACCTGCCTGCCTGCCTGATCACCCCTAACTGCCTCCCTGCCAGCCTGATCACCCCTAACCGCCTCTGCCTGCCGGCCTGATTGCCCCTCACTGCCCCCCCTGCTGACCTGGTAACCCCTAACTGCCTCCCTGCTGGCCTGATCACCCCTAACTGCCTCTGCCTGCCGGCCTGATTGCTCCCAACTGCCCCTCGCTCCCTGTCGGCCTGGTTGCCCCCACTGCTCCCCCTGCCAGCCTGGTCGCCCCATGCAGCCTGCTGTTCAGTCGTTTGGTCGCCTCTCACTGCCCCCGCCTGCTGGCCTGGTTGCCGCCCCACTCAGCCTGCTGCTCAGTCATTTTGTTGTCCCTCACCAACCCCCCTGCCAGCCTGGTCGCCCCACGCAGCCTGCTGCTCGGTCATTTGGTTGCTCCTCACTAATCCCCCGGCCAGCCTGGTTGCCCCATGCAAGCCTGTTCAGTTACAACAGTCACTTAGGCTTTTATATAGATAGATGGTCTCAGACAGGAGAGACTATAGTGGCCCCAGCTGGGTAGTTCAGTTGGTTGGAGAATCATCTGGATACACCAAGGTTGTGGGTTCAATCCCCAGTCAGGGCACATACATGCAACCAATGAGTACATAAATAAGTGGAACAACAAATCAATATTTCTCTCTCTCTCTCAATTCAATAAATGAAAATTTAAAGAGATTATAGTAATTTTCTATGACTATTTACTACATCATGTACTTATTATACAAGACACATTAAGAATTATAGTGAATATGAATAAAGAGTCAATGTTAAGAATATCTGACACTACTGCCCAGTAAAAATAGCTATCACATGTGTATTTTCAGTATGTTTTTTTTTTAAATATATTTTATTGATTTTTTACAGAGAGGAAGAGAGAGGGATAGAGAGTTAGAAACATCGATGAGAGAGAAACATCGACCAGCTGCCTCTTGCACACCCCCTACTGGGGATGTGCCCGCAACCAAGGTACATGCCCTTGACCCGAGTCGAACCTGGGACCCTTGAGTCCGCAGGCCGACGCTCTATCCACTGAGCCAAACTGGTTTCGGCTTCAGTATGTTTTTCACATGCTGAATGTAGTTTCTTACATGCACATCTCAGTTTCCAAACACATCCCAAGTAGATGGAAGTCTTTTGTCACACTCGGTCCCAGATAAGGGTGGGGATTCCCTTGGGGCATGGGGCAGCCTGAGCGAGGGGCCTGTGGTGGTTTGCAGGCCAGCCACGGCCCCTGGCAACCCAAGCGGAGGCACTGGTATCTGGAATTTATTTACCTTCTACAATTGAAACTTTGTACCCTGGAGCGGAGCCAAGCCTCCTGCATGCTCCACCGGCAGCCATTTCTGTTTGAGTTAATTCACCTTCTATAATTGAAACTTTGTAGCCTTAAGCAGAGGCCTGAGCCCTGCCAGGGTGTGCGGAAAGCTTTGCTTTCTCCGTTACCACGGGCAACCCTGGCCTGGTCTCTCCAGCTCCGTGGCTGCCGCCATTCTGTTTGAATTTGTTTACCTTCTATAATTGAAACTTTGTAGCTTGAGTGGAGGCTTAGGCCTGTCAAGGGCAGGCGGAAAGCTTGTTTCCCTCTGTTGCCTGGGAAACCTTGCTCTGGGTGGCTGTAGCCATCTTGGTTCGGTTTATTTGCATACTCGCCCTGATTGGCTGGTGGGCGTGGCTTGGGTGTAGCGAAGGTATGGTCAATTTGCATATTTGTCTATTATTAGGTAGGACTAGAGGCCCGGTGCATGACATTCGTGCACTGGGGGGTCGGGGTGGGGGGGAGGCCCTCAGCCTGGCCTGCACCTTCTCATAGTCTGGGACCCCTCATGAGATGTCCACCTGCCGGCTTAGGCGGACATCCCCCGAGGGGTCCTCAGCGCTGCTGTAGAGGCGGGAAAGGCTCCCGCCACCACTGCTGTGCTTGCCAGCCGTGAGCCTGGCTTCTGGCTGAGCACACAAACCACCAGGGGGCAGCTCCTGCGTTGAGCATCTGCCCCTTGGTGGTCAGTGCGTGTCATAGCAACTGGTCAATTTGCATATTAGGGTTTTATTATATAGGATTTTTATAATAAAAAATTATTTTTATTACTTTTAACTACTACTAAAATTGTGACCATTTTCCCAGTATTACTTTTTTGTTGTTGTTTTAATATATTTTTATTGATTTTAGAGAGGAAGGGAGAGGGATAGAGAGAGAGAGATAGAAACATCAATGATGAGAGAGAATCATTGATCAGCTGCCTCCTGCATGACCCCTACTGGGGATTGAGCCCGCAACCCAGGCATGTGCCCTTGGCGGGAATCGAACCTGGGACCCTTCAGTCCGCAGGCCGACACTCTATCCACTGAGCCGAACCGGCTAGGGCCCATTATTACTTTTTAACAAGTTCATTTTAGCCCTGGCCAGTGTGGCTCAGTGGTTTGAGTCCTAGTCAAGGGCACATACCTCGGTTGCAGGCTTGATCCCCGCCTGCAGGAGACAAACAAAAAATAATTTAACTATTTCCCTATTATTGAATATTAGAAAATGTTAATTTTTATAATAAAATAATACTATGATGAGTTTCTTTGCATCTAGACCTTCATTTACATTTCTCATCAACTCCCTAGGATAAAAACATCTAAGAGTTAATACATTTTGGAAATAAAAAAATTCCCCCTTAATTCACTTCAGTTAATAGAAGCAAGGGCAGTCACACTATCTAATTATAGTGTTTCTTACCTATTCCCCAAGCAACATATAATGTCCACTTAGCATATCCCATGGCATTGCCTGGACTTTAAGGACATTCACCCAGACAGTGCTTCTTACTTTTTTTTTTTTTCAGCTCATGCCCCTTTTTAGTAATATTGGCTCTCTTTCCCCACATATCCCACTAGAGAAGATATGTATCCTGTACTCCTTAAGCCTCACTGGCCTAAGAAAATTAATAGGGAGGAAAGGATAAAAAGTTATACAGGTAGATATTCTTTTTGCAATTAATGTTAGACACCTTAATAGCTCTTGTCCGTGTATCTTGGCAGTTTAGAGAGCAATCCAAAAGATGAAACTTCAAAAACCATACAAGAAGAACACTCTCTAAGTCTTTAATATGAAATTAAAAGAAGGTAAAAGGCCCTAGCCAATTTGGCTCAGTGGACAGAGTGTCAGCCTATGGACTGAAGGGTCCCAGGTTCAATCTCAGTCAAGGCCATGTACCTTGGCTGCATGCAACCAATTGATACATCTCTCTATGTCGGTATTTCTCTCTCTCTGTCTCTCCCTCTCCTCTCCACTCTGTATAAAAATCAATGAAAAAAAATATCCTCGGGTGAGGATCAACAGTAACAAAAAAAGAAGATAAAAGGGCATGGATATACTGGCTAATTTAGTATTTGTTTGTGACTTGACATTTGGTCCATTTAAGATCCTAGATTTTTTTAAAGCTAGAATTTAAAGACATTTTGAGCCCAGCCAGCATAGCTTAGTGGTTGAGTGTCAACCTATGAACCAAGAGATCACGGCATGATTCCCAGTCAGGGCACATGCATGGGTTGTGGGTTCGATCCCCAGTGTGGGGGGCGCGCAGGAAGCAGCCGATCAATGATTCTCTCTCATCATTGATGTTTCTATCTCTCTCTCTCTCTTCCTTCCTCTCTGAAATCAATAAAAATATTTTTTTTAAAAGTTTTTAAGACGTGGTATTTCATATAAATCTTATACTTGCACAAACATATGGAGGAAGAACACCACATCAATTCACACACTCAGAAGATACAAAGTTTCAGAGGTATACAATAAAGATAAGCGTCCTAGGATTTTAAAGTAGATCAGAATCAGTGGTAGAAAATAAACAAAACAAAAAATTAAAAAACAACCAACCATCATCTACAGAAGTCAAAAGCTCAAAGAAAGAAAATAGCTGTTAATCTGAGGGAACATGTTTGCAATTTAGCCTATAAGCATCAAATTAGAAAAGATACTTCCTAAAAGGATCAACATTGTCAAATTTAAGTTTAAATATTTAGATTATATTTATATTCATTTTAGAAGCTCAATATCCTACATGGCTTGAAAATCTCTCCTGGCTTCCTCAAAAATTACAGGTGATCTGAAGACATAAATAGTATTACCCTGTTTAATTTCTAAATATCATTAATGTCTAATGCTAAGTAAGCCTTTTAGATTACCAGGAACTATGTTAAAGCCTTTCCATGCACTAATTCTTTTAATCTTCAAAACAACCCTAGTAGGTGGATGCTATTATCTTCATTTCATATTTTACATATGAAGAAATGGAGGGGTTAAGTAATGTGTCCAAAGTCATAGAACCAGCAATTGGCCTACTTGGGAATTGAACTCAGGCAGCCTAAGTCAGAGTCCAAACACTTAGCCACTATACTTTTCAAAGAAAGAAGCTTCTAACAGACTATATAGCAGTGGGAGTGGGTAGGTTAGGAGAGAACATCAGAGAGAAGTACATATAGTAACTTTTAGGCACAGAAATAGTCATTATCAATTTCACCAGAAAGGTCTTCCAACATAAGTCACATTTTTAATTATCCCAATCAGGGTGATGCTAAATACCTTTTGCAAAAGCAGTTCTGAATCTTTTTCTTCTCCTTTAAAAAAAAAAAAAAAAGTAGGGAAAAAAGGAAGGATAAAAAGAAACTAAAATCTTTTCCTTGACCTTTTCAAAACCTTGATGGTTAGAAAACAAAGATTAAAAAAGAAGGTATTTTCATTTGAAATAAAGAGACTTAATAATATAATTGCTAATGACTGAAACATTTGATAAAGACTTTAGGTCTATTCCACCCACTCCGAAATGAAAGGAAAACCAAGTTAACAAAACCCTCATCTTTTAATTTCACAGCAGTTTTCTTCCCCCTCAAAGGCTGGCTATTCCAGTCATCGCTGCAGACAGGGAACTGCTCCCAGTGACGTCAGAGCAGTCTCCCAGCAACGATTAATGAGGGTTGTCCACCACAGGGGTTTCCTGAAAAGCTAGCAAGAAATTATCCACATATTTGCTGCAATATTGAGATGCAAGATGCAGTGGAATTCTCTTAACCCTTATAGCTCCAGTCTCTGGCAAGTTTCTAAATAGGTTATTCTGGAATACTTTAGGATTATCACCACTCCCACTCCCTTCTCTCCAAATAAAATTAGAATTTTGTTAGTTTGAAATATTTATGGCTATAATACATATTCATATAATTGAATGACCATAAAAATAGGACTGCACAAAGTAAGCTGCAAAGCAGACATTACTCTTTTTGCTTCACATATATTACTTAGAATAATGAAAGCACAGAACAGAAAAGTATCAGGATAGAAAATAAAACAGTAAATTCTTAAAGGTACTGTTCCACATATGCTATCCAAACACATCCACAGGAAGGAAACCTTAAATTTTCCTAGGCTCTAAGTCTTCTGAATTTTTCACACTGACCTTTGCAGGCAGGCCTCCAGAGATCAGTGGTATTAAAATGGAGTTGCATAAAAAGGAGCAGGAAGCCCAAGCACTTAATCTAAAAAAAAGAGAAGTTAGGTTCATACCTAAGAGTATATCTAACAATTTCTTCCTAAAGCTTTGCTTTAGCTGTAGACATTCAAAATGAGAGTTTTACTTTAACAAAAGTGGCAAGAAATTTTATATAACCACCTATTTTTGAGGTCTGCTTGAACAGTGTACAAACTGCATGCTCAGGACCAGTGCAAATAAGATAGAAAAATTCCGAATTCCAAAACTCAACCTAGAATTTTTCATGGATGATGGGTTCTAGAAACCTGCTTATGAGCCCTTTTCAAAATTTCATATTTAGAAAAAACAATTCGGTAAAATTCATTAGCAGTAGGATACATAGGGTTAATTAAGGCATGCTGCTTCAGCAATCCTGACTTTGCCCCCAGCCTATTCTAAAAAGAAACAAACAAAATAGCATCCTTATCATTAACATCTCATTTTGCTCTAAACTCTGTTCAATCCACCCAGTTATCTATCATCAAGGCATAGAACGCACCAGTTCTGATGGATTTTTCTTCTTCCTTCTCTGTCCCCTCCCGCTCAGAAGAAAAAGACTGCAAACAAATTCACTACGTCACTGGAGGTAGAGGGAATCCCATCTCTGCACTCTTTAGAAACCAAGGCCAGCAAACAAAAACAAGCCAATTATGAGAGACAAACAAGTAATCCCAAATAAGGAGCAGTAAAGCCCCAGGGAAATTCTTATGACAACCTCAACAAGTCAAAGGCATGTTTTAGTAAAAACACTGAAAAAATTCCTCCTAAGATGTTCATAAAAAAAATACAAACCCTTCCTAGAAACAGTAAAGGCAACATCGTTCTCTTATCACATTCAAAGACTAGGAGACAGTTACATAAAGACATAGGACAGAGAGACATATTCACCAGCTGGGTGTGGATAGCTGTGGAATGACACAGTGAAGGATATTTATAGGGGATTCCCTGCTTCCTGCAATGTGCGTCAACAGCATCACCACAGAGAACAGAAATCACCACTATTTTCATAAGCTAAATCTGAATGAAGCATCGCTTGAAATACCCATGGAAGAGGTAAAATCTGAATATAGGATAAGTTCCAGCAAGCCTAATTTTTAAAATATTTTAAATAAAAAAAACAAACACAAAAATGCCCAAAACCCCCTATAAAACGTAACTCTTGGACAATCTCTCATTTCCCTAGTGTGTGTTATATAGTTAAATTGGCCAAGATACAAAAGATATCTTTCTAGCTTCTCCCCCATCCAGTCTGTGGAGTTCAAGGGCTTTTATATAAAGAAATAAAAATTATCCAAAACTCACCCCAGATGGATCTGCACTTAAACCAACAGCGAGCTCACATTATTAATGGAGACCTCATTGTAAGAATCAGTTCTGCCGGAATTTTGCTGGAAGAAATTCCTTCTGGGAAACCTGTGCCTCTTTTACCCCACCCACAGTCCCCTCTTGCACCCTTCACCCTTGAATGAAATGCTGCGTCTCCAGCAAGCTAATTGCTCTGACAAGCAGCTCTGAAGCAGTCCATGGCTCAGCTGTTTAGAGGGATGTCACCTAGAGCTCTGCCAACAGTCCACTCGTGTGTGCGCGCGCGCACAGACACACACACACACACACACACACACACACACACACACACACACACACGCTGTAAGAGCACCCCCTTCCACCTCCTCTTCTCGCTCTCATTCAAGCAGTTCAGTGACATGCCTGCCTCCACACTGCTCTGAGGATGGCTTTTTAAAGACACAGCAGCAGCTCTTTTCTGCTGCATATATTGAGATGCCAAAATAGAGTCCTATTAGAGAAGAACAATGAGTTGGAGATATGTATTGAATTAAAAGTTCCCTTTTAAAATTATGTTGCTTTTTTCTCATCTGCAAAATAATTGAGGCCAGAGAAATGGTCTTTGCCTAAAAGCTACGGAGCTGGACTTTAGAAACTAAGACCAAACCTAGTTATAGAGAATTTTTTTTTCCAGAAAGCTATATTTAGTAAAATCATTCTTCATTTTGGGAAAGAAGGTAGGCAACACTGGATACTAGTAGCTATCTGTTTCTTCTCCTGTATCTGTCCCCAAAAGGAGGGGGAGAAGACTTTATCCATAAAATGGGGGAATGAGGAAATTGTGAAGGCACCTTACTGATAGAACTGATACAAAAGGATGAGAACACAGTATTAAGGATAGGGATGAGGATAAATAGATTAAAGTAAAGTAAGTCGTACAAAGGACACCAAGAAAGAATAGTAATAGTTCTTGAAAGTATATATGGCTCTGGGACAGAAGACTTAGAAGTGACCTTAGGCCTTAATTTATAAGAACCTAAGGAAAAGTAATAATGATCTATTGCTACAGCAAGTAATGGACATTATAGGTGGTGGAAGGTCAGCACAAAATAACATATGGGTAAAGTCTAGTCATCCTGAGAAACCAACAACAAAAACTGTCACAAAGACAACGAGTCATTCATTCAACCACATACTTGTTGTGTGCTTGTGTTCATACTATGGGCCAGACACTATGATATGCTCTAGGAATATGAGATAGATTCATTAAGGGTCATACAGAAGAAGAAAAAAAAGAGGATTCTGTTTTTTCTCTGAATGAGATGAGAGCAACTAGAGGGTTAGAAGGTGGATCCTGAAGGGCCAAACAGACCACTGAAAGGAATCTGGCTTTTATACTAGCAAGATGAGATACCATTGGGGGTTTTAAAACAAAGAAATGGCATGTTTTTTATGTATATTTCTCATTTGCCTCCAAATTTTTGAGAAATTACTAGTGTACACAAAATTTGCAAAAAAAGTATAATAGTCATCTAGACTCACATACAGATCTAGTATATACTAGTATGTATGGAAAGATTTACACATATTTTTTCAGAACTATCTGAGATGTTCTCATAATGACCTTTCATACCTAAAATAATTCCAAGTGTATCTCTTAACAAAAAGGTTACTCTGAACTATGAGAATAACCACTGGCCACTTCCCAGATGAGTTAATGAATAATATACATGCAAAGCAGATATAAATATCACTGCAAAAACTCAGAAAACTGAAATGGCTTTGGGATTACCACTGACTGAAGGCTGGATAGAAATTTCAAGCTGAACCCAACTAGGTCAAATGTCTGCTAAAATAAAAGTCAACATTCATTACAGCATTTAAACAAAACCCAGACCCTTGTAATACAATATTCAAATTTTCCAGGACATAATCCAAAATTACTTGGCATACAAAGAACCAAGAAAATCTCAATTTACATAGGAAAAGAGATTAACAGATACAATACTGAGATGACACAGATGTAGAAACTATCTCACAGCTATTATAGTAGCTATAATAAAAATGCTCCAAAAATTAGGAAAAACACTCCTGAAACTATGGAAAGACAGAATGCCTCAGAAAAGAAATTGAGGATATAAAAAAGAAACAATGGGAATTTTAGAACTAAAAAATGTAACAATCACCCTAGCTGGTGTTGCTCAGTGGTTAGAGTGTTGGCCCCCACACTGAAGGGTCTTAGGTTCAATTGCTGGTTAAGGGCACCTACCTGAGTTGCAGGTTCGAACTCAGGGTATGCAGGAGACAACCAACTGATGTCTCTCTCACATCAAAGTTTCTCTCCCTTCCTTCCCCTCCCCTCCCCTTCTCTTCCCCTCTTTCTAAAAATCAATGGGAAAAAATATATATCCTCAGGTGAGGATTAATATATATATTAATTATATAAAGCAACCAAAATATAAACATTCATTTGGTGTGTTCAATAGCAGAACAGAAATGACAAAAGAACTAGTGATTTTGAAGACATATCAAATTTCAATAGAAATATCAAATATGAAAAAAAAAGAGAAAAATGTTTGGGGGGTGAGGCGGGAAACAGATCATCAGGCCCTAAAAAAACAATACCAAAAACTCTAATATTTGGGCTATCAGTATCCTAGGAGGGGAGAGAGTGTGTAAAACATTTGAAGAAATAATGGCTGAAAACATCACAAATTTCACAAAAGACATAAACCTATGGAGTCAAGAAGCTCAATAATACCCAAACAGAATAAACACAACAAAATCCACTCCTGACTTCATCATAATCTAACAGCTAAAAGGTAAAGACAAAGAAAAATTGTGAAAGCAAACAAAAATGATGCACTGATTAATAAGGGAACACTTACCAGAAACTATGAAGAGCAAAAGGAAGTAGAACATATTTAAAGTGCTGAAAGGAAAAACTATAAACAGAGAATTCTATATCCAGAGAAAATTGTCTTTAGGAATCAAGATGACATAAAGATATTCTCAGATGATAGAAAGCTAAAATAATTCATTGCCAGTACACCTTCTATAAAAGAATGGCCAAAGAAAGTTCTCAAAAAGATGGGAAAGCCCTAACCGGTTTGGCTCAGTGGATAGAGTGTTGGCCTGTGGACTCAAGGGTCCCAGGTTCGATTCCAGTAAAGGGCATGTACTTTGGTTGCAGGCACATACCCAGTAGGGAGTGTGCAGGAGGCAGCTGATTGATGTTTCTCTCTCATTGATGTTTCTAACTCTCTATCCCTCTCCCTTCCTCTCTGTAAAAAATCAATAAAATATATTTAAAAAAAAAAAAAGATGGGAAATAATACAACTACACTAGGAACACCAGAAGCAACGAAAGAAAAATATAAATGCTAAATATCTGGTTACATACAACAGATAATTCTTCCCATACTTAGTTCTTTAAAATGAGTTTAAAAGCAAAAATTATAAGATTGTAACAGAGTTTTTAATATACATAGGTAAATATAATAGAAAGACAACTATATTAAAGGGGGATAGGAAATAAACCTACGTAGTGGTAAGGCTTTGACATTCCACCTGAAATGTCAAAATATTAATTCTAAGTAGACCACTAAAAGTTAGATGTGTATACACACACATACACATATGTGCATGTATATGTGTTGTGTGTGTGTGTGTACTAAAAGTGGAGAGAGATCCCTAGAACAACTAATAAAGTGGATGCTGCATGGACATGTTCCCTGGAACAAACTGTAATTACAACTAAAATACAGAAAAACTTCCTGAATAATCAATGGAAGACTTGCAGGAGAGAACCCTGATACTGAGGGCCTAAAGTATAGACTGCATAGAGACTGGTAGGAGGGGTGAAGGTGCGAAGGGGCTGGCCGGGTGCCCACGGACAGCAACTGAAGTCCTGGAGAGATATCTCAGCTGTGGAAGGTTGTCACTGAGAACTCTTGGATCTAATCCCCAAGCTGGGCCCCCCAGCAGAGAGTACCAGAACTGAGAAGGGTACCCACATAACATCTGGCTGTGAAAAGCAGTGGGGTTGCTGTCTGCCAAGGAGTGACAGTTGAAATTCAGGCACCCTCTTAAAGGGCCAATGCACAAAATTCCCTGTGGAGCCACCCACCTTGTGCTCTAGCAGAGGGAGGGCGGAGTGGACTGGAGCTGTGTGAGCAGAAGCAGGACTGGGGACTTGAGGGTTATAGCTCAGAAGGCAGACACCTCCAGTTTCCTGTGCTGAGTCATTCCCTCAAGCAGGGGAGGACAGCTTTCCCACACAGATATTTGCCTTGCCTGGGGGGAAAGACAGATGACCCACCCTATTGGAAAACACCTTGCCCTGAGGCCATATAAGAGACTAAAAATAACAATTAGCCTCCAGGCAGAAGCAACCACCCCACCCTGTTGAAAAAAACTTTCGCCACACCTGAGGATGATTGCCAGGGTGCAATTCAAGTCTGAATCCTATCCATCTGTAGGCAGAGGTGGTCTCTGGAGGCTTTGAGTCTTTGCCTGATCTAATTAGTCAGAAACTGCATTTGACACTCTCCTGCACTAGAGATTGGAAGGCATAGCAAGTCTACCTAATACATAGTCACAAATCCCAAAAGACAGCCAAAATGAGGAGGCAAAGAAACAATCGCCAAATTAAATAACAAGAGAATTCTCCAGAAGATGAGATAAATGAAGCAGAGATAAGAAATTTATCTGATACAGAGTTCAGAGTAATGATGACAAAGATGCTCAATAGCATGAAAAAAGTTACAGTAATTATGAAAAAGGAACAGTTGGAAATAAAGAATGACATAATACAAATAAAGAACACATTGGAAGGAATACACAGCAGATTAGGGGAAGTTGAGGATCAAATCAGTGAATTATAAGACAGAGTTGAAAAAAATCACTCAATCAGAAAACCAAAAAGAAAAAAAACAATGAAAAAACAGGAGGACAACTTAAGGGCTCTGTGGGACAATATGAAATGTAACAATATTAGAATAGCAGGTGTTCCAGAAGAGGCAGAAAGGGAGAGAACGTGTTTGAAGAAATAATGGCAGAGAACTTCCCTAACCTGGTAAAGGAAAGTCTCACAAGTTCAGGAGGCACAAAGAACCCCAAATAAGAACCCAAACAAGCCCACACCCAGACACATCATAATTAAAATGCCAAAAATTAAAGACAAAGAGAGAATCTTAAAGGCAGCAAGACAAAAGCAAACTGTTACCTACAAAGGAGCTCCCAAAAGGCAGACACATGATTTCTCATCAGAAACTCTACAGGCCAGAAGGGAATGGCATGAAGTACTCAAGGTAATGGAAAGCAAGGATCTGAAACCAAGATTACTATATCCAGCAAGGTTATCATTCAAAATAGATGGTCAAATAAAGAGCTTCCTAGACAAAAAAAAAAATAAGGCCAAAGGAGTACATCACCACCAAGCTAGAAATGCTAAAGGGACTGCTGTAATGAGAAGAAAAAGAGAGAGAAATCTAGGCATACAGATTAAAATGGCAATAAATAAGTACCTATCAATAAAAACCCTAAATGTAAATGGAGTAAATGCTTCAATCAAAAGGCATAGGGTAGCTGAATGGACACAAAAACATGACCCAACTATATGCTATCTATAAGATACCCACCTTAGAACAAAAGACACACACAGGATGAGAGTGAATGGATGGGAAAAAATTTTCCATGAAAATGGAAAAGAAAATAGAGCTGGAGTAACAATACTCATATCTGACAAAATAGACTTTAAAATGATGGCCATCACAAGAGACAACAAAGATCACCACATAGTACTAAAGGGATCAATCCAACAAGAGGCTATAACCCTGGTAAACATATATGCACCCAATACAGGAGCACCAAAATATATAAAAAAACTTCTAGAGAACTTTAATGGAGAGATCAACAATACAGTCATAGTAGGGGACTTGAACACCCACTGACTTCACTGAATAGATCATCCAGACAAAAACTTAATAAGGAAACAGTGATTCTAAAGGACATGATGGATTAGATGGATTTAATTGACATTTATAGAACATTTCACCCCAAAGCAGCAGAATATACATTCTTTTCAAGTGCACATGGATCATTCACAAAGATAGACCACATGTTGGGACACAAAACAAATCTTCACAAGTACAAGAAGATTGAAATCATATTAAGCATCTTCTCAGATCACAGTGGAATGAAATTCGAAATCAACTACAGTAAAAACATCCCAAAACATTCAAACACATGGAGGCTAAATAGCATGTTATTAAACAATGAATGGGTTACCAACGAGATCAAGAAATAAATAAGTAAAAACTTCCTGGAAACAAATGAAAATGAACACAAAATAAGCCAAAATCTCTGGGACATAGTAAAAGCAGTCCTGAGAGGGAAGTTCATAGCACTACAGGCACACATCAAAAAACAAGAAAAATTACAATAAACTATTTAACGCTACAACTTAAAGAACTCAAAATTTTGAGAACAACAAGAAAAGCCCAGAGTAAGTAGAAGGAAGGAAATAATAAAGATCAGAGCAGAAATAAATAACATAGAGACTAAAAAAAAAATCAATGAAACCAAGAGCTGGTTCTTTGAAAGGATAAACAAAATTGATAAACGGTTAGCCAGACACATCAAGAAACAAAGAGAGAGGACACAAATAAATAAAATCAGAAACTAAAGTGGAGAAGCAACCACTGACACCACAGAAATACAAACGATTGTAAGAAAATACTATGAATAACTGTATGCCAACACACTAGACAACATGGATGAAATAGACAAATTCCTAGAAAAATACAACCTCCCAAAACTGAATCAGAAGAATCAGAAAACCTGAATAGGCCAATAACAATTGATGAAATAGAAGCAGTAGTCAAAAAACTCCCAGCAAACAAAAGCCCAGGTCTGGATGGCTTTACAGGGAAGTTTTAACAAACATTCAAAGAACTAACACCTATACTCCTCAAACTATTTCAGAAAATCCAAGAAGAAGGAACACTTCCACACTCTTTTTATGAGGCCAGCATTATCCTAATTCCAAAATCAGATAAAGACACTACAATATCCCTGATGAACATAAATGCTAAAATCCTCAACAAAATATTAGCAAATCAGATCCAGCAATATATTAAAAAGATCATACACCATGACCAAGTGGAATTTATTCCAGGGATGCAAGGCTGGTACAATATTCACAAATTAATAAATATTACATAGACAAATTGAAAGACAAAAATTACATCATATATCAATAGACACAGAAAAAGCATTCAACAAAATTCAACTCCCATTTTTTATAAAAACTTTCAGCAAAGTGGAATAGAGGGAGCATATTTTAACATGATAAAGGCCATATATGACAAATCTACAGCCAACATCATACTCAATGGGCAAAAACTAAAAGCATTTCCCCTAAGAACAGGAACAAAACAGGGATGTCTGCTTTTACCATTCTTATTCAACATAGTACTGGAAGTCCTAGCCACAGCAATCAGACAAGAAGAAGAAATAAAAGGCATCCAAATTGGAATGCAAAAATCTCATTATCTGCAGATGACATGATATTGTACATAGAAAACCCTAAAGGCTCCACCAAAAAACTAATAGATTTAATAAAGAAATTTGGCAATGTACTAGGATACAAAATCAACACCCAAAAATCAATGGCTTTTTTATACACCAATAATGAATCCTCAGAAAGAGAAACTAAACAAACAATCCCATTTACCATTGCAACAAAAAAAAATTAAGACACTGAAAGAGATAGAGGAAGATGTAAACAGATGGAAGAACATACCATGCTTATGGATTGGTAGAATCAACATCATTAAAATGTCCATACTACCCAAAGCAATCCATAGATTCAACACAATCCCCGTTAAGATACCAACAGAATATTTCACAGACCTAGAAAGAACTCTCCAAAAATTCATCTGGAATAAAAAAAGGCTCCGAATAGCCACAGCAATCCTGAGAAAGAAGAACAAAGTAGGTGGGATCTCAATACCAGATTTCAAACTGTATTACAAGGCCACTGTTCTCAAAAGAACAGACATATAGACCAATGGAATAGAATAGAGAACCCAGATATTGACCCAAACCACTATGCTCAATTAATATTTGACAAAGGAGGCATGAACATACAATGGAGTCAAGACAGCCTCTTCAGCCCTAACTGGTTTGGCTCAGTGGATAGAGCTTCGGCCTACGGACTGAGGGGTCCCAGGTTCAATTCTGGTCAAGGGCATGTACCTTGGTTGCGGGCACATCCCCAGTGGAGGGTGTGCAAGAGGCAGCTGATCGATGTTTCTCTCTCATCGATGTTTCTAACTGTCTATCTCTCTCCCTTCCTCTCTGTAAAAAAATCAATAAAATATATATTTTTTAAAAAGACAGTCTCTTCAATAAATGGTGTTGGGAAAATTGGACAGATACATCCAAAAAAATGAAACCAGATCACCAACTTACACCATACACAAAAATAAACTCAAAATGGATAAAGGATTTAAACATAAGACAGGAAACCATAAAAATACTAGAGGAATCCACAGGCAGAGAAATCTCAGACATATGCCGAAGCAATTTCTTCACCGATACCACTCCTAGGGCAATGGAAGCTAAAGAGAAAATAAATAAATGGGACTACATCAAAATAAAAAGCTTTTGCAGAGCAAAAGAAACCATCAACAAAACAACAAGAAAGCCCATTGTATAGGAGAACATATTTGCCAATGTTATCACTGACAAAGGTTTAATCTCCAACATCTACAGGGAACTGATACAACTTAATAAAAGGAAGATAAATGATCCAATAAAAAAAATGGGCAACGGACCTAAATAGAATCTTTTCAAAATAAGACAGAAGGAAGGCCAAGAGACATATGAAAACATGTTCAAAGTCACTAATTATTCGAGAGATGCAAATCAAAACGACAAAGCGGTACCATCTCACACCTGTCAGAATGGCAATCATCAACAAATCAACAAATGACACGTGCTGGTGAGGATGCGGAGAAAAAGGAACCCTTGTGCACTGCTGGTGGGAATGCAGTATGGAGTTTCCTCAAAAAACTAAAAATGGAACTCCCATTTGACCCAGTAATCCCACTTCTAGGAATATATTCCAAGAAACCAGAAACACCAATCAGAAAGGATATATGCACCCCTATGTTCATAGCAGCACAATTCACCATAGCTAAGATTTGGAAACAGCCCAAATGCCCATCAGCAGATGAATGGATTAGAAAACTATGGTACATCTACACAATGGAATACTACGCTGCTATAAAAAAGAAGGAATTCTTACCATTTGCAGCAGCATGGATGGACCTGGAGAGCATTATGTTAAGTGAAATAAGCCAGGCAATGAAAGAAAAATACCACATGATTTCACTCATTTATGGAAAATAAAGAACATTATAACCTGATGAACCAAAAGATAAATACAGAAGCAGTAAAGCACCCAACAGACTGTCAAATTACAGCGGGAAAGCAGGGGAGTGTTTGGGAGGGGGGGAAAGAGATCAACCAAAGGACTTGTATGCATGCATATAAGCACAACCAATGGACACAAAACACTGGGGTGGGGTGGGGGGATGAGGGCATGCGACAGGGGGTAGGGGAGGCTGGGGGAAGGTCAATGGGGGGAAAAAGGAGATATATGTATTACTATATGTAATACTTTAAACAATAAAAAAAGAATCACAAAATAATAATAATAATAATAATAATAATAATTGGAATCACTGAGCAGTGCGATACCAGTTTCTCAGCCAATGGCATGGACCAAAAGCAGCAACAGAAGGCCAAAAGCCTTGTTCTGGTACGAAACATAAAGTATTTCATCATTACTCCAAGAATGGAAACCAAATCTATACCACTTTTTTAAAAAAAGGTATGGGCAAATTCAGAGCTGGCCAATAGGGCAGGGATACAAACAATTTTTCTCCTTCTCCAGTGCCCAAATGATTGACAGGTATTCCCTTTCCACCTACAGTGATATGAGAAGGGAAATATTTTTAAAAATAAAGAATACGAAAGTAAGTGTACTCATACATCACAGAGAAAATAGCAGCAACATCGAGAAAGAGAAAAATGTTTTCATGAAAGACAGGATGCAGGAGAAAACATAGATGAAGACAAAAGATAAACACCAGTTCTTATGCATCAGAAAACAGGAAAGAAATATAATTCAAAATAATTGTCTCCCTTTTAGGTTTTGCCATCCTTCTTCCAAGCCTACAGTCTGTTAAAAGGTGAGAAAACAGGTAATGAGAATACTTCCAAACAAATCCTCCACAACCCATACCCCAAGACCAGAGAATTTAAAAGTGCTCCCAAATAGTCATATTTATAACTAAATAAATCTAAATTCAATGCTGTGCTTTTCATAGGGATTCCTCCTTCATCTCTCCTAAAATTAAAACAACTGTAAAAAACATTAAATAACTGTCATAAAAAAAAAAACAACATAGCATAATCTCTACCTCTGAGCAGTTTAAGGGAAGAACATGGCATAACTTCTATCTTTCTCACTGCTGTCAAAACAAAATCATAATCTACAAGTCTGAATGCTTTTACAGTATATCAGAGATTGTGGCCTGTTCCCACACTGCCTTGCAGCCTTCCTAGGATGGGCCAGTGGGATTTAACATGAACCAAATCTGTCAACCCAGCTGAAGACAGACACATGGGTTCTAATGAGCAGTGGTGGAAAAACATACTGCTCCATTCGGCTCCAAACAATGATAAATAATTCAAGAAAAGAACTACCACAATACAGAGCACAGCAGTCGGATTTAAAAATAGAACATAGGCTACAGAGCCTAGGTGGGAAAATCAGGAGTCAGAGAAAATGAATTTGTGTCAACAAATTCCCAAGCCCTTTGCTGGGAATACAGGATGCTGCTGTAACTGTCACTCAAAACAGATGACAGAATTCTAATGTACTTTTTCAAAAAACAAGTATTTTTCAGGGACACGGCAAATATGGTAACAAGAGAGCTAATAAACATTAGTGCTATCTGGCAACAGTAGTTATAGAAAGGTAATCCAATATGGAAGACATGTTTTTAAGAAAAATTAGAAGGGGGGTAAAATTCTATTTTACATACCACCAAGTTCTAGGTCCAACATCAATTTGGGTTTTTACTTACTAATTATCCTCTAGTATTGAGGGTACACTCAATACAATACAAGATTTTTCTATTAAATTTTCCACCTCTAACAGATCATGCAACACATATAAACACAAGATTTTCTCCTGTTAACAAAAAGGGTAGCCTGAAAACGGGACAGAAGCTATGATTGTTCTTATCAGGTTTAAATTAAATTCCAAGTCTAACAGAACTGATGAATTTATAATTAGATGAGGACAGTCCAAGATCATGTGTGCATGGGACTGTGCAGTTTTCAACTGACTCAAGAATGCTTCAAGTATGGGGTCTAATGAGTAGCATGGTTAACAGTCAATTTTGAGTTTGGTGTCCTGAGGATTATAAAAATAACCAGAACCCAAATGTATTCTACAACCTCAACAATGTGTATGATGAAGAAATACCATTCTACATCAAAACTGCATTTCCCGTCCTGGCTGGTTTTGCTCAGTGGTTAGAGCATCAGCCCTTGGACCGAAGGATCAAAGATTCAATTCCCAGTTAAGGGCATGTACCGTGGTTGCAGGTTCAATCCCTGGCCCCGATCAGGGCGTGGGCTGGGGGGAAACCAATGGATATGTCTCTCTCATGTCAATGTTTCTCTTCATCTCTCTCTCCCCAACCCCTTCCACTTTCTCTAAAAATCAATGGAAAAAAATATCCTCACTCCTCTGTTGAGGATTAAAAAAAAAAATACTGCATTTCCCCACAGCCATCAAAATATACACCACTCTCTCTTCATAAGTCTGAGATGAATTCCAGACAACTGAAAATTTTAGGACCTTATAATGATGCCTAATCTACCTATAATGTATGATACAAATAAAAAAGAAACCATAATCTGGTCCTTTTATATATTGCTTTATTCTAACTAGGCAAAACAAACACATATTTAAGAAATTCTTGTTCAGTATAAACTACAGACAAATACATAATAGACCCAAATGCTTCTGCCTCACCTACCTGTAGAAGAAAAATTGACACCCAGCCTGTGTAGCTCAGTGGTTGAGCACCAACCTATGAACCAGGAGGTCGCAGTTTGATTCCCGTCAGGGCGTATGCCCAGGTTGCGTGCTTGATCCCCAGTGGGGGATGTGCAGGGGGCAGCCGATCAATGATTCTCTCTCATCATTTATGTTTCTATCTCTCTCACTCGCCCTTCTTCTCTGAAATCAATAAAAATATTTTTTTTTAAAAAACGAAGAAAAATTGACTGTCTCCTCATACTGTGCCACTTAAACTACACAGAGATCATAATGCACTTAACATAAGGGGAAGTTTCTTTTTTAAATTCTTAAATTCTCTAGATTCTAAGAGCAAACACTAAATACTATTTTCAAAGGAGAAAAAGACTGGCTCATTTAAAACATGGTCCATACATGCACTTCTCCAGGCATGACATAACAAGGCTGAATCAGCTGTTTTCCATCCCTGTTCTACTCACCAGACAGTAGGCCAACACTCCCCTTCTCTGTAAATTCAGGCTTTCTTACTGTTGACAACAGACCGTCTGGTCAGATGAACCTGGGTTAGAGTCCTGGCACTAGTACCACCCTTGGTTGTGGTAAAGAACCATTTTCTGGATCTCACACTTTAGACAGATCCACTCTGACCCCCTTCTAACTTATCTATCCCCTCAAGGCAAGATGTTCATGGGACCAAGAGGAAAAAACCTACCTATAGCCCCTGACTCTACCACCTCCAACTATACGCTGGATCCCAGAATTCCCTGCCCATACAGTCTCAAGCCCACTTTCAGTGGATCTCTTCTTAAACTCTGTCTTCCCATAGACAATAACCACTATTATACATATTCCATGGTCTGAATGGTGAACAAGGGACAGATGAACGGTATAGAGGGAGACTACATTTAGTGTGTCTTCCTGCACTATCCCATTCTGTCTCAGAAGTTTGAAGAGTCCAAGAATTCTGGCCTCTAGGCCATTATGAAAATACACCTGTCCAGGTAGGAGGAGAAAAGTTTTTCTAAGTGTTTTTTTTTAATACTGATTTATAACTTAAATATTTAGACATATGGAATATGTGCTTCCATTCAGGTTCTTGCCTGAGAACTTAAAATTATTCGGAGCAGGCCTACCTAATCCTATCACACATCAGCTGTGTGATCTTAGATTAGTAACTACCTCTGTCTCACTTTACTGACCTGTAAAATAAGCTAGCTAAAACCTCCTTAATACAATGAAATAATTTCCAAAATAATTCTGCAGGGTGCCTGATGCACAGCAAATATGTGACCAACTAAAACTATTATTATTGGCTCTGCCACCACTCCTCTCCCAAAAAAGGGACCATAAGGGCAAAAAAGTAGAGCCAATTTCAGAGAAACCAGAACCCAGCCATTTGTGGGTCTCATTTTAGGGATTTCTGTCATTGATTACATGAAGGTCTAGTAGTATTAGTTTTCTTACAACCATTTCTCCCACAAAAATGTAAGCTCTTACAAAAAAAAGACAAATGTTACCTAAATTTATTGTGGTAATCATTTTGCAATATATGTCAAGTCAATATGTGGTACACCTTAAATTTATACAGAGTTACATGTCAATTATATCTCAATAAAACTGGAAAAAATTTAAGCTCTTAGAAAAGCAGGAATTTTTCCATTCTCTTCACTGCTACACCCCCCACTCTCAGTTCCTGGCATAACGAATAAGTATTTGTTAATAAACTATTAACTACAAAAACTAAGTATAGAATTGTTATCTGACACTCCAACACCAATATAATATGAAAACAAGCCTGGCATAACCATTATTTATTCATGGTTACTTCACTTAGCTGCTTCCTCTAATTTCAGAACAGTTTCCTTAAAATAAAATTAATGGAAACATTAAAGTATATCTTTAACCTGAGGACATTCCTGCTTTCTTCAATTTCATTTTGTCACCCACTTGCACAGGGATAATAATAATATT
This sequence comes from Cnephaeus nilssonii, assembly GCF_951640355.1. NCBI lineage: Eukaryota > Metazoa > Chordata > Mammalia > Chiroptera > Vespertilionidae > Cnephaeus > Cnephaeus nilssonii. The sequence goes on from NC_137077.1 coordinate 54,486,979, forward strand.
CTGTAATTTCAAACATAATCCTACCAGAGAGGAAAATTCAATTAACTGAATTGTCCTAAAGCTCTTGTTTTAAGTGCCAAATATGATGGGATGCAGTAAAAAGAAGTCTAAAACGTTAGGTTAGGAAAAGTCACTTTCCTAAATGTCGCTCATGCTTTTGTGCCTAACCCCTTGTCTTGCAACTCCTAAGAACTCAAAGCAAGTCTACAAACTATATCCAGCATTCCATCATCCTCTCAAAAACATATTTTGGTTTTCAAATTTCATTTTTAAAAATTTCTTTAACATATTTATTTCTCTGATGAATGAATGCTCACTTCCAAACTAAAAGTTACAATACTGCGGCAGAAGTAGGAAATTTGGAATCAAATCTATTCTAAAACTAATTGAAACAACCTTCACAACATTATACATGACACTCTCAGGTACAAAGAACAATGGCTGGAAAAAAAGATAGCTCAGCAGCACATCATGCATAACTGAGAATTAAGTTTGTCAACAAGAGGGACATGTTGCAGACATGCTTCTTATGTCATACTAGAGGCCAGGTGCACGAAATTTGTGCACGGGGGGAGGGGGTGTCCCTCAGCCCAGCCTGAACCATCTCTAATCTGGGACCCCTCGAGGGATGCCCGACTGCCCGTTTAGGCCCCTGGGATCGGGCCTAAACGGGCAGTCGGACATCCCTCTCACAATCCAGGACTGCTGGCTCCCAACCGCTTGCCTGCCTGCCTGCCTAATTGCCCCTAACTGCTTCTGCCTGCTAGCCTGATCACCCCCTAACCACTCCCCTGCCAGCCTGATTAACGCCTAACTGCTCCCCTGCCAGCCCAATTTCCCCTAATTGCCCTCCCCTGCTGGCCTGGTCACCCCTAACTGCCTTCCCCTGCCGGCCTGGTCACCCCTAACTGCCCTCCCCAGCAGGCCCAGTCACCCCTAACTGCCCTCCCCTGCAGGCCTGGTCACCCCTAACTACTCTCCCCTGCTGGCCTGGTTGCCCCCAACTGTCCTCCCTAGCAGGCCTGGTCCCTCCTAACTGCCCTCCCCTGCTGGCCTGATCACCCACAACTGCCCTCCCCTGCTGGCCATCTTGTGTCCACATGGGGGCGACCATCTTTGACCCCATGGGGGCAGCCATCTTGTGTGTTGGAGAGACGGTCAATTTGCATATTACCCTTTTGTTATATAGGATAAGTCCCCAAACTAGCCTGGGTACTTATTTTAAACTTTATTTTAATAAAATTGCATCCTCCATAATGGTCTGATTCTGAAACACATCTACAACAAAAGGCATCATCTGAAAGAAAAAATATTCTTGATGACCTCAAGATACTATATATTAGCAAAAGATAAGTATGATATTCCTGGGCACTGGCAAAACAAATCCCAGTAGCCTTAAATTCCATGACTGGACTTACATAGATTAATATAACTCCTCCCTGAACAAAGTTCAAAGCCTTCTTAAAAAAAAAAAAAAAAAAGACACAAAAGCCAACAAGCTCCAATACATCCTATTCTAGACCAAAAGTACAAAGCTATAAATGTCTAGAAATGTCACAAGGTATATAATTACTGAAGCTAATTAGCATTCTCAAAATTATAATCCACTGCAATGCACAAGGGACTGTAAGGGTAAAAGGAGGTAAGGGCAGACAAATCCCACCAGAAAGGTAAAGTTCAGATGTATTTCTTTAATAAATAAAGGCAGCAGGATTCTAAGTTAACCAATATAACTTGTTGGGAGAAGAAAATGATTATCAATCTCCCAAATTTCAACTAAAAATACTTTTTGTTGTTGTTATCACTGGGACGTGAAAAATAAATAAGCTGAAAACTAGGAATTGTGATGATTTTGTAATAAAGACAACATGAAAGATCCTTTCATTTATGCCAAAATATGTTGTTTTATAAAGAAAACATATTTAAAAAACATTAAGTTCAATTTTTAAAAAATCAACACTACATCATCTTTTTCTGTAAGATCACCACACCAGAGCTGTTCATATGATTTTAGCTAATCCTAACTTACCTTTATCCTAGCAAAGGATATAACTATGGGATGCTGAGTAAGAAGATCAGTATTCTGTACAGATTTTAGATATTTGACTTCCAGCTTTGCTACTCATAAGCTGTGTGATCTTGGGCAAGTTACTTAATCTCTTGGTGCCTGCTTGCACAGAATGAACAGAATAAGTAGGCCCAGAGTGACATTAGGTTTTAAGGTCCTCACTATGCATTGTCCTCTTAGAGACAAATATTCTGGGATGCAATCTATTATTTGTGTGCCAGAGGAATGACATTATCACTCTGCACCTACTACGAACATCAATGGTGCAGGAGACAAACAAATAAATTATAATGTACTAGAGGCCCGGTGCACGAAATTCATGCACGGGGGTGTCCCTCAGCCCGGCCTGCACCTTCTCCAATCTGGGACCCCTTGGGGGATGTCCAACTGCCGGTTTAGGCCTAAACCAGCAGTCGGGCATCCCTCTCACAATCCGGGACTGCTGGCTCCTAACCGCTCGCCTGCCTGACTGCCTGATCACTCCCTAACCACTCCCCTGCAGGCCTGGTCTCCCCCAACAGCCCTCCCCTGCCAGCCCAGTCACCTCTAACTGCCCTCCCTTGCCAGCCTGGTCCCCCCACCAACTTCCCTCCCCTGCCGGCCTGCTCTGCCCCAACTGCCCTCCCCTGCAGGCCTGCCCCCCCCAACTGCCCTCCCCTGCATGCCTGGTCACCCTTAACTACCCTCCCCTGCTGGCCTGGTCCCCCCCAACTGCCCTCCCCTGCTGGCCTGGTCCCCCCCAACTGCCCTCCCCTGCAGGCCTGGTCCCCCCCCAACTATCCTCCCCTGCAGGCCTGGTCACCCCCAACTGCCCTCCCCTGCAGGCCTGGTCACCCCTAACTACCCTCCCCTGCTGGCCTGGTCCCCCCCAACTGCACTCCCCTGCAGGCCTGGTCCCCCCAACTGCCTTCTCCTGCAGGCCTGTTCCCCCACAACTGCCCTCTCCTGCAGGCCTGGTCCCTCCCAACTGCCCTCCCCTGCTGGCCTGATCGCCCACAACTGCCCTCCCCTGCCAGCCATCTTGTGGCGGCCATCTTGTGTTCACATGGGGGGAGCCATCTTTGACTACATGGGGGCGGCCATCTTGTGTGTTGGAGTGATGGTCAATCTGCATATTACTCTTTTATTAGATAGGATAGAGGCCTGGTACATGGGTGGGGGCTGGCTGGTTTGCCCTGAAGGGTGTCCCGGATCAGGTTGGGGGTTCCCTTGGGGCGTAGGGCAGCCTGGGCGAGGGGCCTGTGGTGGTTTGCAGGCCGGCCATGCCCCCTGGCGACCCAAGCGGAGGCCCTGGTATCTGGGGTTTATTTATCTTCTACAATTGAAACTTTGTAGCCTGGAGCGGAGCCAAGCCTTCTGCTTGCTCTGTGGCCGGCAGCTGTTTCTGTAGGGGTTTATTTACCTTCTATAATTGAAACTTTGTAGCCTTAAGTGGAGGCCTGGGCCGGCAGGGTGTGTGGAAAGCTTGGCTTCCTCCATTGCTGGGGGCAACCCTAGCCTCCTGCTCTTTCCAGATCCGTGGCTGCTGCCATTTCTGTTTGGATTTATATATCTTCTATCATTGAAACTTTGTAGCCTTGAGTGGAGGCCTAGGCTGGTAAGGGCAGGCGGAAACTTGGCTTCCTCCATTGCTGGGGAAACCCAAGCCTCCCTCCTGCTCTCTGTGGCTGTAGCCATCTTGGTTGGGTTTATTTGCATATTCGCTCCTGATTGGCTTGTGGGCGTGGCTTGTGGGCATGGCTTGTGGGTGTGGCTGAGTGATGGTTAATTTGCATATCACTCTTTTATTAGATAGGATTACTAACACAGATGTATGGGTCACCAAGATGCTTTCTCAGAATTGTAAGTATTGCATAAAGAAAGCTATAGTATAAGGCACACAAAAAAGTGGCCTGAGAAGAAGCTATAGGTTAGTGGAAAAAGGATCAATAACATCTTGTGTACTAACTAAAGCTATAAGAACCTTATAAAAAATTTTCAGAATGGTGTTAATTCATCATCTTTCTATTTTAGAAAGATTATTACTTTTGCTACAATGTGTATGGCTTAGAAAGAAGATAAAATAGAGGCAGAGACACCAGCCAGGAAAAAGATGAGATAAGCATTTTAGCTGTAGATTGAGGGGACTCTGACAAGAGAGACATTAAGATGGTATAACCAGGGGGCATAGGGATGCATGCTAATCTGCCCAGCCCCCTCATGACCACCCTCACCCACCTGCTGCCACCGCTACTTCCAGTCATTTATATTAAAAAATTTTAAAAAAAGGTATAACAGTGATGGACAACCTTTTGAGCTTCGTGTGTCAAACTTCGCCAAAAAACTGAGCATAACTCGGGTAGTGTGTCACTTTGAGGAAAAAACATTATTTCGCGATATTTATAGTTTAAATAACATAAATGTATAATCGTTATATATAATTGTATTTAATAAATCAAAAACTAAATATTTAACTTACCTGCTTAGTGACTTCTTTGTTCATCCGTCAGTCGGTTTCTTTTGTTGGTCTTGATATTATTTAGCTTGTGTAGGGTGCCGTGAACTAAGATAAGTGAGGGGGAGGGGGAATTCTTTAACTAACCTGCCTATTAGTGACTTTTTTGTTGCTGAATTTCATTGGCTAAATCTTCAATTGAAGGTTGGTATTTTGTACACTTCAGGCCCAAGCAAGCGTTACTAAATTCATCTGTCAATCTGTTTCTTTTGTTGGTTTTGATATTATTTAACGCTGAGAATAAGGCCTCACAAAAGTATGTAGAGGGGAAAATTGTGAGTAAAGCCATTGCTCTATTTTTCAGGGTGCTAAAAGTGTCTGGTAGTCGGTTCCAGGCACTCCAAATTTCCTGTTCGTAGTGGCACTCCTCTTGATTCTCCAAGCGGCACCTTTCCAGATTCTCAAGCTTTGACCTCAAGTCGACAAACACCTGAGCCCAGATACTGTCTTGAAATTCTGCAAGTTGCATCTCCAAATCATCAATTTGCATCAATTGGAAACCATTTAATTCCAAACTACTGTAGACTACTACATCAGGATACTTAATTATTTTCATGGTCTGTTCTAGACTTCTAAATTGACTAAATCTATCACTAAACTGGTCAAGTAACGAGTCTAAAACATGCTGGTACTTCATATGCAAGAGTTCCATTTCATTTTGTACAGCTGCACTGGCCTTCTCAAAATACTTTGTTACTCGAGGAAAATACTTATAAGTTTTAGTTTCTACAGCTCACTTGAAAATTTTAACTTTACTTTCAAAAGCTTTTATGTATCCAAACATAAGATCAATACTTTTGCCAAAACCTTGTAACTTTAAGTTCAGTTCATTAATATGAACAGAGAGATCTGTAAAAAACATCAGGGTGTTGACCCACTTATCATCATTAAGCTGAGGAAAGTTTCCCAGATCCTTATCGTCAAGAAATACCTTAATTTCTTCAAAGCACTCCACAAAGTGCTCAAGAACTTTGCCTCGGCTCAGCCATCTTACATTATTGTACATCAGCAGTCCACTGTAGGTGGAATCAACCTCCAGTAAAAGTGCCAAAAATTCTTGCTTGTGAAGGGGGCGAGCAGCTATTAAATTAACTATTTTTGTAACAACTGACATTAAGTCGTTTAAGTCGGTGAATCCTGCCTTGGCACATAAAGCCTCCTGATGGATAATACAATGAAAAGGCACAATCGGATGTCCAATAGCTTCTGTAAACAATTTGACAAATCTGACTTTTTCCCCCACCATATTTGGTGCCCCATCTGTCGTCACTGACACACCTTTAGAGATATCAATGCTTAGGGCACAAAATGTTTGGATAACAACCTTACATATTTCGCTTCCTGATTTACTTGTTGACACTGATACTAACTTTATCAACTCTTCTCTCATTGTGAGACCATCAGAATATCGACCAATAATGGCCAACTGAGCATGTGATGTGACATCAGTAGTTTCATCAAGAGAGATCGAAAAATATTTACACTTCCTATGTCTCTCTTTAATTGATGTTGTACGTTTGTGTTCAGTCTCATTATTCAGTCTTTTATGATATTTCTACTGAGTGGTAACTCAGATGTTCTCTTAATAATTGCATCTTTATTCTGCATATCGTGAAATAGAACTGATGCACATCTTAGGAGTTTCTTTAATAAATTCTCCCTCACTGAGCGCTTTTCCATGCTGAGCTATAGAGTGAGCAAAGCTCAAACTTGCAGATGTTAAATTTGTAGAGCCTTTTATAAATTTAAGGATGGAATTAGATTGGCTCTTATAAAGGTATAGCTGCCTGGAAATGTATTCCTTCCTTTCATCCTCACTTTCTTCCAAGAGCTGGGAATCATTAGTTTCAAAATGTCTATTTATATTCCACGTTCTGCTTACTACTGTTTCAGTACATAGAACGCAAAATGATCTGCCATTTTTTTCTATAAAGCCATACATCTCGGTCCATGTCTCTTGAAAGGGTTGGCCACTGCTACTACCACTTCCTTTACTTAACCTTAGTTTTTTATTTTTTGGGTTCTCCATCAGGGGGGCAGTGACAGAAGATAGAATTATAGATACGATTGTTATGCCTGCAGGCAATTAGGGGTTAACGAGCCTAACTAACCACAAAATGGTGCATATAACTGTCTTTTAGGAAAGGGCAGAATTAATAAGCAGAAATAGGGGTTAATAAGGATGCACAACAGTAATAGTGGTGAAATGGAGTCTGCACTATGGAGCAAGATGGTGTTCCTTATGTGAATTAAAATGGCTGCCGCTATTTCTAATGGCGGGAAACGGCACCCATAGCATGCCACAAACCCTCGCCTCTCCCAGCCTCCCCCTCACTTATCTCAGTAATGATGGATTAGAAATCCATGACACCCCAGAACAGTAGATAATGGTTGCTGTGGTTAACTGTTATTTGGTTACTGGTAATGGCAGGACCCCCAGAGATGCGTTCCCCGCTGCGTTCCGCTGCTCCCTGCTCTGCCGGCGGAAGTGAGGGCAAAGATCCCAGTTTAACCGGAAGTCCCAGAACTAGAAGCTCTGTGCCGGACTTCTGTTGTTTTGGCCTACAGACCTCCGGCACAGAGTGTCTAATAGGGGAGGATGAAACATATACTCCAAGACTCTAGTCGCAAATGTTTCATCCTCAGGAGCAGCAAATGTTTCATCCTCGGCATGCGGCCGCGTGTCATCAGAAATGGCTACGCGTGTCAGTGCTGACACGCGTGTCATAGGTTCACCATCACTGAGGTATAACCATTAAGAATTAGTGACATATAAGATGTATGTAATGACTGGGAGAGAAGAATAAGAGGAAACCTAGGTGACTTGATAGAAAAGAAGCTCTCAAATTATAGCCTGGGACTCCTGGGAATCTCTAAGACTTTTTCATGGGATCTGCATGGCCAAATTCATTTTTATAATAATGCTAAGATCTTGTTGTTCCTTTTCACTCTCATGCTCTGACAGGTATACAAGACTATTTTCCAGAAGGTATCTGACATGTAAAAGCATAATTAATTGAATGAAAAGGCAGACATGAGATTTCATCTGTGATTTATTAACCCCAACATTAATACAGATTTATAAAAATAAAAAATGATACATATCTCACTAAGTTTGTTTTTGGTGTTTTGGAAAAAACTTTTTCATTAAAAATTTGCTTTTAGGTTAACATGTAATGGATTTATCATCATTTTCAAATGAATGAATATTTTTAAATGTTCCAGTTTTAATTTCTAATATATTAATATTGATAGGTATAGTGCATATAAACAAAATAAAAGCTCTTTTGGAGGCCTCAATAATTTTTAAGATACAAAGTATTTAGATTCTGATACCAAAAAGTTTGACAACTAGGGTAAATATTTCCACTACTGAGATAGTAATACTGAAGAAGAAACCAGTTGGGAAAGAAAGATGATTGAGTTCTATTTAAAAACATGGCAAGCCCGGCCAGCATGGCTCAGTGGTTCAGCATTAACCTATGAAGCAGAAGGTCACGGTTCGATTCCCAGTTGGGGCACATGCCCACTTTGTGGGCTTGATCCCCAGTGGGGGGAGTGCAGGAGGCAGCTGATCAATGATTCTCATCATTGATGTTTCTATCTCTCTCTCCCTCTCCCTTCTTCTCTGAAATGAATAAAAGTTTTTTAAAAAAATAAAAATAAAAACGTGGCAAATGTGATATGCCCACAAGCTGGCAAAGTCAGGGTCCAATTGGCAGTTATACCAGTGAGACTGGATATCTAGTCCACCACACTGTGGTAGAAATTGAAACCTCGGATTTTAAAGGAAGAGTGTAGGGCAAGAACAGTGGCATGTTAGCAGCAAAAAAGGCTAGAGAGGTGAGCAGAGGCCTCAGAACACACCAATATTTAAGAAATATAAAAAAAGGGCCCAGCCGTTTTGGCTTAGTTGTTTAGAGCATCATCCCATACACCGAAAGGTTGCAGGTTTGATTCCCAATTGTATGCATACAGGAGGCAATTGATCAATGTTTCTATCTCACATTGATTTCTCTCTCTCTCCCTCTCTCTGTAAAATCAATAAAAACGTATCCTCAGGTATGGAAAAGGAAGGAAGGAAGGAAGGAAGGAAGGAAGGAAGGAAGGAAGGAAGGAAGGAAGGAAGGAAGGAAGGAAAGAAGGGAAGGAGGGACGGAGGGAGGGAGGGAGGGAGGGAGGGAGGGAGGGAGGGAGGGAGGGAGGATGGATTCTGGATGAAATATACGAAGGGAGTTGACTGAAGCAGTAACTCAATGAAGAGGCATTCATTCATCCTACAAATACTGAGTAACCACTCTGTGCAAGGCATCTCAATAGCCACTGGGAAAAACAGAAGACTAATTACCAAGCTATGCCTTTGGATCATCAGCAAAAACAACTGGGAATAGAAATAAAACTTTCCTGACTGACACAAGCAGAGGCAGCTCTGTATTCCAAAGAGTTCAAAGTCACCTAATAACTGAAATGTGTCCTAATTCTACAAAATAACTACAAAGAAATATTTCCTTCAAGTGTTTGAAAGCTACCTGGTCCTATAACAATGTTGTATCTCTCTGAGTTTTTACACAGATAAGTGCAAATATGAAATGCAGAGATAAATCTTTAAGAAATCCTAATCTATATAATACCAGTAAATCATCATAAACTCTGACATAAGCTCCAAAATTAATAATAAAGGTGAAAGGAGAATTACCTAGCTAGTGCACTGAGGTTGGAGAGACTGCTTTAACTGGTCAACTGTACAAATTTAAATATGATTTTATAAATATTGCCATTCTTTCAAGAAAAGGACTATAAAGAGTAAAGAAAGGAGAAACCAAGATGGCGGCATAAGGTAAACACCTAATTGTTCCCTACCACAACAATTTTGAAACTACAACTGGAAAACAGAGCGCACACCGTCCAGAACCACCGGAAAGCTGGCAGAGTGGAAAACCTACAACTAGAGAAAAAAAGAGAGGGGGACGCTGAGCCTCAGGAGCTGTGGAGGTGCGGAGATCCATGAGCGCGGAAAGGGCAGGCGGCTGAATACACGGCAGGCTTGCTCACAGCGCGCGGAGAGGGAGGGCAGCAAACGCTGCGTGGCGAGCTTTCTCGTTTGGGAGAAAAACAAAACCTCCCGACTGCACTGAAATCCAGCTGCGGTCGGGGAGAAACTGGTCTGTTTGGCAGCAGGCGAGGCTTGAAAGCTACCTTCTCTCAGAGGCGCACAGCCATTGATTAGGGCACGGAGAAACTGCCCCTCTTAGGGCAGAGCAGACGGGAAACCAAAGCTTGTCTGCGCCACCCTGAGACTCCGCCCCATCCAAGCTAAGCACAGAAGCTCTCCCAGCGGAGAAACTGCTGATCCTCACAGCCAACTGGCTTGGAGATCAATTCCTGCCAGTGATACTAACAATCCCAACCACTCTGAACTCCAGTTTCTGGGGACACGCGGGGGACCCAGACGCCTACGGGACTCGCGGCCATCGGTCGGAGAGTGAGAGTGACTTTTCTGTCGGTGTGGACGACACCAGATTTCAACCACTCTCATAAGGGACACATTCAAGAGGCAGACTCAGTGAGCACCAAAGCCCTACTGTGTCTCCAGCACAGCAATTCTTCCGTTATAGACACAGCAGGCCCTCACAACCAATTGAACCGGAGGTCAATTCCTCCCAGTGTACCAACAGCAATCAGGGCTTTTAACTACACCAAGACTTTCCACTCAGCCCACAAAGGGGAGTACCAAGAGCGACCACCTAGGGTGATTGGGGAAGCTGAGCTACCGGCCCCTATAGGTCACCGACCACACAAAGCCACTCCATCAACACAGGGAAGCAGCCAAAATGTGGAGACATCGAAGTATGTTACAAGTAGGAGAGATAGATGAAAGCAAACTAATGGACGACACAGTGTTCAGAACCATATTTATAAGGTTACTCAAGAATCTTCTAAAAACCGCTGAGAAACTTGAAGAGACCTTCAAGGACCTAAATGAGAATACCAAAAAAAATGGAAAAGGACCAGTCAGAAATTATGCATACGCTGTCTGAAATAAAGAATATACAGAGTAGACCACCGCACCCGAAGAGTCAAACCAAAGATCTGGAATATGAGGAAGAAAAAAACACCCAACCAGAGAGGCGGAAAGAAAGAAGAATCCAAAAGTGTGAGGATAGCATAAGGAGCCTCCGGGATGGCTTTAAGCGTACCAATATCAGAATTTTTGGGGTGCCAGAAGAAGAGAGAGCAAGATACTGAAAACCTATTTGAAGAAATAATGACAGAAAACTTCCCCCACCTGGTGAAAGAAATAGACTTACAAGTTCAGGAAGCGCACAGAACCCCAAACAAGAGGAATCCAAAGAGGACCACACCAAGACACATCATAATTAAAATGCCAAGGGCAAAAGACAAAGAGAGAATCTTACAAGCAGCAAGAGAAAAACAGTTAGTTACCTACAAGGGAGCACCCATACGACTGTCAGCTGATTTCTCAACAGAAACTATGCAGGCCAGACGGGAATGGCAAGAAATATTCAAAGTGATGAATAGCAAGAACCTACAACCAAGACTACTCTACCCAGCAAAGTTAGCATTCAGAATTGAAGGACAGATAAAGAGCTTCACAGATAAGAAAAAGCTAAAGGAGTTCATCACCACCAAACCAGTATTATATGAAATGCTGAAAGGTATTCTTTAAAAAGAGGAAAAAGAAGAAAAAAGTAAAGATAAAAATTATGAACAACAAATACATATCTATCAACAAGTGATTCTAAAAATCAAGTGAATTAAAAATCTGAGGAACAGAATAAACTGGTGAACATAATAGAATCAGAGGCATAGAATGGGAGTGGATTGATAATTCTCAGGGTGTCTGTGTGGGGGGTATGGGAAGAGACTGGACAAAAATCATACACCTATGGATAAGGACAACGGGGGGGGGGGAGGGAACCGGGTGATGGGGAGATATGGGGGGAAAAAAGGAGAAACAATTGTAATAATCTGAACAATAAAGATTTATTTTAAAAAAAAGAGTAGAGAAAAAGCATATTGAAAACACCTAGAACCTAGCATTACATCCAAAGAGAACTATGAACAAGATATATTATTACACACAAGCTGTCACTAAAATCCTTTCACACCATCATTTTGTGCTACTGTAACTGACCTATTTCTAGTTCTAAGCCTGTATCTGATTGATTTGCAAACTGCTGGACTTCACAGACACTGAACAACATCAGAAGTATCTTTTTGTCTGTTATATTTAGCCTCCACCCGCCCCCAACACACACACACACACACACACACCTTCTTTTAAGGACTTGAGATGGGAAGAAATTATTAGACAGAAGTTAATAACAACAGATGTTCTTAATATTACTGAAAACTTTGGGAGAGGGAGACTATTTCTGACTAATATGGAGTAACAGGGATCATAAAAACAAACAGATAAATTGTATGAAACAATGGTTTTAACACACTGCCATCAGAGGCAATGTAGGACAGTGATTCCTGAGATAGGAAACAAATAAGGATAGCCCTATGATTACCCAAGCAAGTCTGAGAAAGCCAAGGAGTCTAGCGTTCACAGAAGAGAGTAAGCCACAGAATGGAAAAAATATTTGCAAACCACATATCCTACAAAAGGACTTTTATCTAGAATATATAAAGAACTCTCAAAACTCAACAGTAAAGAAACAATCTAATTAGAAAATGAGCAAAAGACATGAACTGACATGTTCAAAATCATTAGCCATTAGTGAAATGCAAATTAAAACCACAATAACTTCTCACTACACATCTATCATAATGGCTAAAATAAAATATACTGACAATACCAAATGTTGGCAAGAATGAAGAAAAACTGGATCACTCATATATGTATAGCTGTGAAGCATCCATCTTACATAAAAATTGCTGTTTGAAATTTTAACCCTGCTATTTGGCTTCTGTAAATGCTTGCTTGCTTAAATAATAAGGAAAATAAGACTACTCCCACTTCAGAGAGGCCATTAAACCTTCCCCGGACGAAATTATTAGTGCTGGCACCAGGCCAGGCCTTTGGTTGAGGTCTCAAGGCCCCAGCACATAGGGGCTCTTTAAGAACTTGCAAAGGGGGCCGGAAACACCCCATATTTGGGAGACAAAGAAGGTAAAAACATATAAATAGGGAAAATTCCTCCATGTTGGGGCCCAGAATTTGAGAGACATTTTCCTCTGGACCCGTGTATAATAAATGTAACTCCATCTTTCTAAGTATTGCTTGGTTCTTCTCCGGTTTTCTCTAACAGCTGGTGGGAATGTATAATGGTATAGCCACTCTAGAAGACAGTTTGGCGGTTTCTTACAAAATGAAACATGCAATTACCATAACACCCAGCAATTGGACATTTATCCCAGACGAATAAAAATGTATGTTTACAAAAAAACCTGTATAGGAATGTTCATAGTAGCTTTATTCATAATAGCCAAAGATTGGAATCAACATAGAAGTCCTTCAACAGGTGAATTCTTTTTTTTTTTTTTCATATATATTTTATTGATTTTTTACAGAGAGGAAGGGAGAGGGATAGAGAGCTAGAAACATCGATGAGAGAGAAACATCGATCAGCTGCCTCCTGCACACCCCCCACTGGAGATGTGCCCGCAACCAAGGTACATGCCCTTGACCGGAATCAAACCTGGGACCCTTCAGTCTGCAGGCTGAGGCTCTATCCACTGAGCCAAACCGGTTTCGGCAACAGGTGAATTCTTAATCAAACTTGGGGCAGCCATACCACAAAATACTACTCAGCAATAAAATGGTACAAACTACTAATACATGCAATAACTTGGGAATTATGTTGAGTGAGAAAAAATGTCAATTTCAAAGGGTTACATACTAGCCCTAGTCAATTTGGCTCAGTGGATAGAGCATCGGCCTGCGGACTGAAGGGTGTAGGGTTCGATTCCAGTCAAGGGCAGGTACCTTGGTTGCAGGCTCCCAGCCCTGGTCGGGGGCATGCGGGAAGCAATCAATTGATGTGTCTCTCTTACATCAGTGTTTCTCTTTGTCTCTCCCTCTCCCTTCCACTCTCTCTAAAAATCAATGGAAAAAATATCCTCAGGTGAGGATTAAAAAAAAAAAAGGTAACATACTTTATGATTCCATCTAAGTAATATTTTGAAATGACAATATTACAGAAGTGAAGAACAAGTTAATGGTTGCCAGGATTACAGGTTTATAAAAGGGTGGAGGAAGGTGTGGTTATTAAAGAGCAACCAGAACTGTACTATATCTTGATGATGGTTGTGGATACACAAATTCACACATGATGAAATTCCACAGAACTACAAACACATACAGAAGTACATGTAAAACTGGTCAAATCTTAATAAACTTGTAGATTGTACCAATATCAATTTCCTGGTTTTGATATGGTACTATAGTTGTACAGGCTGTTCTACTGGTAGAAGCTGGGGGAAGGCACATTTTTCTTACAACTTCCTGTAAATTAGACTTATTTTGCAATGAAAGTTATATTTATTTCACAATGAAAATAAATGCTGAGAAATTATACAGTTATAAATTAGTAATGAAAGACATTTAAAAAATTAAAATTATATTCCATATGTACAAAAATCTAAAGGAAAAAGTAAGCATGTTAGGTAGAAGAAGTAAAAAAAAAAATCTCTGAAATATTAAAGAAAAATACAATAAGACTAACAGCAGATTAGAAATTTCAACAGAACAAATCAAGGGGAAAAAATCTTGAGGGATAGCAATAGAAACTAACCAAAATAAAACACAGAAAGAAAAAAACCCACACTAAAATAAAATGAACAAAGCATCAGTGAATTGTGAAATAAATTCAAATTGCCTAATATATGTGTTAGTGGTATTTCCAAGAGCACGGGAAAAAAACTTTAAAATCCTATATAATAAAAGCCTAATATGCTAAGTGCCCAGTCATCCATTCAACCAAAATGTAATATGCTAATGATATGCTAAGGCTGCTCAACCGCTTGCTATGATGTGCACTGACCACCAGGGGCTAGACAGTCGACTGGTCGACCAGTTGCTATGACGTGCACTGACCATCAGGGGGCAGGCGCTCCAACTGGTAAGTTAGCTTGCTGCTGGGGTCCAGCAGATCAGGACTGAGCAAGACGGGCTGGACACACCCTGGAGCCCTCCTGCAGTCCCACCCCGGCTGGCCAACCTCCCACGTCCTTTCCCGGCCCCGATCGTGCACCAGTGGGTTCCCTCGGCCTGGCCTGTGCCCTCTTGCAATCCGGACTGAGGGACACACACACACCCTCCCCCGAGTGCATGAATTTTGTGCACCGGGCTTCTAGTAAATAATAACTAAACATTTCCAAATTGGAATAAAACTATAAATACACAGATCCAAGAAGCTCAAAGAACCAAACTAAGACACTCATTACCAAACTGCCTAAACCCAGTAATACAGAGTAAAATGTTTATTTTATTATTTTTCCCATCACCATTTCCCCCCATACCCTCCTCTACATCTACCCATCCCCTTTCCCATCAGCATAACCACACTATTTATTGTCCATGCCAATGAGTTTTTTCTCTTATTTTCTTTACTGCTCAATACCTCCACCCCCGCTACACAGCACCGCTCCCCTTACCGCTAACAGCTGTCAGCCTGCTCTCTATCTATAAGTTTCTATTTTGATTATTAGTTCATTTTGTTCATTAGATTCTACATATAGTGAAATCATATGGTACTTGTCTTTCCAGAGTAAATATAAAAGCAACCAGACTATGCTGCCATAAAAAAGAAGGAATTCTTACCATTTGCAGCAACCTGGATGGAACTGGAGAACTTTATGCTAAGTGAAATAAGCCAGTCAATGAAAGAAAAATACCACATGATCTCACTCATTTATGGATAATAAAGAACATTATAAACTAATGAACAAAAAGATAGATACAGAGACAGTAAAGCATCAAACAGACTGTCAAATTACAGCGGGAAGGTTAGGGAGAGGTGGGGGAGATAAGAGATCAACCAAAGGACTTGTATGCGTGCATATAAGCATGACCAATGGACGCAAAACACTGGGGGTGAGGGCATGTATGGGAGTGGGGTGGGGGGGGCCAATGGTAAGATATGTACACATATAATACCTTAATAAAAAAATGAAAAAATAAAATAAAATAAAAGCAACCAGAGAAAAAGGACATATTACAATATAGAGGAATAAAGATGAATATGACAACAGAATTCTCACTGAAAACTACTCAAGTCAAAAGACAATGGAGTAATATTTTAAAGGACTGAATGAAAAACTATCAACCAAGAATTCTATACTCAGAAAATATCTTTCAAAAATGAAGGCAAAATAAAGACTTTTCAGTCATATGAAAGCTAAAAGAATTCATCACCAGCAGACTTGTACTAGTCCTTCAGGCTTAATGAATATGATAACAAATAGGAATATGGATCTATACAAAGAAATGGTGAGCACCAGAAATGGTAACAATGTGGGTAATTATAAAAAACTTTTTTGTTCAGCCGAAACCGGTTTGGCTCAGTGAATAGGGCGTCGGCCTGCGGACTGGGGGGTCCTAGGTTCGATTCCGGTCAAGGGCATGTACATTGGTTGCGGGCACGTCCCCGGTGGGGGGTGTGCAGGAGGCGGCTGGTCGATGTTTCTCTCTCATCGATGTTTCTAGTTCTCTGTCCCTCTCCCTTCCTCTCTGTGGAAAATCAATAAAATATATTTTAAAAAAACAAAAACTTTTTTGTTCAATATTTAGATATATTATTTAAAATTATCAACTATTCAAAGCAAGAATAATTTAAATATATTATACAATTTATATATACAAGTAAAATGTATAACCAGAACAGAGCAAGGATCAGGAAGGAAGAAGCACAAATATATTATTGTAAAGTTGGTACACTACCCATGAAGTAATACAACACTATCTTGAAGTATAATGTATGACCTGTTACAGGAAAAATGGCAATCAATAGAAACTCACTTAGGAATCCCAGACATTGGACTTACTACTTTAAATGAGCCATCTTAAATAAGATTTAAAAAGGAAAGGAAACCATGACTAAAGGATTAAAGGAAAATTATCAGAACAATGCCTCAGCAAAAAAAAAGAATATTGATAGAAATTATAAAAAGGAACTAAAAAGAAATTTTGGAGTTGGAAAAATAATAAGGGAGCCTGGCCAGCATGGCTCAGTAGTTAAGTATCAACCTATGAACCAGGAGGTCACAGTTCAATTCCTGGTCAGGGCACATGTCCAGGTTGTGGGCTCAATCTCCAGTAGGGGAGGTGCAGGAGGCACCCGATCAATGACTCTCTCTCATCATTGATATTTCTATTTCTCTTTCCCTCTTCCTTCCTCTATGAAATCAATTAAAAAATATTTAAAAAATAATTATAAGAAGGGAAATTAAAAACATCAGTAGAGGGGTTTGACACAAGATCTGAGCAGGTAGAAGAAAGAATCAACACATTCAAAGCTAGGTCAATTAATATTATTCAGTCTGAGGAACAAAAAGAAAAAATAATTCTAAAAATATGATTAAAGCCCCAGAGACCTGTGGGACACTATCAGCATATCAACAAATTCATAATGGGAGTCCCATGAGAGAAGAGAAAAGGGAAGAAAGAATATTTACTAAAATAATGGCCAAAATTTTCTCAAATTTAATTAAAAACACTGACTCTGCAAATTCGAGAAGCTCCCTATAAACCATGGAGGCCAGAAGGCAGGGGGACCATATATTCAAAGTGCTAAAAGAAAAAAGACTGTTGTCCTGGCCAGTTTGGCTCAGTGGGTAGAGCATCAGCCTGCTGACCAAAGGGTCCCAGGTTCAATTCCGGTTGCAGGCTCCTCCCCAGCCCCGGCCCTGGTCAGGGCGAGTGCAGGAGGCAATCAATCGACACGTTTCTCTCACATCAATATTTCTCTCTGTCTGTCCCTCTCTTTAAAATCAACGAAAAAAAGTATCATTTGTGGGGATTAAAAATAATCCTATATAATAAAAGGCTAATATGCAAATAGACCAAACGGCAGAACAACAGGTCGCTATGACGTGCGCTGACCACTAGGGGGTGCGTGTGGAACATGGCAGGCATTGGCCGCGGCAGGGTGGTAGAGCAGGTGAGCGGGGGTGCCAGACCAAGGTGGAGTGCCAGTCGCTGTCATTGGGGTGAGCCTATGGTGGTTACTGAAAATTCTTTGTTCCCATGCACCGCAGTCCCGCCGGGCACTCGCACCTGCTGCCAGTGCCGGCCTGCTCGCACCCACAACCAGTGCCTGAGCCGCTGCTCACACCCGCTGCTCCTGAGGGGCGATCAGAGCAGCAGCCGCCACTCGCACCCGCTGATAGCACCGGCCCCACTCACACCCACTGCTGGCACTGGCCCCAATCATTCCATGCCATCGTCAGCGGGTGCAAGCAGGGCCAGCGCCACCGTCAGTGAGTGGAAGTGGAGGTGGCAGAAGCAGGGCTGCCAGCAGACAGGACCGGGGGATGTGGGGGGAGGGGCCAGGCAGGGGCATGGAGGATGGGCCAAGACCTGCCTCTGTGCCTACTACAGCCTCGCGGCCCACAGTTCCTTTCAAGGTGCATGAATTCGTGCACTGGGAAGGAAGAGAGGGAGGGAGGGAGGGAGGGAGGGAGGGAGGGAGGGAGGGAGGGACTGTTAACCAAGAATTCTATATCCAGTAAAAACACCCTACCAGACCGCTGTACCGATTTTTCGGTAATTTCCAAATCTGCCGCTATACCGCTGTACCTAATTTTCGGCACTTTGCCTAGTATGTGAAAAAAAAACAAAAAACAATGCGTCACAAACTAAAAATAACCAATCGTGGTCAAACCTCATGGTTAGCCATTGCAAATGTCTGCCTCCATGTGTTTGAATTGACTTTGTGTGGTTTAAGGGGACAGTTAGGTTCAGGGCCTCAGGTCTGGTAGGGTTAAAAATGAAGGAGCCCTGGCCAGGTGGCTCAGTTGGTTGGAGCATTGTCCCATGCACCAGAGAAAAAGACTTGGGTTCAATTCTCTATCTCAACCCAGGGCACATGGCTGGGTTGCCAATTCGATCCCTGATTGATGCACATAGGGGAGGCAACCTATTGATGTTTCTCTCTCACATCAATGTTTCTCTCTCTCTCTCTCTCTCTCTCTCTCTCTCTCTCTCTCTCTCTCCCCCTTCTTCTCTCTCTAAAAATCAATAAGAAAGCAATATATCCTCAGGTGAGGATTAAAAAAATAAAAAACAACAATTAATTTAAAAATAGAAAAATTAAGACATTCCCACATAAAAATAGAAAACTTACTGCTAGCAGACCTAAATCATATGAAATACTATGAGAGTCACTCAGACTAAAATAAAAGGGCACTAGGCAGTAACTCAAATACAAACAAAGAAATAAAAGAATAATGGTAAAGGTAACTACATAGGTAAATGTAAAAGACAGTATATATAAATTTTTTGTTTGTAACTATTTTTCCATCTTATTTAAAAGACAACTGCATAAAGCTACAATTATAAATCTGTGTTGATGGGCACACGATGTACAAAGATTCAAATTGTATGATAATAATATCACAAAAGAGGGGAGAGGGAACAGAGTTATACAAGCACAAAGTTTTGTATACTATTATAATTGTTATGTGTACTATTGTAATTGAGTTGGTATTAACTGAACTACATTGTTATAAATTAAGATGGTAATTGTAATCCCCAGGGCAAGCACTAAGGAAATAACTCTACCTCATAAAGGGAATCTATAAAACCCCATAAATAAAATCATACTTAACGATGAAAGTCTGAGTACAAGCTTAGTAACAAGACAAGGATGTACAGTTTTGCCACTGCTATTCAACATTGCACTGAGGGTACTGGCTAGAGCATGAGGCAATAAAGAGAAAGAAAGAAATCCAGATTCAAAAAGAAGTGAAAATATCTCCATTTGCAGATGACATGATCTTGTATCTAAAATCCTAAGGAACCCACTAAAAACTAATAAATAAATTCAGCAAGGTTGAAAGATATAAGATCAATATACAAAAATTGAACAGTCAAAATACTAAATTAAGAAAAAACTCCATTTACAACTGTAACAAAAATAATAATTACTTAGGTATAAATTTAACAAAAGAAGTGTAAGGTGTATGGTTAAAAAAAGTGTAAAACTTGTATACTGAAAATTATAAACTACTACTGACAGAAATTAAAGATCTAAATAAGGGGAAGATATCCCATATTCATGGATTGGAAGACTTATTATTACTGAGATGGTAACACTCCCTAAACTGATCTACAGATTCAATGCAATTCCTATCGAAATCCTAGATGACACCTGACCTGTATAGTTCAGTGGTTGAGCATCAATCCATGAACCAGGAAGTCACGGATCGATTCCCGATCAGGACACATGCCTGGGTTGCTGGTTCGATCCCCAGTAGGGGACATGATTCTCTCTCATCATCGATGTTTCTATCTCTCTTCCTCTCCCTTTCTCTCTCTGAAATTAATAAAAACATTTTTAAAAAAATCCTAGATGGCTGTTTTGCAGAAAAATTGACAGAATAATCTAAAATTCACATGGAATGCAAGAGACCTAGAATAAATGACATAATGATGAGAAAGAAAAACAAAAATGCAGGACTCAAGCTACAGTAATCAAAACAGTATTGTAGTGGAACAAAACTGAATGCCCAAAAATACACCCTTATATTTATGGTCAACTAATTTTCGACAAGGGTGCCAAGACAATCAAATAGGCCAAGAATAGCGTTTTCAACAAATGGTGCTGGGACAAGTGGATATCTACACTTAAAAGAATAAAGTTCAAACCATACCTCACACCATACACAAAAATTAACTCAAAGAGCTAAAACTATAAAACTCTTAAAAGAAAACTTTGAAATAAATCTCTGTGACCTTGGGTTAGGCAAAACCTTAAAAGCATAAATAGCCCTAACTGGTTTGGCTCAGTGGATAGAGCATTGGCCTGCGGACTGAAGGGTCCCAGGTTCGATTCCAGTCAAGGGCATGTACCTTGGTTGCAGGCACATCCCCAGTGGGAGTTGTGCAGGAGGCAGCTGATCGATGTTTCTCTCTCAATGACGTTTCTAACTCTCTATCCCTCTCCCGTCCTCTCTGTAAAATATCAATAAAATATATTTAAAAAAATAAAAGCATAAATAACAAAAAGAAAAATAGAAAAGTACTGATACTTAGAAATAACACACCCACTAGGATGGCTAGAAAAAAAGACAGACAATAAGATGTTTGATGAGGATAAACAAATTGGAACCCTCATACATTGGTAGTGGTAATGTAAAATAGCACAGCCATTTTGGAAGCAGTTTGACAATTCCTCAAAAAGTTAAACATAGAGTTACCATATGATCCAGCAATTACACTCCTAGGATATACACCCAAGAGAAATGAAAACATGTCTACACAAAAACCTGTGCATAAATGTTCATAGCAGCATCATTCAGAGTACCCCAAAAGTGGAAACAATACTGATGCCCACCAATTGATGAATGAATAAATAAAATGTAACATACCACCCATAGATAGGAGAAAAGTATTGATACACAATACAATTTGGATGAATCTCTAAAACATTATGCTAAATGAAAGAAGCCAGACACAAAAGGTCATATATTGTCTTAATCCTTTTATATTTTATATCCATACTAAGCAAATCCATAGAGACAGAAAGCAGATTTGAAGTTACCAAGGGGAGGTGGAAATAGGGAGTGACCACTTAATGGATATGGAATGGCTTATGAAATAATCAAAGCGTTTTAAAACTAGAGAGATAGTGGTTGCACAGCATTGTAAAGTTATTAAGTACCACTGAATTGTAGACTTTAAAATTGTCAATTGTATGTTATATGAATTTTACCTCAAATAAAAAAAATTAACTTGGAGGAAAAAAGCATATGTCCATACAAAAATTTGTACACAAATATTCATAGCATAGCTTTATTTGTAGTTGCTGAAAACAACCCAAATGTACATCATTAAGTGAATGGATAAACAAACTGTGTTACAGCTATACAAGAGATTGCTACTCAGCAATAAAAAGGAATGAACTACTGACACATGCAACAGCATACATGAATCTCAAAATAATTATGCTTAGTGGGGAAAAAAAGTCAAACCAGAAATAAATGTGAGAGCATCCACTTTACAATTCCATTTATATAAAATTCTAGACAATGGAAATTATTCTATAGTAACAGAAAGTTGATCAGTAGTTGCCTAGAGACCACAGAGGTTGAGGGACCGACTACAAATGGGAATAAGGAAACCTGTGGGGCTGATGAATATGTTCATTACCTTGACTCTGGTTTTAGTTTTATGGGTGAACACTTATGTCAAAATTTTAAAATTGTACATTTTTAATATATACAGTTTACTATATGTCAATTATAGCTCAATCAAGCTTTAAAAAAAAGATGGAGAAGGAAAAATAGGGCAATGTACTCATGCTGGCCACTCAAAAACTGATAAGGTAGTAATAAAAGCAGTTTGCTTTATCTTGTTGTACAGATAACACTTGGCAAAATTAAACTTGGACCACTCAAAGTAGCAGATAAATCTGAATTTTCTTAAACTTAAAAATACTTCCATTAATCTACATTATAATTTCAATCTTCTTTTTTGACTGACCTTCAGTTAGTAGTGCTAGAACCCTCCCAGTTCTGGCAAGTAATACAATTAATGTGATCTGTAAATAAGCATTTAGATACACCAAGAAAGCTCTTACAAGAAACTCTAATAAGGTTCTTCAAAGCTAAAAATATCTGTGAACAGTATCTCAAGTGTGATGAAATCAACAAAAGACTCCTACTATCTACACAAATCACCTCTTAAGAATTCCCCAGTTATATATATTTTACCTTTTGTAGATATTTGTTCAAATAAATTTAAACTATTTCAAGACATTTTATCTATTTTCTAAAAAGTTAGAAAAGCCTTATGGTTAAAACCCTAAGCTGAATTTTGCTTTACCAAAAAGTATGTGCATTGTTTTAAAGACAATAAAAAAGTATGATGTATTTCACTAGTGGGAAAAGTTATAAATATAGAGGTGAAGTTCTATCAATCATAACTACTTTACATTCATATTTATGCCAGCCAGGTGAAGAATGACGTTATCTAACCCAAGCTACCATTGTCCCTCACTTCAACTGCAGCAACAGCCTTTTTATGTTTTAATTCAGCTGAACTCAATCTTGATATAGCCTCTAAGTCTTAATTTCTTCATCTATTAAATGGGTACAATAACACTTCCAATCTCATGAAGATGTATGAGGATTAAATAAGAATACAGGTATAGCATTTAGTTTGTTGCCTGGTACATAAAAAGTATATGCTACCTATTATTACCTGAATAAATGTTCAGCCTCCATGAGTCCAGTGTTGGAATGGCATCACATATAAGAAACAAGTCTAACCTCAAAAAAAAAAAAAAAAGTAAGTTAAAAGCAATTTAAATCTTAATATTTTGAGACTCTCAAAGAAAATAAAAAAGAGATTGATTTAAAAATCCACAGCAGCTTCTTAATGTCTTCATTCCCAATTCCTTTTGCTCACAATGTTTCTCTTAACTCTAATACCTGCCCTGAACACTTTATATCCACCCCTCCGCTCAATTCACTGCTCATTTGGCTCTTTCCCCTCTGTTGATCCCCTTCTCATAAGTTCTCAACTTCCTAATATAAATCAATCATCCAGTCTTACTCCTTGAAATTCTTCAGCTGTTTTTTTACTCATTATCTTTTTACAAGTTCAGAAACTGGGCTAGGAGATCTGGAATCTCCTTTAGTAGGTGAGAAGCAAGAATAGAGAGGCCAGAGACAGATTTTTCTTCTGTGAGTACAGCAAAACCTCAATATAATGGACTAATTTGGGGAAGGGGGTGTCCGTTAAAGCTGAAAGTCTATTATGTAATACTAGTTTCCCGGTGCAGATTCATGCACAATGAAAGGAAATTAATTAGAAGAAACATTTTAATATTGTTATTCGCCCTTTCTCTATGATACAAGTGTCAACCAAATTCACAATTGACAATGACAGATCAAAACACATGCGTGCGATTGGCGCCAGTGAGAGCTTTATATGTATCACACATTCGCGAGTCAACTTAGCCTTTTATATATATAGCATAAACTTGCTTAATTAGACCTGCTTTCTGATTTAGCTAAACTTTTTCCAACCCAGTGAAGCACTCCAACTTCTCTTTCAGGTAATTGTCAGCAACACAGCAGTAAATATCAATATGAAGCAGATTATTATTGAAGATTATGCAGGGAGAACAAAGGGTAAAATATTTAATTGTAGCAGTGTTTGACTATATTCTGCGCAGTGAGAAAACCTGAAGTCATTTTCAAGGTCCACCATTTCTTACTTCTTTTCAATCAGGTCAAGTTTCTAAACTTTCTAAATCTCCGTTTTCCAGCTAATGAAAAGAAAATAGGATTCTACCCAGTCTCCTATCTACCTACTCCAGGACTTCTGTGAGGATCAAATGAGATGAGTCACGTGAAAACACTTCACAAACATTTGGTTCAACTGTAAAATGTTTGCATCTGGCTATAAAGCAAGTCAGTTTCCTGGGCTGAAGAAACTCCAAGGAAGCTAGTCGCTAGGGAGAGGAAGCTGGGCGTTGCTATGTGATGTCATCACCCAGTGCCCACAGCAACTGTTTCTGGGCTGGGCTGTGGGCCACATTTTGTACCATGGGGTCTTGGCAGTGTTGGCTGCAATTTGGTGGGGTGTCACTCCGGGGTGGTGGCAGGGCCTGTGTCCTAGTTGGGGGAAGCAGAGTGTTGGTTTGTCAGCACCAGGCCCGTGGTGCCATTTATTTTTAAATGGCCAGTGTGCATCATGGCAGCTCCTGCATTGAGTGTCTGCTCCCTGATGGTCAGTGCAATATAGCTAACAGTCGGAAGGATGGACACTTACCCTTTTATATATATACTAGAGGCCCAGTGCATGAAATTCGTGCACGGGTAGTGTCCCTAATGGCTGCTGGTTGCTGGCCTGGGCCTCCCTTCCCCAGCTGCTGGCCATTGGCCTGGGCCTTCCTTCATTCTGCGCCACCCCCTGGTGGTCAGCACACACCATAGCGAGTGATCGAACTCCCAGTCGGTCAAACTCCCAAGGGGACACTTTGCATATTAGACTTTTATATTTATAGATATAGGGGTCCCTTGGGCTGGCCTGCGGGGATCAGGCCGAAGGGTGTCCTGGACTGCGAGAGGGTGCAGGCCAGGCCGAAGGACCCCACCAGTCCTCTAGTATGCATATAAGATCTTTGGTTAATCTCTTCCCACCCTCCCCCCTCCCCCCTTCCCTTTGAGATTCATCAGTCTGTTCCATGTTTCCAGGCCTGTGGTTTGATGGTCTGCCCCCTGGTGGTCAGTGCGCAACATAGCTAACGGTCGGCCGGTCACTTAAGCTTTCATATATATATAGACCAGAGGCCTGATGCATGAAATTCGTGCAAGAGTAGGCCCTCGCAGCTGCAGCTTCGTCCAGAGGTCATCCAGAAGGTCATCCAGACAGTCGTTCTGCTGTTCGGCCATTCGGTCAATTTGCATATTACGCTTTTATTATTACAGATAATAGGTTTTCCTAATGTGTATGTTAAAAAATTTACAAATTAAGCCCTAACTGGTTTGGCTCAGTGGATAGAGCGTCGGCCTGTGGACTGAAGGGTCCCAGGTTCGATCCCAGTCAAGGGCATGTACCTTGGTTGCGGGCACATCCCCAGTGGGGAGTGTGCAGGAGGCAGCTGATCGATGTTTCTAACTCTCTATCCCTCTCCCTTCCTCTTTGTAAAAAAAAAATTTTTTTTTTTAATCAATAAAATATATATATATAAAAAAAATTTACAAATTAGTTTACCTGTTTTTACTTATGTAGATGTTTGTGTAATTAAAATTAAATATTTATGAAAAGTTTAATATCACAGAAAAGTCTTCTATATGTATTACAGTAATTTTAAATTTATACTGAATAGGTCTAGTAAATGCTTGCAGTCACCAGATGCACTGCTGGGGCATGGCTTAGTTCACATGGCCGGCAAGTGTTAAAACTGCTTCAGAGCCCAGCTGATGTGACTCAGTGGTTGAACCAGGAGATCACGGTTCGATTCCTGATCAGGACACATGCCAGGGTTGCAGGCTCAATCCTCAGTAGAAGGCATGCAGGAGACAGCCGACCAGTGATTCTCTCATCATTGATGTTTCTATCTCTCTCTCCCTTCCTCTCTGAAATCAATAAAAATATATATTAAAAAGACAAAACTGCTACAGAAAGTCATGGCAATGACAACAGAACCAATTACCTCATGCCATACAGTGTGATCACGTACTAATCATTTGCCAAACATTGTTTATGAGCGGTGACTCTTGGATTTAAATATGTAGACTATAGTTGTAGATACGTAATATTTATTTATGTCGGTGATATTACTACAGTGTTTTTTCCAACATATGGCCCATTCACTAAAATTTGTTAAAAATAACAGTGAATAACAAAAAAAACAAAAATAACACCTCTTAATTTAATTATAAGCAAATCTTGGTTAAAAGCATTTTAAAATTAATAGGGTATTAATTTTCACATATGACATGACTGGAAATTTGTTGTAAATCCCTAGTCTATTAAATTGAGGTCCAAAAAAATTGGGGGGTTACTATATAAATAATTACTGTAAATACATAATTTAATATCTTCTCACCCCAAATGCAATATTTATTAGTATTATTGCTATTACAGGACTGAGGATTAGCTGCTGCTTAATCCTCTTTTAAAACCCTGAGTGCTGGAACTACTACTAGAACCCTTAATATGCCCAAGACAGTCTGTGTTCTTGGAACAGTCTATTCCACAAAATGCCTAGGCCCTACTGTGTTCTATGCTGAAGTGAGTAGTATTCTTAACTTACCACTTTGTTTCACAATACTATTCCATGATCACATCACCAACAGCTGTCTTCCCAATATTAAACTAAGATTTACATGAAAAAGCTCTTCGTTTCTTTATAGCCCCTGAACTTCAGGGTTTGGGCATTACAAAAGTATGGTAGTTTGGTTAGGGTTGGGAGACATGGCCAAAGACTACTGTCCTTCCCTTTTCACCACCAATCTTGTGTCTGAAACACTGCCTTGCTTGGTGAATTTTTCCCCAGGACATGCCTTGTTTTCCCCAATGCAAAGAAATTACTAGTTGCCTTTCTCCATAGGCCCTCAAACCATGTCCAGACTGATTTTTAAGTGGGCATAGCAGGTAAACACTTAGAGCAACACCAAGAGCTCACTCCCCAACTCTGAGTCAGAGAGTCAAGAGCAACATAATTCAAAGCACCCATTAGTATTTACTGTTGTAATGGTTTTCTTGCCCTATTTGTAGTCTTACCAAAACTAAAAGTGGAATACTTTCTGATAAAAGTTCAATTCCTTTCCACTGTCCATCCTCCATAAACCCCACATAGTTTGCAGGGGTTTTTTTGTTTTTTTTAATAAAATGCAATAGCTTCTTAATTAATCTCTCTACTTCCACTCTGGGCACTCTTATCTGTTCTCCCCGAAGAAGCAAGAGTGATCTTTTTAAAATGTAAATCAGGCCCAAGGTTGCAGGTTCCAGCCCTGATGAAGGCACATACAAGAAGCAACCAATGAATGCATAAATAAGTGGAGCAACAAATCAATGTTTCTCTCTCTTTCACATGCACATACACACACACACACACACACACAAATCAATAAAAAAAAATTTAATTAAAGAAAAAGTAAATGTAAATCAGATCATTTAGCTTTCTTGCTCAACCAGCTTCCTCCCACCAATGGCTTTCCATCATCCCAAGCAAGGTCTAGAGTCCTACAAAATGTGGCCCCTGCCTATTCTTGAACATACCTAATCACATACTTCCTTAAAGCTTTTGTATTTGTTGTTCCTCTGTCCAAAATATGCCTCTCCCATCAAGGAAATGCTGAGTCTGCCTCCCCTCAAGTACTAGTACATATGTCCCTACAAAGTGGTCTTCCCTGACCACCCAATCTGAAGTCTCCCCCTCTCCTTTACTCTCAATCACATTACCACATCTATTTTCTTCATAGCACTTATTACACTGTAATTACTTACTTGTTATTTATTTGAAAATAGTTTATCTTCTCAAACAAGAATTCAAGCTCTTTGAGAGCAGAAATCTTGTGTGTTTTGTTCATCTGCACCGCCAATGACAAATAGTGGCTGACACACAAGAAGCACTGAAAGTTTTCTAGTTGTTTGAGTCATTTACAAAGGTAAATAGTACCTTTTTTTAAAAAAATATATTTTATTGATTTTTTACAGAGAGGAAGGGAGAGGGATAGAGAGTTAGAAACATCGATGAGAGAGAAACATCGATTAGCTGCCTCTTGCACACCCCCTACTGGGGATGTGCCCGCAACCAAGGTACATGCCCTTGACCGGAATCGAACCCGGGACCTTTCAGTCCGCAGGCTGATGCTCTATCCACTGAGCCAAACCGGTTTCAGCAAATAATACCTTTAAAAACCTAACTTGGGCCCTAGCTAGTTTGGCTCAGTGGATAGAGGGTTGGCCAGAGGAATGAAGGATCTGGGGTTTGATTCTGGTCAAGGGCAAGTACCTCGGTTGCAGGCTCAATCCCATGCCCTGGTCGGGGTGCATTCGGAAGGCAACCAATCGATGTGTCCCTCACATCGATGTTTCTCTCTCTCTCTCTGCCCCTTCCACTCACTCTAAAAATCAATGGAAAAATATCCTCGGGTGAGGATATTTTTTGTTAATCCTTGGGGGAGGATTAACAAAAATAATAATAATTAAAAATAAATAAAACAGGTTTTAGATTTTTAAAGGTTTTTACAAACTTATTTGTACAGCCAATAAGATGGCCAAGCTGTCAAAACTCTGTGTTCTCTTCTTCATTCTAACAATCTTCCTTGTATTCTCAGAAATTTCCCGTTTTTTCTCTGAAGATAAAATTTGCACTCTGAAAATAAGATGGCAATTGTATCTAGCAATACTGTTCTCTGGGTCTGTGGGGCCCAAATCCAATGTTCTCAGGCAGTAGCAATTCCCAAAGATCTGGCTACCAGCATTGATTGCATTGAGTAGTGCCTCACAGCCCAGAACAATTAGGCTAAACTGACCCAAGCTGTAAATGCCTGTGAACGAATCAGGGATGATAAGAGTTCTATGAAGAACTCCAAATGCCTTAAAGATAATTTCACAGAAATACAAAGAATCAGTTCAGTTATCTAATGGTGCATTCTATAAAGCCTTAATAATTACCCTGTAACCAGAAAAACACATACGTTGTCCTAGCCTTTTAATCAGCTGCATTTAGCAGCCAACATCCATCTTTTGCAATAAAATGCCACTTCCGAGTTATTTCTATCAAATTATCACTGGTTTGGATGGCTCAGTTGGTTGAAGCATCATCCCGTATACCAAAAGATTGCGGGTTTGATTTCTAGTCAGGGCACATACCTAGGTGGCAGATTTGACCCCAGATTGGGAGGCAACTGATCAATGTTTCTCTCTCACATGTATGTTTCTCTCTCCTTCCCCTCTTCCTCTCTCTGAGCATATCCTCAGGTGGCAATTTTTAAAAAATTATCACTGGTTTGGGCAACAGATAAATCAAAAACCACAGGTAACGAATTTACTTGTCTGAGACCCAAGACAATTAAACCTACTAGGAGAAACAGAATAGCCTCTAGTAAACCAGAGACAAGTTTTGAAGATCCTGCCCAGCTGACATGGCTCAGTTGTTGAGTGTGAAACTATGAATTGGGAGGTCAGGGCACATACCCCGGGTTGCAGGCTTAATCCCCGGTAAGGGGTGTGCTGGAGGCAGCCAATCGATGATTCTCTCTCATCATTAATGTTTCTATCTCTATCTCCCTCTCTGAAATCAATATATTTATTTTTTTAAAAAAGAAAAGAGGCCAAAACCGGTTTGGTTCAGTGGATAGAGCACCGGTCTGCTGAATGAAGGATCCCGGGTTCGATTCTGGTCAAGGGCATGTACATTGGCTGTGGGCACATCCCTGGTAGGGGGTGTGCATGAGGCAGCTGGTCGATGTTTCTCTCTCATCGATGTTTCTAGCTCTCTATCCCTCTCCCTTCCTCTCTATAAAAAATCAATAAAATATATTATTTTAAAAATAATAAAAGAAATAAAAGAAAATAAAGAAAAGAGGAGAAACCAAGATGGCGGCATAGGTAAACACCTAAACTGCTGCCTCGCACAACAATTTCAAAACTATAACCAAAAGACAAAACAGACATCATCCAGAACCATAGGAAGGCTTGCTGAGTGGAAATTCTACAACTAGAAGGGAAGAGAAAAGCACACTGAGACTCACAGGAGCTGTGGAAGTAAAGTGCAGAGGTACGGAGGCGCGCGCGGAAAGGGCTGGCAACTGAGTGCGTGGCTGGCTTTCTCAATCGGGAGGGAGACCAAAGCTCCCGACTGCTCTGAAATCCAGTTCCGGGCGAAATTCTGGGGACCTAGACTCACACAGGGAGAAACTACTGTCTGGCAGCGGGCGAAACTTGAGCGCGGCTTTCTCTCAGAGGTGCTTGCAGCGATTACTGCGGGACACTGAGACCCAGGGGCCTCTTAGGGCAGGGCTGATGGGAAGCCATTGCTGTTTGCTCCGCCCTGAGACTCCGCCCCATCCAAACTGAGTGCAGAGGCTTTTGCATATGAATGGCCTGGTCCTTTGAATTCTAAACTTACCTAACAAACTGCAGCTGAGTCAGTGAGACTCAGAACATCCAAAAGAAGGCCCAAGGCCCCATAGCAGCTTGCATTGCTTCACAGCTGGGCCTCATCTGGGCACCTCCAAAACGCAAACAAAGAAGAGGAATCTGCAGATCTTTCCGTAGCTCCTGCTGAGTGGCCTCAGGCAGAGGCTAAATTAGCACCTCCTTGGAGATCCAAGACCAGTGTACCCAGGGGTCAGAGTGGGACCATCCAGATTACAACTCTTCAGATCCATAAGGGACACACTCAGGGGGCAGACTCAGTGAGCACCAAAGCCCCACTGAAGCAAGTCTTGTCTCATAAGGGTGTCTCCAGCACAGAAGTTCTCCCATCGTAGACACAACTGATCCTCACAGCCAATTGGCCTGGAGGTCAATTCCTCCCAGTGACACCAACAACAATCAAGGCTTAACTACAACAAGACTGTGCACACAGCCCACAAAGGGGTGCACCAAGAGTGTCCACCTCAGGTAACTGGGGAGGCTGAGCCACTGGGCCCTATAGGACACCTAGCACACAAAGCCACTCTATCAACTCAGGGAAGCAGCCAAAATGCAAAGACCAAGAAACAGGTCACAAATGAAAGAAATGGAGGAAAGCAAACGACTGGATATAGAGTTCAAAACCATGGTTATAAGGTTTTTCAAGCATTTTCTAGAAAAGGTCGATAAATTTAGCGAGACCCACGAGGATATGAAAAAGGACCAACTAGAAATTAAGCATACACTGACTGAAATAAAAAATATACAGAGATCCAACAGCAGACTAGAGGATCACAAGAATCAAGTCAAAGATTTGAAATACAAAGAAGCAAAAAATACCCAACTGGAAAAGCAAAAAGAAAAAAGAATCCAAAAATATGAAGATAGTGTAAGGAGCCTCTGGGACAACTTCAAGTGTACCAACATCCAAATTATGGGGGTGCCAGAAGAAGAGAGAGTGCAAGATACTGAAAACCTATTTGAAGAAATAATGACAGAAAACTTCCCCCCACCTGGTAAAGAAATAGACTTACAAGTCCAAGAAGCACAGAGAACCCCAAACAAAAGGAATCCAAAGAGAACCACACCAAGACACATCATAATTAAAATGCCAAGAGCAAAAGACAAAGAGAGAATATTAAAAGCAGCAAGAGAAAAACAGTTACCTACAAGGGAGCACCCATACGATTGTCAGCTGATTTCTCAACAGAAACTATGCAGGCCAGAAGGGAGTGGCAAGAAATATTCAAAGTGATGAATAGCAAGAACCTACAACCAAGATTACTCTACCCAGCAAAGCTATCATTCAGAATTGAAGGGGCGATAAAGAGCTTCACAGATAAGAAAAAGCTAAAGGAGTTCATCACAGCCAAACCAGTATTATATGAAATGCTGAAAGGTATTCTTTAAGAAGAGGAAGAAGAAAAAGGTAAAGATAAAAATTATGAACAACAAATACATATCTAACAACAAGTGAATCTAAAAATCAAGTGAATAAAAAATCTAATGAACAGAATAAACTGGTGAATATAATAGAATCAGGGGCATAGAAAGGGAGTAGACTGACAATTCTCGGGGGGAAAGGGGCGTGGGGGGTGCGGGAAGAGACTGGACAAAAATTGTACACCTATGGATGAGGACAGTGGGGCGAGGGTAAGGGCAGAGGGTGGGATGAGAACCGGGTGGAGGGGAGCTATGGGGGGAAAAAGAGGAACAATTGTAATAATCTGAACAATAAAGATTTATTTTTAAAAAAAATAATAAAAATAAAAATAAAAGAGATCCTAACAACTCTAACACTTGGGCACACCGAAATGGCTGTAATCTGAAAAACAGCCACATGACATGTCACTTCCAATGGTGCTCCTAAACTGAAAGTGACCTTCCCTCTCCAAAATAAATAATGTTGCAAGTCAGCTGAATCTTAAACAATGACTCTGACTTTGCTCTAAAATAAGGGCTATGACAGCCACCTTAATGAGAGGACCAATAAACTCAGGGCAAGAGGCTCATTGTGCTAACATTGTCACTTTGTCTAGGACTTCAGCTGATTCATCCTGATGGGCTGACAGGTCAGTGACATCTGCACCCTGCCCAAGATTCTTGTTTATTTCACATATATAAAAAACGCTGTCAATTCAAGATAACTGCAATGAGTCTCCTACTATGAGTCTTTTCCTTCCGACTTCACTGAGCACCTAAGGGGGAAAAGTAGTCATTTCAGGCCCATAATAGTAACTCTGGGTGACTACCAAGGCATAGAGGGGCTAGGAATAAGATCCATAAAAGGACTACAATGTTTGCTCTTGGCAATTAGCAATTTTTTTTTATTAAAAAGGAGTTAAACGAAAAGATCAAAATCACTTGAGGAAGAAAATCTCTTCAGCATTAACAGATGTTTGGCTTATTATAGTAATTTGGAAAATAGTTGCAAAGTCAGAACCTGCAAATATCTGGTCCTTTGCTACACCAAGTAATCATAGGAGACATCCTTTAACCAAGTAAGCTTTGTTCTAACATGAACCTCCAAGAAGAAAGACAAGTCAAGACAAACAAGAAAAGGAAGGGAGGGAGGGAGGGAGGCTGGGAAGGAAGGGAGCAAAAGAAAGAAAGGGGGAAGAAGACAAGGAAGAACAATGCCCACTGTTATAGATTAAACATGGCCACAAATTATTTGCAGTAATTCCAATCAAGAAGTGGAGTTCCTTTCCCAACCTCTTAAATCTGAGCTAAAAACAAACAAACAAAAGACAAAACAAAATCTGAGCAGCCCTTGTGATTTGTTCAATCGGATGCAGCATGAATGGCACTGTGCAATTTCTGAACCTAGGCCTTCAGAGAACTTCCACTCTCACACTCTTGGAACCTAGCCACCATGCAAGGACGCCAAGAAAGTCTGCAGGAGAGGCCATAGCACCCTGGATAACAGCTCTAGCCCAATGCTAGATGATGCTAGAGTAAGACTATCCCGCTACAAACCAGCTCCTAGCCAACCTGCCAACTAACCATAGAATGAGTGAGTCCAGCAGATACCATATGGAATAGAGGCAAGCTGTGCCAGATGAGCCCTGCCCAAATTGCCAGCCCAGGTAATCATAAACAAATAAAGCAGACCCCTGCGCCCCGCCCCCACCATATGCAATTTCACTTTCCACAGTTTCAGTCACCCACGGTCAACCATGGTCCCAAAATATTAAATGGAGAATTCTAGAAATAAACAATTTATAAGTTTTAAATTGTGCACCATTCTGAGTAGTGTAGTGAAATCTTACGCTGTCTAGCTCTAGGCCCTCAAAAAGCATAAATCATCCCTTTGTCCAGTATATCTATGCTGTATATACTACCCACCCTCACTTAGTAGCCATTAATTACCAAATTAATGGTTGAGACATCAAAGTGCTTGTGTTCAAGTAACACTTATTTTAATAATGACCCCAAAGTACAAGAGTAGTGATGCTGGCAATTAGGGTATGTCAAAGAGAAGTTGTAAAGTGCTTCCTTTAAGTAAAATGGTGAGTAAAATAAAATATTTTGAGACACAGAGACTATAGTCACATAATTTTTATTACAGTACATTGTTCCATTTTATTTTTAGTTATTGTGTTAATCTCTTACTGTGCCTAATTTACAAATTAAACTTTATCATAAATATGTACAGAATGGGTAAAAGTACATTTACAGTTGTGAGTGTGCAAAACACAGTTTATTCTTGTATTATTATTTATTTATTACTTTCCATATGAACTATAAATGTACTTTTGACCCACCCTGTATAGGAAAAAATAGTAATATACAGAGGTCCATATGGACCGAGGCTTCAGGCTTCCATTGGGGATTCTGGAACTTAAGTTCTCCTCCCACACCTCCCCCACCCCGGTGGATATAGCACCCCGTGGATAAGGGTGGACTACTGTAAATAGATGTTTTAAATCACTAAGATTTAGGGTGGTTTGGTCCATAGAAATAGATAACAGAAACACCCACAATCAGCTGAAACTAATTCAAAATATTAATGGGTCACTCAAAATCAGCATGTGCATTCCCATCGTGTAAGCAAACTGGAATCTAAAGAACACAATACAGAACCACCCTCCACTGATAAGACATACCATAGGATCCCAGTAGAATGCTCAGATTCATCCATTTGTCCCTGCATCTATCCCACATGTAAGTACCTGGAGAAGATATGTACAAATATATGTAACCCACAAAGGACTCATATGTAAAATATACAAAGAATTTCTAGTATATGTGCTGCCGAAGCGAGCACTATACAAAGAATTTCTATAAATCCATAAGAAAAAGACAACCCAAAAGTTTAACAGGCGCCAAAACCGGTTTGGCTCAGTGGATAGAGCGTCGGCCTGCGGACTGAAGGGTCCCAGGTTCGATTCCGGTCAAGGGCATGTACCTTGGTTGTGGGCACATCCCCAGTAGGGGTGTGCAAGAGGCAGCTGATCGATGTTTCTCTCTCATCGATGTTTCTAGCTCTCTATCCCTCTCCCTTCCTCTCTGTAAAAAAATCAATAAAATATATTTTTTAAAAAAAGTTTAACAGGCACTTCACAAAAGAGTATACTTAAAGACCAGTATGCATATGAAAAGATATTCCCCATCAATGGTCTTCAAAGAAATGCACATTAAAGCCATAGGAAGACATCACTACACCCCTAACAGACTAGCTAAAATTAAAAGGACTGACAGTACTAAATGTAGTCAAAGATATAGCACAACCAGAACTCTTATACACTGTAGGCAAGAGAATAAATTCATACAACTGCTTTGAAAAACTGTAGTAAAATATACATTTATCCCATGAACTATCATCCCACTCCTGGGTATATAACCAACAGTAGTGAGTGCTTATGTCTATGAAGACATGTACAAAAATGTTCACAGCAGTATTATTCATAACAGTCCAAAACTGACAAACAACTCAATAGAAAATTTATGGTACAGTCACACAATGGAATATAGACATGATAAAGAACAAACCATTGCAATATGCAATTACAATGTTGAGAGAAAAAGACATAAAAAGTATATATTATACTAGAGGCCCGATGCACGAAATTTGTGCAAGGAGCTCAGCCCTCGCAGCCCCGGCTTCGTCCAGAAGGCCGTCCAGAAGATCATTCAGCCGTCCAGTCTAATTAGCATATTACCCTTTTATTATTATAGACTAGTGGCCCTGCGCATGAATCCGTGCACAAGTAGCTTGCTGCCGCTTGCCTCAGCTGGCCGCCCTGCCCACCACCGCTCGTAGCTCTCCGCCGCACATAGCTCACTGCCCCACCCTCCAGTAGCTCTCCTCCTGCTGCCCCACCCTCCTGTAGCTCTCCACCGCTTGTAGCTTGCTGCCCCGCCCTCCTGCTGATCAGTCGTTACATAACAGCATCCCAACGAATTTGCATACTACTCTATTATAAGTATAAATTACTAGAGGCCCAGTGCAAGCATTCATGCACTGGTAGGGTCCCTTGGCTGGGCCTGCGGGGATCGGGCTGAAACCACCTCTCCAACATCCCCTGAGGGGTCCCGGATTATGAGAGGGCGGTTCTCAGGTGACACACCCTGGAATTGGGCTCCCTCCTCTCTGGTTCCGGGTGCATCACCCGAGAACTGCTGCTGCCTAGTGACTGCAGCTCGGCAGCTCCTGCATCGAGCATCTTCCCCCTGGTAGTCATTGTGCATCATAGCTACTGGCCAATTGGCCAGTAAGCCAGTGGGCGGGTTGGCCGGTTGCTTAGGCTTTTATATATATAGACTAGTGGCCCGGTGCATGAAATTCGTGCACGGAAGGGGGTTCCCTCAGCCCAGCCTGCACCCTCTCCAATCGGGGATCGGGCCTAAACTGGCAGTTGGACATCCCTCTCACAATCTGGGACCGCTGGCTCCTAACCGCTCACCTGCCTGCCTGCCTGATCACCCCTAACTGCCTCTGCCTACCTGCCTGATCGCCCCTGACTGCCCTCCCCTGCTGGCCTGATCTCGCCCCCAAGTGCTCTCCCCTGTCAGCCTGATCTCACCCCCAAATGCCCTCCCCTGCTGGCCTGATCTCGCCCCCAACTGCCCTCCCCTGACAGCCTGGTTGCCCCCAACTGCCCACCTCTGCAGGCCTGGGTCCCCCCCAACTGCCCTAGTTGGCCTGGTCTCCCCCAACTACCCTCCTCTGCCTGCCCCGTCACCCCCAACTGCCCTCCTCTGCTGGCCTGGTCACCCCTAACTGCCCACAACTGCCCTCCCCTGCCGGCCATCTTGTGGCAGCCATCTTGTGTCCACATGGAGGCAGCCATCTTTGACCACATGGGGGCGGCCATCTTGTGTCTTGGAGTGATGGACAATTTG
Organism: Cnephaeus nilssonii; assembly: GCF_951640355.1. Lineage (NCBI taxonomy): Eukaryota > Metazoa > Chordata > Mammalia > Chiroptera > Vespertilionidae > Cnephaeus > Cnephaeus nilssonii. The sequence goes on from NC_137077.1 coordinate 54,523,684, forward strand.
CATATTACTCTTTTATTAGATAGGATAGGATGCACAAAAACTGATAATATTAGTTGCCTTTGGAAAGAGGAACTGACTGGTTGGGTTATAGGAGCAAGAAAAAACTTTACCCTGTTTTTTTCTATCCTTAGCATTATGAACCATGTAAATTAATACCAACTCAAAATATAAATCTAAAAAATATATTATAATCTCTATTTCACATAATAACGTCTCATCTTATTTTCTCTAACCTCAAAAAAGATGCCAAATTTTTAAGTGCCTAAATCAGGTATCTATAATTGATCTATATAATAAAAGGCCTGTGGTCATGACGCTGTAACAGTTGAACGACCAAACAACCAGTCACCAGGAGGTGCATGGAGCACCTCTCGCAGGCTGGGGCTTGCATGGGGCTGGCAGGGCCCGTGGCTTGCGCAGGGCGGGGCTGGGGTCCCGCATCTCGCACAGGGTGGGTCTGGGGTCCCGCCGGCAAAGCGAGTCTGGGTCTTGCGCGATTTCGCACACTGGGCCTCTAGTATAACAATAAAAGATACAAAAAAAAAAAAAACACCAAACAAACAAAAAAGAATAAAAGATACCCACTATTAAACCTTTGAATTAACTATATTAAGTGGTTAACTAGTGATTCTGGGGTAGGATCAGGATCTTCACATTTTATCTTATATTCTTTTGAATTACTTATAATCCTATTTTAAAATATATTTTTATTTATTTCAGAGAGGGAGGGAGAGGAAGAGAGAAATAGAAACATCAATGATGAGAGAGAATCATTGATTGGCTGCCTCCTGCACACTCTACACTGGGGATTGAGCCTGCAAGCTGGGCATGTGCCCTGACCAGGAATAGAACCGTGACTTTCTGGTTCATATGTCGACCCTCAACCACTGAGCATGAATTATTTATATCCTATATAATAAAACCCTAATATGCAAATTGACTGAACAGCCAAATGACCGGTGGAACAACCAGTCACTATGACATGCACTGACCACCAGGGGGCAGACGCCCAACACAAGAGCTGCCCCCAGCCCTCAGGCACGACCAGCAGTGGCAGCAGGGGGGTGGGGCCAGTGAGCGGGCCGCACCAGGTCAGCCAAGGCAGGTACCAGCAGGGGCCCCAATCACCCAACCATCGCCTCACAGATAGGCTCTGATCGCCGGCCAGGCCTAGGGACCCTACCCGTGCATGAATTTTGTGTACTGGGCCTCTAGTTTATATATATATATGTGTGTGTGTGTGTGTGTGTGTGTATTTATACTTATATATAAATATTTATATTATTTATATTTCTTATAATGAACACAGATTACTTTCATAATTTAAAAAATGCAAACCTGTATAAAGTTGAAAATTTTTAATTAAAAAAATCTATTGTCCTGACTTTTATTTGGAAATATTGATATGAATTTGTGATATACTTTCTTTTTTTTAAAAGCCACCTTAAGAGGATCCAAGATGGTGGCATAGATAAACATCTGGGCTGCTGTTGCCCACAACAATTTCCAAAACTACAACTAAAAGACAGAACGTCTATCACCCAGAACCTCGGGAAAGCTGGCTGAGCGGAACCTCTACAACTAGACCGAAAGAGATGGGAGCAATCAGGGCGCAGACGCTGAAAAACTGAGGTACAGGGGAGTGCGCGCGCGATACGAACTGGCGGCGGAGCCCAGCTGGAGGCGGGCGTTGCTTTCTTCAATCCGAAGAGAGACAAGCCCCCAATCTCTCTGAAATCCAGTTTCTGGGAAGAGACTGGGCTGTCTGCCAGGGGGTCGGAGAGTGAGGGTGGCTTACTAGCAGAGCTGCGTGGAGGTACAATTGTTGGCTGCACTGGGGCGTGAGACTGCAGGGACGCAGTTGCGGGGACGCGGTTGGAGGCGGCTCACTGCCAGCCATTGTTGTTGGCCACGCCCTAGCCTAGTGACGCCCTGAGACTCCGCCCCACACAATCTACAAACACACACAAGCTCCTAGCAGCGGCTTTTGTATATGAATGGCCTTCTCTATTGCAGTTTAAACTAGTAAACTTGCAATCCAGTACAGACAGCTCCAAGGCCTCCAAACTCCAAGCAGGGAGGAGAGGACAGCAGTTCTCGCTGTAGCTCCTGCAGGGTAGCCTCAGACAGCAGCTGAACTAGCCAATGCACCTAGTGGTCAGCGTGAGACACCAGATTTCAACTCCTCACATCCATAAGTTACACATTCGGGAGGCGGACTCAGTGAGCGCCAAAGCCCCACTCAAACAAGCCCTGTACCACAAGCGTGTCTCCAGCGCAGCAGCGCTTCCATTATAAGACACAGCAGGTCCTCACAGCCAATTGGCCTGGAGGTCAATTCCTCCCAGTGTACCAACAGCAATCAGGGCTTTTAACTACACCAAGACTTTCCACTCAGCCCACAAAGGGGTGTACCAAGAGCGACCACCTAGGGTGACTGGGGAAGCTGAGCTACCGGCCCCTATAGGTCACTGACCACACAAAACCACTCCATCAACACAGGGAGGCAGCCAAAATGTGGAAACACCGAAGTATGTCATGAATAGGAGAGATGGAGGAAAGTAAACTACTGGACAACACAGTGTTCAGAACCACATTTATAAGGTTACTCAAGAATCTTCTAAAAACCGCTGAGAAACTTGAAGAGACCTTCAAGGACCTTAATGAGAATACCAAAAAAATGGAAAAGGACCAGTCAGAAATTATGCATACACTGTCTGAAATAAAGAATATACAGAAACTCAACTGTAGACCACCGTACCCGAAGAGTCAAACCAAAGATCTGGAATATGACGAAGCAGAAAACACCCAACCAGAGAGGCGGAAAGAAAGAAGAATCCAAAAGTGTGAGGATAGCGTAAGGAGCCTCTGGGATGGCTTTAAGCGTACCAACATCCGAATTTTTGGAGTGCCAGAAGAAGAGAGCAAGATACTGAAAACCTATTTGAAGAAATAATGACAGAAAACTTCCCCCACCTGGTGAAAGAAATAGACTTACAAGTTCAGGAAGCGCACAGAACCCCAAACAAGAGGAATCCAAAGAGGACCACACCAAGACACATCATAATTAAAATGCCAAGGGCAAAAGACAAAGAGAGAATCTTACAAGCAGCAAGAGAAAAACAGTTAGTTACCTACAAGGGAGTACCCTTACGACTGTCAGCTGATTTCTCAACAGAAACTATGCAGGCCAGACAGGAATGGCAAGAAATATTCAAAGTGATGAACAGCAAGAACCTACAACCAAGATTACTCTACCCAGCAAAGCTATCATTCAGAATTGAAGGTCAGACAAAGAGCTTCACAGACAAGAAAAAGCTAAAGGAGTTCATCACCACCAAACCAGGACTACATGAAATGCTGAAGGGTATTCTTTAAGAAGAGGAAGAAGTAAAAAAAGGTAAAGGTAAAAATTATGAACAACAAAAAGACATCAAATACATACCTACCAACAAGTGAATCTAAAAATCAAGTGAATAAAAAATCTGAAGAACAGAATGGACTGGTGAATACAATAGAAACAGGGACATAGAAAGGGAGGGGACGGACAATTATCAGGGGGAAGGGAGTCTGAGGGGTGCAGGAAGAGATTGGACAAAAATCTTACACCTATGGATGAAGACAATGGCAGGGGGTAAGGGCATGGGGGGGGAATCAGATGGAGGGGAGCTATGGGGGGGGGGAGGGGAAAGAGGAACACATGTAATAATCTGAACAATAAAGATTTATTTTTAAAAAAAGCCACCTTATTTCCTAGCCTTGTTCACTGAAAATGGCAAAAAACAATGACCAACCCACTAAGCGAATGAGTACTCTTGCACCCAGACTGTGGTCTCTAAACATCATTTCCCCATAAAGGAACTAGGATTTTGGGGGCAATGGCTGACACACATTCCCAGGAATGGAAATGTAACAGGTGATCTCAGAACATCATGTTAGCTAGAAAACAAAGAAGCTATCAAAGAGTAACAGGATCACAGCAAAAGGACATTGGAGGTTCCTATTTGCCAAGATGAGAAAGTGAGACATCAATAAGGACAAAATTAAAATTGGTTGAAACACATAAATATGCTTAAATTGGAGAGTCCATAATAACAATTAAAATAAAACTTACCAATCACCTTTGCAAGATGTTAGTTAACAAACTCATTATTTTGAAAATGGCATTTGTCTTGCCTTTTCTGCACAAGTTGTATCTCAGAGTAAGCAAATAGGTGATGAGGGGAAGTATCCTCTCTAATAAAATGGTAATATGCAAATTAACCATCACTCCGCTACGTAAGCCATGCCCACCAGCCAAGCCACGCCCACCAGCCAATCAGGGCGAGTATGCAAATTAACCCCAATCCAAGATGGCTACAGCCACAGAGAGCAAGGTTTCCCAGGTAACAGAGCAAGCCAAGCTTTCCATAGCCGTTGCAGGCCTAAGCCTCCACTCAAGCTACAAAGTTTCAATTATAGAAGGTAAACAAATTCAAACAAATGGCAGCAGAATGGAGCTTGAGAGAGCAGGCCAGGGTTGCCAGCGGCAACAGGGGAAGCAAAGCTTTCCGCACACCCTGGCCGGGCTCACCCACTTAAGGCTACAAAGTTTCAATTGTAGAAGGTGAATTAACTGCCACAGAAATGGCTGCCGCCCCAGGCTACAAAGTTTCAATTGTAGAAGGAAAATAAATTCCAGATACCAGGGCCTCCCCTTGGGTTGCCAGGGGGCATGGCCGGCCTGCAAACCACCACAGGCCGCTCGCTCAGGCCGCCCCACGCCCCAAGGGAACCCCACCCTGATCCAGGACACCCTTCAGGGCAAACCAGCTGGCCCCCACCTGTGCACCAGGCTTCTATTCTATCTAATAAAAGAGTAATATACAGATTGATCATCACTGCAACACACAATATAGCTGCCCCCATGTGGTCAAAGATCCTGCCCCCATGTGGACACAAGATGGCCACTACAAGATGGCCAGCAGGAGAGGGCAGTTGGGAGGCACCCGGCCTGCAAGGGAGGGCAGTTGGGAGGGACCAGGCCTGCAAGGGAGGGCAGTTGAGAGGGACCAGGCTTGCAAGGGAGGGCAGTTGAAGGTGATCAACCCTGCAGGAGAGGGCAGTTAGGGGTGACCAGGCTGGCAGAGGAGGGAAGTTGGGGGCAAACAGGCTGGCAGGGGAGCAGTTAAGCATCAACCAGGCTGGCAGCGGAGTGGTTAGGGGGTGATCAGGCTGGCAGGCAGAAGCGGTTAGGGGCAATCAGGAAGGCAGGCAGGCAAGCAGTTGGGAGCCAGCAGTCCTGGATTGTGAGAGGGATGTCTGACTGCCCGTTTAGGCCCGATCCCACCAGGATCGGGCCTAAACGGGCAGTCGGACATCCCTCCAGGAGTCCCAGATTGGAGAGGGTACAGGCTGGGCTGAGGGACAACCCCCTGCTGTGCACGAATTTTGTGCACCGGGCTTCTAGTATCTTTATAAAAGTATTTTAGCTATCATAAATTAAGAAATGATAGAATTTGAATATCACCATTTTTTAACCCTTAACGAAGTTCAATGAATGGGTGTAGACAATGATCATCAATGGCTTCTGACATCATAAAAAAGTGACTAATAGATGTCATACATCTCCCTCCTAATAGAAATACACTATAAAGTATTCTAGCCAAAATACTGAATCTGAATCTGATCAAGTCTCTAGATGTAACTGCCAAATTTGAAGGAAACACAGAGAACAGAGAAACATGTTAAATGACATTACTATGATGTTGATCACCAAATCCATCTGTGGTAAACTACTGAACAGATGACCTAGTTTCTTCAACAAATAAACTGCAAAGAAAAAAAGGAGGAAAAATCTTTTAGATTAAGAGATTTTAGGCCTGGCTAGTGTCGCTCAGTGGTTGAGCACCAACCTATGAAAAAGGAGGTCACAGTTTGATTCTTGATCGGAGCACATGCCCGGGTCATGGGCTTGATCCCCGGTGGGGGGGGTTGTGCACAAGGCAGCCAATCAGTGATTCTCTCTCATTATTGATGTTTCTATCTCTCCCTCTCCCTTCCTCTCTGAAATCAATAAAAATATATTTTTTTTTTTAAAAAGAGAGATTTTAAAGATATACTGACCAACTATAAGCAATAGGCTATTTGAATCCTATTATAAATATACTAGAGGCCCGGTGCACGAAATTTGTGCACGGGGGGCGGAGGGGGGGAGTTGGTGTCCCTCAGCCCAGCCTGCACCCTCTCCAATCTGGGATCCCTCTCACAATCCAGGACTTCTGGCTCCCAACTGCTCACCTGCTTGCCTTCCTGATTGCCCCTAACCGCTTCTGCCTGCCAGCCTGATCACCCCCTAACCACTCCCATGCCAGCCTGGTCACCCCTAACTGCCCTCCCCTGCAGGGTTGTTTGCCCCCAACTGCCCTCCCTTGCAGGCCTGGTCCCTCTCTACTGCCCTCCCTTGCAGGCCTGGTGCCTCTCAACTGCCCTCCCCCTGCTTGCCTGATCGCCCACAACTGCCCTCCCTTGCAGGCCTGGTCCCTCCCAACTGCCCTCCCCTGCTGGCCATCTTGTGGTGGCCATCTTGTGTCCACATGGAGGCAGGATCTTTGACCACATGGGGGCAGCCATCTTGTGTGTTGGAGTGATGGTCAATCTGCATATTACTCTTTTATTAGATAGGATAGAGGCCTGGTGCACGGGTGGGTGCCAGCTGGTTTGCCTTGAAGGGTGTCCTAGATCAGGGTGGAGGTTCCCTTGGGGCATGGGGGGCCTGGGCGAGGGGCCTGTGGTGGTTTGCAGGGCAGCCATGCCCTCCGGCGACCCAAGCGGAGGCTCTGGTATCTGGAATTTATTTATCTTCTACAACTGAAACTTTGCAGACTGGAGCGGAGCCAAGCCTCCTGCTCGCTCCGTGGCAGCAGCCATTTCTGTTGGGATTTATTTATCTTCTATAATTGAAACTTTGTAGCCTGCAGTGAAGGCCTGAGCCGGCCAGGGCTGCAGAAGCTTGGCTTCCTCCATCGCCCGGGGCAACCCTAGCCTCCTGCTCTTCCAGCTCCATGGCTGCTGCCATTTCTGTTGGAATTTATTTACCTTCTATAATTGAAACTTTGTACCCTTGAATGGAGGCCTGGGCCTGCCAGGGTGTGTGGAAAGCTTGGCTTCCTCCATTGCCGGGGAAACCCAAGCCTCCCTCCTGCTCTCTGTGGCTGCAGCCATCTTGGTTGGGGTTAATTTGCACACTTGCTCTGATTGGCTGGTAGGTGTGGCTTGTGGGTGTAGTGGAGTGATGGTTAATTTGCATATTACTATTTTATTAGATAGGATAGGCTGTTTAAAAAATGATAATACAGTCAAGGAAATATGAATATCAGAAGTGTATTAGTAATACTAAGTAATTATTAAGTATTTTAGGTGTGCAAATGGTGTTGGTATTTTTTTAAATATATTTTTATTGATTTCAGAGAGGAAGAGAGAAGGAGAGATAGAAACATCAATGATGGCAGAAAATCATTGATTGGCTACCTTTTGCACGCCCCCTACTGGGGATCAAGCCTATAACCCAGCATGTGCCCTTGACTGGAATCGAATCTGGGACCCTTCAGTCCATAAACCGGCGCTCTATCCACTGAACCAAACCAGCTAGTGCTAGTATTGTTTTTTTAAAGTCCTTTCTTTTAGAGATATATACTGAAATATTTATGGATTAAATAATACATCCCGGATTGGCTCCAAAATAATCAGGAAGGGGGTGGGTGGTAGGAGCATAAATGAAACAAGATTAGTCATAGGCTAATAACTATACATGGAGGCTCACTTTACTATTCTCATTGCTTTAGAATGTTTAAATTTTCCACAATAAAAGCCCAGTTCAATTCTACCTCTTCCTTACCTTTCTGTATTAATTTCTCTCTTTTCCATTTGTTTATACTACACAATTAGACTCAACTCAATCCTATTGCATCCTGTTTATATTACAGAATCTAATCCATTATTATCTACTATTGTTTTGATCATTAAATGTTCATGATTTATCTCCACAGCTAGTCTGTATGGTCCTTTAATACACTAAAATATTTTGATCCCACAGCCCTAGCATGATACTAAGCCTTCTAATGGTCCCAAGAACCTTATCTGACAATAAAGTTGTCTCTGAAAAACCCTGAGACCTATGGGAAAAATCCAATATTCTTCCCTGTTACCTCAAGTGCTACTTTATGCTAAAATTAAGTTTTTACTCTAGTAAAAGCATATAATATTGTCTTCTTCAAATTTTGCAGAGGTCCCTTTTGTGACATCAAAAAGCTAAGTCTCCAGCAAGTTAAGACAAGCTAATAATAATCACAACAAGTTTTCTTCTCAGAGTTCAAATGGGCATATTTATACTCTTTCACAGAAAAAGAATTCTATACTTACTAGGTTTAAATAGAAGTTTTGTTAGCTAAATGATTGATTAAATACACTGAAACTTAATAAGAGCTTCAGCTATAACATAAAAAGAGATAACCCAAAGAAACAGTCATAAAGCCTAGGAAAAAAAGAACTCTCCACATAACTAGAAACCAATCGAGAGTGCTGGAGAGAGCCCTGGCCCATCTGCTCAATGGTTAGAGTGTCAGCCTGTACACCTAAGGTTGCGGGTTCGATTCCCTGTCAAGGGCACATACCTGGGTTGCAGGTTCAATCCCCAGTCCCAGTTGGAGCTCATTTGGGAGGCAACCAATTGATGTGAAAGCTCTCTCTTTCTCTCTCCCCATCACACCTCCCTCCCTTCCACTCTCTAAAAATATCTTTTTTAAATCAATGGAAAAAAATATCCTTCAGTGAGGATTAACAAAAAGTGCTGGAGAGGCCCTGACCAGATAGCTCAGTTGGTTAGAGCAGTGGTCGGCAAACTCATTAATCAACAGAGCCAAATATCAACAGTACAACGATTGAAATTTCTTTTGAGAGACAAATTTTTTAAACTTAAACTTCTTCTAACGCCACTTCTTCAAAATAGACTCGCCCAGGCCGTGGTATTTTGTGGAAGAGCCACACTCAAGGGGCCAAAGAGCCGCATGTGGCTCGCGAGCCGCAGTTTGCCAACCACGGGGTTAGAGCATCATCCTAATTTGTCCAAGGTTGCAGGTTCTATCCCCAGTCAGGGCATATACAAGAAGCAACCAATAATGCATAAATAAATGGAACAAATCTCTCTCTCTCTTCCTAAAACCAACAAATATTTTTTTAAAAAATAAAAGAATGCTGTCCCTGCCTGGGTGGCAGTTGTTTGGAGCAGCAGTCGCCAACCTTTCAGACCTCACGGACCATCAGTGATCCACAGGCCACCGGTTGGCGACCGCTGGTTTGGAGTATCATCCTGTACACCAAAAGGTTGCAGGTTCAATTCCTGGTTGGGGCTTATACTGGAAGCAACCAATCGATGTTTCTCTCTCACATCGATGTTTTTCTTTCTCTCTCTCTCCTACTTCTTCTCTAAAATCAATAAACTTATTTTCAGATGAGGATAAAAATAAAAGAGTGCTGGAGAACAAGTCTATAAAATATTTTCAAATACTGAGTTGATGTTTTTTAAGTAATTTATTTTTCCTCTAATTATAAAAGAAATCCATGTTCTTTGTAAAAAAAAAAAAAAAGAAAAGAAAAGAAAAGAAAAACTATCCTGCTACCTTTTGCATAATATTTTGCCTCACTAAACAGTAAGTCCTTTGAAGGCAGCTCATTTCTCCAAGAAACAGAAACTCCTCTCTTCTAGAACTCATCTATGGAAGCCTAGCAGGAAAGCAGAGGGATGGTGCACATAGGATTAATTCAATAAAAGTAATATGGCCTGGCCAGCGTGGCTCAGGGTTCAATTCCAGATCAGGGCACAAGCCCGGTTGCGGGCTTGATGCCCAATGTGGGGCATGCAGGAGGCAGCCGATCAATGATTCTCTCATCATTGATGTTTCTATCTCCCTCCCCCTTTCTTTCCGAAATCAATAAAAATATTTTTTCAATGAAATCAATATTTTTAAAAGAATAATATGTAGGTTTGTTTTTCAACATTTCACCATTTCAACATTTGTATAAATCCAGAATCAGAAAAAACACACATTCCATTTTTATGGGGTTTTCTTGGTTTACAATAATTTTTGGCATTTTTTCAAGTGTCCTTAAAACTTCTTGCCGAAACCGGTTTGGCTCAGTGGATAGAGCGTCGGCCTGCGGACTCAAGGGTCCCAGGTTCGATTCCGGTCAAGGGCATGTACCTTGGTTGCGGGCACATCTCCAGTAGCGGGTGTGCAAGAGGCAGCTGATCGATGTTTCTCTCTCATCGATGTTTCTAACTCTCTATCCCTCTCTCTTCCTCTCTGTAAAAAAATCCATAAAATATTTAAAACAAAACAAACAAACAAAAAAAACTTCTTACTATAGTAGCAACAAAATCCTACATTTCCAATTGCCAAATCAGGTAGTAAACACATCATATTTACTTCATATGTAAAATCTTACTTTTTAAATTATATTTAAATTAGCCAAAATAACTATTCCTTTTATTTGCTATTTCTTTTTTTTTAATATATTTTTTATTGATTTCAGAGAGGAAGGGAGGAGAGATAGAAACATCAGAAATCATTGATCAGCTGCCTCCTGCACGCCCCTACTGGGGATCGAGCCTGCAACCCAGGCATGTGCCCTTGACTGGAATCAAACCCGGGACCCTTCAGTTCACAGGCTGATGCTCTATCCACTGAGCCAAACCGGCTAGGGCTTTATTTGCTATTTCTCATGTAAAGATCCTACCCAACTCCATCAACAGATTTTCACATTTCATATACAGTTAAATGTATAACTAAGTTTCTCCTCAGAACATCCTACACTTGCTCTTTCCAACTGGCAGCGAGCCATGGGCATCTCTCGAGACAACTGGCACAAGCACAGCAAGACCAGGGGCAAGAGAAAGTCCTACCACAAAAAAGCAAAAATATGAGCAGTGATGCCCTGCTGCCAACCCTAAGATTGGCCCCCGCCATACACACACAGTCTGCGTGAGGCCAGATGTGGGCAACTTCTCCTGGGACTCCAAGTGTTTTATGCAAAACAAGGATTTTTAATGTTGTCTACAATGCATCCAACAATGAACTGGTCCACACCAAGACCCTAGTAGAGAACTACATCGTGCTCATTGACAGCACTCGGTACCACTGGACTGAAAGTAGGGGGTCTAGCTGACTTCTGAGGAAGAACAAAGAGACTTTAAACAAAAAATGATCAAAGAAAATTCAGAAGAAATATGATGAAAAGGAAAAGAATGCCAAAATCAGCCATCTCCTAGAGGAGCAATTTCTGCAGGGCAAACTTCTTACATGCATCCCTTCAAGACCAGGCCCCAGGCCAATGTGGCACAGCAAATGACTATGTGCTAGAAGGCAAGAACTGGAGTTCTAGCTGATGAAAACCAAGGCCAGGAAAGGCAAATAAATCCCCTTCCCTCATATCTTAGCTTGTGTAATAAAGGTGTTTATTGTTCATACACACGCACACACACACATATTCTACACTAGTGTGAATTTATATACTTGCAAAACAATTCATGTCATAAAATTCACCCACAAGTACCCAAGTGTACTGCTCACCTGATATCTAGCTCAGATGCATTACCTCATCCATCCAAGTGAAGTATAAGAACTATACTTATCAAGCAAAATTTGAAGAGACAGTGGGGAAAACAGTAGACAGCCTCCAGCAATACACATGGGGGGGAAATTTATCCCTTTCACACCCAGAGCCTAGGCTCCAACAAGTTTTCAACAACAGTGAAGTAAAAATCTCAGAATAGTTTTGACTTTTCACTGGACTCTATGTCTTTTACATATGTCTTAATTAAGTAGTCTGGGTGACAGTGCAAAAATTAATTTGAAGCTATATTTCGTCTTCCTTAATCTGAAAAGCTAAATATTGTCTGTCTTGACTTAAAAGCCCCAGAGATTTCAATTCTGCAGGAGCTCTGCATGGTTCTAAATTTAGCCAAGTAACAGCAATAGTTGGAAAGCATGTAATTTATTTTAATATCTGCATTTTTATGTTGCCAGGCAGCTAATTTCTTAAATAATCTTAAAGCAGTCATCCACATAAAATAAATATATAAGCTACACAATCAACAGATAGGTTAGCACTTGGGTTAAGTAAAATATTATCTATAACTTCTATCTATAACAATTTCCCTCTTCAAAAATATATTCTATAGCCTGGACAGTGTGGCTCAGTGGTTGAGCGTTGACTCATGAACCAAGAGGTTGCTGGTTCAATTCCCAGTCATGACATGTGCCCAGGGTTGCAGGCTAGATGCCCAGAGTGGGGCGTGCAGGAGGCAGCCAATCGATGCTTCTCTCTATATATCCTTTTCCCTTCTCTCTCTAAAATCTATAATAATAATCTATAATAATAAAAATGTAATATACTAATTAGACCGGAGAGCCGAACAACCTTCCAGACGAAGCCAGGGCTGCAAGGGCCGAGGCAAGCCGCTGCAGCTGCGAAGGCTGAGCCACTTGCACGAATTTCATGCATTGGGCCTCTAGTATATTTTTAAAAATATGTAGTCTATTTCCACAGGGATAATAGGCAGGACTTTAAATTTTCAACAGAACATGCTAATTGCACACTATTCCTTTCCTTATAGCTTACTTATCTGTTTCCACATCAAAAGAACATACAGATAGGTTTAATGGGTTTCACCTTCAGTGAACAATGTTTTTGTAGAGGAGACTGACATAGCTGGTTTCATATAGTATCCTAGAGCAGGACATTCTCACTCTGTTGGACCATAATTGGTTGGGGGTATATCAGATACCAATTCTAAGGCTAATTCTATTTTATATTTTCTTTTTTTAAAAAATATATTTTATTGATTTTTTACAGAGAGGAATGGAGAGGGGTAGAGAGTTAGAAACATTGATGAGAGAGAAACATAAATCAGCTGCCTGCTGCACAACCCCCCTTGGGGATTTTAGATTTTCTTTTTCTTTTTTTTTTTTTAATATATTTTATTGATTTTTTACAGAGAGGAAGGGAGAAGGATAGAGAGCTAGAAACATCAATGAGAGAGAAACATCGACCAGCTGCCTCCTGCACACCCCCCCCCCCCCAACCAGGGATGTGCCCGCAACCAATGTACATGCCCTTGACCGGAATCGAACCCAGGACCCTTCAGTCCGCAGACCTAAGCTCTATCCACTGAGCCAAACCGGTTTCGGCGATTTTAGATTTTCTTAAATCTAAAACCATACTCCATGTTCAATACAAACACCCTAACTTCAAGTCAGTTTCCTAGACTATATTCACAGACCAATATGCAATATGTGTGTGTATGCAAGTTTAGATTCAAAGCACAAAGTATGAAAGCTCTGGTTTAGAAGTTTCCCTCTCTAAGGAGATTTTAATTCAGACAAGAGAAGATACAAAGAGGGAAACCCTTAAGTGATTACACCACAGTAAGGAAAAGCCTGGATTGCATGAGAGTAAGAGGACATGAAAACTTATTTTCACCTTCACATGTCATCACCAAGTTAGGGGGGAAAAAACCCCAATACAGATAATCCCCAACTTTCGCTGCTTTGACTTATGATTTTTGACTTTATGGTATGAAAGTGATACTAGAAATCATAATTTGAATTTTGATCTTTCCCCGGGCTAGCGATGTGTATGTAGCATGATACTCTCTCATGATGGTGAGCAGTGGCAGCGAGATGATTTTGCCCAACTATAGGCTAATGTCTAAATATTCTGGCACATTTAAGGTAGGAGAGGCTAAGCTATGATGTTCAATAGGTTAGGTGTATTAAATGCATTTTGACTTATGATATTTTCAACTTTCGATCAGTTTCTTGCGCAGTAACTACATTGTAAGGTGAGGAGCACTGAAACAATACCAATTTTCTGCTCAATATCCATTTCCCATAGCAAGTCATTATCACTGCCTGTAGCTCACTTCATTCTGAGAAATAATTCAATTTAGACATTTTGTTATTAAGTACATCTGGGTCTTAGGTCTAGAGTTCACTCAATTTTTTTTTTTTTACTGGAAATAATTGATCCCATGAAGATAGCTAAGGATAGAGCATTAAGAATGAGAAGCAGTTCCCCACTAAAGGAATGAGGTTCCTTGCAGAAATTATTGATTCCAGGTCTGGGACAAGTAAAGTACAATGTGAACTTCAAACATCTGTGCCAGAGTGTAAGCAAGTGCTCAAAACTTGACCTGTTCATGTCAAAAGGGCATAGGAGTCAGTTTGAAGAGGCTCCCATTGACCAAACTATGACAATTACTATAATATTGAATATAGTCAGTGTGGGGTTTTTTTTAATCTATTTGTATTGATTTCAGAGAGGAAGGGAGAGGGAAAGAGAGAAACATCAAGGATGAGAGAGAAAAATTGATCAGCTGCTTCCTGCACGTCTGAGCCCGCAATCCAGGCATGTGCCCTTGGCCGGAATAGAATCTGGGACCCTTCAGTCCATAGGCCGACTCTCTATCCACTGAGCCAAACCAGCTAGGGCTATAGTCAGTGTTTTTAATCTGTAGAGCAATGGATTGGAACATATCGAGATGTTTTTATTGATTTTAGAGAGAGCAGAAGGCAGAGGGATAGAGAGATAGAAACATCGATGAGAGAGAAACATTAATCGGCTACCTCCTTCACAACCCCCTACTGGGGATTGAGCCTACAACCCTGGCCTATCTCCTGACCAGAAATCGAAGCAGTGACTTTTTTTTTTTTTTAATTGATTTCAGAGAGGAAGAAAGAGAAATAGAGAGATAGAAACATCAATGATGAGAGAGAATCATTGATTGGCTGCCTCCTGCATGCCCCTGGGGGAGGGGGGGTAGGGGTACCGAGCCCACAACCGGGCATGTGCCCTTGGCTGGAATCAAACCTGGGACCCTTTAGTTGCTCTATCCACTGAGCCAAACAGGCCAGGGCGAAGCAGTGACTTCTTGGTTCATGGGTCGATGCTCAACCACCGAGCCCCACCAGCCAGGCCCAAGTTTTTTTTAAGTATATAGAGTGACCCTCAAATCTATAGAGTGACTCTCAAAAACAAAAACAAAACAAAAAGAGAGAGAAATCAAACTCTTCTTTACAGAGCAACACCAACTAGTAAATGCAGAAGGAATGAGAGAATCAATATTTGCAACCACCAATATAATAACTGATTTAGGTAATAGCCATTAAGGCCTTCACTCCACACCTGAAATGACTGTCTGCCTCCTTGAAACTCTCTCCTCTAAGACGCTATCACACACACTTTATTGGTTCTCCATCTACCTTCTTGGCCTCTTCAATTTTCTTCCAGGGTTCTATTACCACTGTCAGTGTTCTCCAAGGCTCCCAGCCTTCAGCTCTTCAGTCTTGACACAATCCTTAGATGACTACAAGGTATATACTGTTGACTCCCAAATGTCTCTCCAGGCCCAATATCTCTCTCCAACTCCAGACTGGTACATCTAACTTCCTGTTAGTCATTTCCACATAGTTTCACATGTACCTCAAATTCAACCAATCCAAAAACAAACACCTCACTTTTACTCCCAAATAAGCAACTTCCTGTTTGCCTAACATAAATAATGTCACCATCCACCCCGGGAGTCATCCAAAACTCATCACTTTCACCTCCATATTCACACACAGACACACCTCCAAGTCTAACAGATCTACCCACTAAATATCTCCTGAATCTGTTCATCCCTGGCAGGGCCACTTCAGACCCTACTTCTTATCTGGATTACTTTGACTGAACTGGACTCCAGTTTATTTCCTGATTCCACTCTATTTCCCTGTCTAGCTGCTAAATTACTAAAAGTGATCTTTAAAAAAATAAATAAATCCTTCAATAGTTTTCATAATTTAAGACAAAATTCAAACTTTTTAGCCTACCACAGTGGTCGGCAAATTCATTAGTCAACAGAGCCAAATATCAACAATACAATGATTGACATTTCTTTTGAGAGCCAAATTTTTTAAACTTAAACTTCTTCTAACGCCACTTCTTCAAAATAGACTCAGCCAGGCCGTGGTATTTTGTGGAAGAGCCACACTCGAGGGGCCAAAGAGCCGCAAGTGGCTCGCGAGCCGCAGTTTGCCGACCACGGACCTACCAAATAAGGCCTTCAAGATCAGGCCCCTACCTATCTCTCCAGCCTTTTCTCTAACTAACCCCATAAAAGTATCCTATGTTTAGACACATCCTACTCCTTGAAATTTGTCAAAGGCATCTTGCTGCTCTGCTGTACACCTCCACCCTTTACACATGCAGTTCCACCCTAGACTCTCTTCCCCATATTTCACCTGGCTAACTGTTGTCAGCCCTTCAACATTCAGCTGGATTATCACCCCAAGTCTTTCCAGATCTCCACCGTGCTTCTAAAGCACCTTGTACATTCCTCTAGCTCAGTGTTCATCAGGCTGCAGAATCTCTGATTGATTTGTCTAAGTCCGTGGTCGGCGAACTGCAGCTCTCGAGCCACATGCGGCTCTTTGGCCCCTCGAGTGTGGCTCTTCCACAAAATACCACGGCCTGGGCAAGTCTATTTTGAAGAAGTGGCATTAGAAGTTTAAGTTTAAAAAATTTGCCTCTCAAAAGAAATTTCAATCGTTGTACTGTTGATATTTGGCTCTGTTGACTAATGAGTTTGCCGACCACTGGTCTAAGCTCTTTTAAGGTAAAAACTAGGGCTTTTAATTTTATACCCCCCAGCACCTAATACTATAGCTATTCATATGAGGTTGAATTAGTTAATCCATTGAGATTCAGTTCAAACTTTTCCTCTGAAAAGCTGAATCTGAGTCTGTCATTTAGAGTTAACCATTCCTCTTTTTGGCTTCATATTATATTTTATCACCACATTGTGTAACACTGTGACCTTGTAATTTATTTAGTTTTTTGTAATCTATAATAAAACACAAGTTCCTTGAGGATAGAGACAATGTTGCATTTATCTTGGTATTTTTAGCATATAACAATATCTAACAAATAATGGGCACCTATTAAACATTTGAGTAAAGGAATGAGTTGTTCTTATAAATTTTCTTAATATTAGATATTACTTTGGCAGCAGTTCTGACTTAAAGATCCCTTTTTCTATCATACCAATAAAGGAGAACCAGAAACTAAGAAAATATCTTAGTAACAGAGAACTGTCCTAGGAAGAAAACATGTAAGTAAATGTTTTTTCTAACAGAGACTAATCCTTCATAATAAAAAGGCAATATGCAAATAACCATCACTCCGCTACGCCCACAATTGGGCGGTGGGAGGCTGGGGGGCGGGACTTGGGGTGGCATATCCGGCCATTGAGAGGCACGGGACTCCCGCCCCCCCCCCGCCGCCCCCCCCCCCGCCTCTCAACGGCTGGATTGGCGGCCGCTGAGGGGGGCTGCCTCGGACACCCTGGACACCCAGCTCCGCTGCCATCGGAGGCGGGGAGCCGGTTGTCCGCACCCGGATCCCCTGCCGTGCTCCCCTTCGTCAGCGCCTCAAGCCCCAGCAGCAGCGGCAGCGGCTGGGGAGGAGCTGGGGATCCCAACAGCCTGGCAGCTCAGTGGCGGCGGCGGAGGCAGCATTGGGCCTGGGGACTGGTAAACAGGCAGAAGATGGCCCTGATCGCAGGAGGCTAGGCCTAGGGACCCTACCCGCACGATTGAATCGTGCGCTGGGCCTCTAGTAATAATAATAATAATAGGTTTCTCTGATTTCTAACCTAATACTATGATAGGCTCATAATGCACCAAAGCAGTTAAACAACAGGACTGTATCTGTGTTAAGTGAAAAAAAGCTGGATTGGTAAAATGAAACAGTGGCAAGCGAATGCCTGTCATTCTTTTTTTTTCTTTTTTTTTTTTTATTGATTTCAGAGATGAAGGGGGAGATAGAGAAAGAGATAGAAGCATCAATGAGGAGAGAGAATCATTGATTGGCTGCATCCTGCACACACCACACTGGGGAACGAGCCCACAATCCTGGCATGTGCCCTTGACTGGAATTGAACCTGGTACCCTTCAATTCACAGGCCTACACTCTATCCACTGAGCCAAATGGGCTAGGACAATGCCTGTCATTCTTAATTGAAAATCTATAATCTTCCCGGGGGCCTCATCTGTCAGACAGTATATATATGTAAGGCTAAATGTATGTCCTCTACTGTGGGCATTGAGCAAAACACAAGTCAACAATAAATGACAGCATAGAGTAAATAGAAGAGAATCTCATGGCCTATGACACTTTACTAATCTGAAGAGACTCTATGGCTGGATCCAGCCAGTCTACTAAACTGAAAAGACAATTACCATTTCCCATATGAGGAAATTCATATGAGGTTGAACTAATTAATCTCAACCTGTAAGAAACTAAGAGTCAGGAAAACATTTATGAAAGCAATGTTAATTCCAAAGAGAGAAAGGAAGAAAAAGATGGGGGGAGGGGGCACACAGAAATAAAGCATCACTTTCTCTCTGCCAATCTTAACTTCACTGATGTTCTGTTATTGAACAGTACTGGAGAACATTATTTAGAGACTAGTAATCTGATCTGTAAGGTAGGCTATGCTTGCTGACTGTGGCCACCAAACAGGTATAAATACATCCCAGCTACATGGAAAGTGTGCTCATTTAATATCTGCAAAAACCTCTTTGACTTTTGTATTATCTGCTAACTATAGGTGGAGTAAAATATTGAAGCTAGCCTAAGAAAATTCATTAAATACAGCTTTAATCTCAAGTGTTTACATTTAAATCAATAGATGTATTAAGAAGTACTCAACCTTAATAAATATCTCCAAAAGTCAAGTTTTCTTCTACCATAAAATAAACTATCAACTCCATTTTACATATAAAGGCACTGATTCAGCAGAGTTATTAAGGATTAACTCAGCAAAGCCTCAGAGAACTTCAAACAGGGTTAAAAAGTCAAAGTTTTAAGCATTGGTTCTGATTTTACTCCCTCATAAAGCCTACAGAGAAATCAAGCAGGTTTCAATAGTCCTCCTTACCATACTGTTCAAATAACTTAAATTTTCAGCCATCATGGACATTTAGTTAAAAAAATAAAGAAGAAATATTTCTGCACTATCATACTCCAAGTGCAAACCCTCTTGGTCTTCCCATTCCTTCATAGTCAAAAATATTGCTAGGATGGAGAGTAAAACACAAAGAATAAATTTTAAACCAAACAACTCTGAAGGAAAATTTGAATGTGGGATAATTAATATAAGGTTGAAGATACCTTGATAATGGAAAATGTACAACTCTGATGGTACAGCAACAAGAGCAAAAACTTACTTTAGCACAACTGGCAAAATCACAATCTAGAACATATACCTCGAGAACATAAGCTTCAAATAATCTAGTTTCTTTCTTTCCTATTCTTGTCCATACAGCTAGTAGAGGAATAAGACAAAAATCACATGTTCTAGAGAGCTCTTCTGGCACAAGAGAGATCACGATCCTAGCAAATTTAACTTCAGTTTGAGCAGAAACTCAGAATGAAATGTACAGAGAAAACTATGGTAAAGACAAAGAGGAACCAAGCTTTGTGGGAACTGGTTCAAAGAGGCAGAGAAAATGAGAGGTTTGGGATGCCCTGGAAGGGTACCAGAACATGATACTCAAACCAGTGAGGGTTTTGGTTCTTGTTGTTTTGGGGTAGAGAGGCACTCGGGGAAGATAAGGTGAAAAAACAGGGAGAGTGAAAAACTAAGTACTTCATCTGTAGCTGAAGTCTACCCCTGAAATCAAAGTGAAAACAGCAAAGTGTAAGGCAGGTGAGGTAAAGCCCCCAGATTTTTTTTTTTTTTTCAAGCCCTGGCTGGATGGTTCAATTGGTTGGGGCATCATCCCATACACCAAAAAGACTGCAGGTTCGATTCCCAGTCAGGGCACATGCCTAGGTTGCAGGTTCCATCCCGTCAGCGTTCAGGAGGCAACGGTATCAATGTTTCTCTCTCACATTGATGTTTCTCTCTTTCTTTCTTTCTCTTTCTTTCTTTTTTTCTTTCTTTCTCTCTCTCTTCCCCCACCCACCCACCCACACACACACACACACATACACACACCCCTTTCCGCCCCCCTCAAATCAATAAACATGTCTTCGGGTGAGGATAAATAAATAAATAAGCAAATAAACCTAGCCTTTATACTGGAAACAAGAAGATATTAAAATGCTTTAAGCAGGATGACCACTGGCATGGCTCATAGGCATGGTTGAGAATGACCTATGAACCAGGAGGTCACAGTTCAATTCCAGGTCATGGTACATGTCCGGGTTGCAGACTTGATCCCCAGTAGGGGATGTGCAGGAAGCAGCTGATCAATGATGCTCTCTCATTATTGAAGTTTCTATCTCTCTCTCCCTTTCCCTTCCTCTCTGAAATCAATAAACATTATATACACACACACACACACACACACACACACACACACACACATATATATATATATATATATATATATATATATATATTTTTTTTTTTAATGCTTTAAGCAGAATATAACAGATTTAGTTTTCTTTAGCTAAAGCAGGGGTGGGGAACCTTTTTCTGCCAAGGGCCAATTGGATATTTATAACATCATTCAGAGGCCACACAAAATTATCAACTTAAAAATTATCCTGCTATATTTGGTCAAACATTTAATTAACTCACCCCTAATGCCTTGGCAGAGCCAGAACAAATGATACGGCCTGTGGGCCGAATGTTCGCCACCCCTGAAAAGGGTACAGAACTAAATGAAAGACTGGAAGCAAAGCTAGGGCAGGAGGGCCAGTTAAAAGCCATCAATTATCCAGATGAGAGAGGATGGTCTCCAGAATTAAGGAAGTGGTGATGCTGATTGAGAAAAATGAAAAGAGTCAAGAAAGACTGAGCAGATAAAGAGTCTACGTAATTTTATGATTATTGATATTAAAGGGTAAGAAGGACTCAAGAATGACATCCAGGTTGCTGGCTTATGCAACTAGGTGGCATCTTGAACAACAAAAAAAAAAAGGATTCAGAAAGAAAAATACATTTCCAAGAAAAAATTATTTTTGCTTTGGTCATGTTGAATTTGAAGTGCTGTGTGACAGTCAAATGGCGATGTTCAAGAAACCACTTAACAGACAAGCCTAGAGCTCAGACAAGAGATCAGAACTGGACACAGAGACTCACAAATTGTCAGTTTATAGTAACAAATGCTAAGTAAAGCCATCGGGGTGGCTGAGGCGAACAGATTGTGTAAAGCAATGATTTTCAACACAACTGAGCAGAGACATCAGAAACACCTGGAATGTTTGCTAAAATACAAACTCCTAGGCTCCATTCCAAGCCTGCTAAATCAAAATCTCTGGAACTAAGACCCAGGAACCCACACTTCATTCATTCATTTCATAAATGTGTGCTGAGTGACTATTCTAGGCACTAGGAATATAGCAATCATAATAGAAATAAGGTCCTGTTCTCATAGGGTTGAAGTTCTAGGTGTGAGCCAGACTACAGATAAGAAAACAATGTAACTTAAGGTATTGGCAAGTGCAATGGAGATAATGAAACAGAGGAATGTCATGAAGCACAAAGAGGAGGTTAATATTTTGGATAAGGTAGTCAGGGAGTCTAAGGAGAAATTATTTGAACTGTGACTTGAATGATGAAAAGAGGTAAGTCAATCGAAGATCTGGAAAAACAGCATTTCACTCAGAAGGAATTATAAGCACAAAGACCTTGGGGCAGGAAAAAAAAAATGTTACTATGGCTAGAGCTAGTAAGAACAGGAAAGTATGGTACAAAGTAGGTCAGAGAGTATGGCAGGGGCCAGGTCATGAAGGCTTTTGTTAGCCACATTCTTAACAAATTCTCCAAGAGATGCTTATGCTGTTAAGGTTTAAGAATTAGAAGTAGAAAGAGAGACTACAAAAGAAACCCTGAGGAAAATATACATTTAAGAATGAACAGGAGAAAAAAAGCCACCAGGAATGCAAGTGGATAAGAAAAGTCATGTCGCCCTAGCCGGTTTGGCTCAGTAGATAAGAGCGTTGGCCTGAGGACTGAGGGGTCCTGGGTTCGATTCTAGTAAAGGGCACATGCCAGGGTTGCAGGCTCGATCCCCCGTGGGGGGGGGGGGGGCGTGCAGGAGGCAGCCAATCAATGATTCTCTCTCATCATTGATGTTCTATCTCTCTCTACCTCTCCCTTCCTCTCTGAAATTAATAAAACTATTTAAAAAAAAAAAAGTCATGTCAATGAAACATTTCAAGAAAGAGAAGGATCAACCATGACAAATGGTTGAAGAAGATAAGGATGAAAAGAGGTCCATTAGACTTAACAACAGGTCTACCATGTTCTTCCCAATGATTTTGATGGCTGCTGGGAGCTGCATCCATAATAACATTAGAAACCATAAGTGATCATTTAGTCACTTATGTCTACATTCACCTGCTACCCATCCATAGCCCACTCTTTCCTGGAAGTTATCAACTGAGTACTATCCTAGATTCTCTTCTTCCCTTCTTCAACAGAATCACAAAGGAGGGTAAGGCTAAAGAACAATTTCTGAGTATAGAGAAAAAAAATGTATTTCAAATGTATCCATTATTAAGTTTAGATTGTCACTGCCTTGATTACTTTCCTCCTGGTTCTGTTATGAAACTTACAGAACCTTTCACAAGTCTGAAACACCCTTCTCCAAGGGATGAAGAATTAATTACCTGGTACCCAGAATGCTGCTCACATGCCAAAACCATGCATAAATTCTTACGACTGACATGTAAAAAAAAAAAATACTGCCCCTATAAAAAATATGAACTGCACACTTGGAAAATCTAAACTTTTAATATAATTACTGAGACCACTTTAAGGTCCAGTGAGCTTTTAGGAAAAAAAAAACTACTTTGCAGATATGAAATATGGTTTTGATCATTATTAATAATGAACACTGTAGCACAAATGTTATAACCATGGAATATATGAAAAGCATCTACACAAAAGAAGATAATGAACCAAGTGGCAGAGAAAACTAGTTAATGTAGTTAAAAACATCTATCTCTATTCTGTACATCAGAAAATAATTATATAGAAAACTAATAGCAGGCCCGGCCAGTGTGGCTCAGTGGCTGAATGTCAACCTATGAACCAGGAGGTCACAGTTTGATTTCTGATCAGGGCACATGGCGGGGCTGCAGGCTCAATCCTGCAACTGATCAATTATTCTCTCATCACTGATGTTGCTATCTCTCTCTCCCTCTCCCTTCCTCTCTGAAATCAATAAAAGAATTTTATATCTATATATATATATTTTAAATCTTTTTTAAAGAAGACTAATAGCCAGAGCAAAAACACCTCCAAAAGATCAAGATACAACTTGACTAGTCTGCAGACCATCTTTTTCTCTTTCTTTTCCTGCAATACTCATAATCAACAAAAAAGCTACTGGAAATAAATTGAGTTCTCTTAAACCCTGCTGATTATCTCACTTACCTTTACACTTCTTGCTCTATAGGATAAGAACTTCAGAATAATGATAAGAGTGCAAAACTATAGTTTTTATTTGCTTGCAAAGATTTTGAAGTCTTCAATACTAAAAAAAAAAAAAAAAAAACACTATAAAACATACTATAAATGCCTATAGATAAATGAAAGACTCAAAACATTGGTCTAAATTAAGGAAGAGGCCTTATGAAAGCACTTAATAACCCGCTTCATTTTTTTTTCCGGAAGAAAAAACCCAGAAAGGCCTGAAAATAATTTCCCAGGAAATAATCAGTCTTTGACAATTCAGAAAGTCATAGTGTGACAAGTAATTAAAGGAAGTGAAAAGATCTGTGATGCTTTTGTGGTTAACAAACTAAAGAGAAATAGAATAATATTAGTCCTTTAAAAATACAAAGTGTTTTGATTATTGAGAGACATGACTACCTAAAGCTTTCACATATTTTCTCCTTATCCTCTCTCATCTATAGGCTGGGGGTTCCCAATTTGATCAGTTCTTTTTTAAAAAGCACAGGAAGCCCAGCATGTGCGGCTCAGTGGTTGAGGATCAACCTATGATGAACCAGAAGGTCATGGTTTGAGTCCTTGGTCAGGCACATGCCCAGGTTGCAGGCTTGATCCCCAGTAGGGGGAGTGCAGGAGATAGCCAATTGATTCTCTCATCATTGGCGTTTCTAACTCTCTCTCTCCATCTCCCTTCCTCTCTAAAATCAATTTTAAAAAATATTTTTTAAAAAGTACAGGAAAGTACTCTAGGAAACTTATTATCAAAACAAGAAGCTGAAATAGCTTTCTCAGTATGGGCTCTAACACCTGGACTGTACAACTCACAAGAAATCCTGCAGAAAAGCAAAAAGAACACCTGGATTTAGGAAGCATCCCAGAATCTTTCCTTTCATACATCCCATATAAAAATAATAAAATCACTGCAGATTATAATTATGGGCTTTCACATCAATTTTTTTAAAGTATGGAGAAAACAGATATATGCTAAGGCAATCTAAGGGAAGTCAAAAAGGAGTTAAAATAGATTGTTTACAAAATCTTTCCTATCTATACTTGTTTTCACAAATAAACTCAAACATAGGAAGGAATGAACATGGTAACTTCACTGGAGAGGTGGAACAGGTACTACTACACTGCTAAATTGGTAAGAACGAAAGTTAACCACTAAAAGACTATTAAGTGGAATGTTTTCTACACAGAGGGTAAGAAGGATACAACTGGAGGGAAATACTGAGGCCACTGTGTATGAAGAAAGTCTCTAAAATTAGACGCACCAACTGTATTCATGTACACATATTCAAGCCATGAGTCCAGTTATTTTTCCTACTTGTAAATTGGTAGCACATTCCACAGAGGAACACTCAAGAGTCCCTTATCCAATCTTACAAGGAGGCATAGAAAAACCTTAACACCCCCTCCCCCTCACACACACACACACAGTTTCATAGAATTCTCTCCTCTGTACCTCCTGGGACCATGTAACCAAAATAAAACTTTTTATCCTTTCCCCCAAATATGCTTTTTCCTGAAAGCTTTCCTTGAGTTCCTGAAGAGATCTGACACAGGAATAAGCACTGCATCATTCAGAAACTGTTACCTACTCTGAACCGTTGTCAGCACTCAGTATCTATATATATAAAAAGCCAGTGACAGGAAAGCCATAATGACCTGAATGACCAGTGGCTATGACGCCCACTGCTGCCAGCAAACCAGCCTGATGGGGGGGAGGGTCAGCTGGCCAACCTCCTGCAGCCCCTCCCCCTGGCCGGCCCCACCTCCAATGGGCCCCCACCACCACGATCGGCCCACAGCTCCTCCCCCCAGCCAGCTCTGCCCCGGATCAGCCCCCCACTCTGATCAGGAACAGGGCCGGGTGGCCAACCACCCATGGCCCCTCCCCCAGGCCACTGACCCCGGATCAGCCCCCCACACACACCATTTGGGGGTGGGGCCGGCCAGCTCACAGTCCCTCCACACTGTCAGCCCCACCCCTAATCAGCCCCCCAACACCAATCGGGGGCGAGGCCCGCCAACCAATCGCCCACAGCCCCTCCCCCCAGCTGGCCCAGCCCTGATTGGGCCCTGATCGGGGCGGGTCAGCCAGCCAACCTCTCACCATCTCCTCCACCCCGATTGGGGCCAGGCTGGCTGGGCCCCACCCATGCATGAATTCATGCACTGGGCCTCTAGTTTATCTATAAGAGGTAAGAACATGGCACAGACTGTTTATCCCTGGAGCTTCAGAAAGACTTTCTAGAAACTTTGGGAAAGGATTAAAAAGGAGACAATAGAAGTCTGATAGAAGCTTCTATAAATCTGCCTAATTATGTCAGAAAGTATTCACCAAATGAGAACTACTAATTTATTTCTGATGGTGTTACTTCTTTACACTAATAATATCCAAATCAGATCCAGTCCAATAGATACAAGATACCCAATCTCTCTCACACACACAAACCATTCTCTTTGGCCTGGCAGCTTTCAATGTCCTGGCAAAGGGTTAAGCAAAAATCTTAGGCTTTGCCACCAGCATTCCCACAGAGTTAAAAGCACTACCTCACCCCTTTGCCTTCCTAATCTGAAAAATAGTGGCCAGGACTGCCTCAAAGAGAAATCTTATCCAGGCCACTCTGGCCAGAAGGTCAATGAAAGTAACCAATCAATCAATCAAGAAGCAAGAAAGGGCACTAGCTGGTTTGACTCAGTGGACAGAGCATCAGCCCTCGGACTAAAGGGTCCCGGGTTCAATTCTGGTCAAGGGCACCGTAGGCTCCAGGCTAGTGCGGGAGGCAACCAATCGATGTGTCTCTCTCACATCTGTTTCTCTCTCTCCATCTCTCCCCCTCCCTTCCACTCTCTCTAAAAATCAATGGGAAAAATATCCGAGGGGAGGATTAACAACAAAAAAGAAACAAAAAAGGACAAAATAAATGAGGGATAATCCACGGAATTCAGGGGGCCTGCTCCTTTTATCTTCAGACTTAATATAGAATTTAGTTGCTAAAAATGACCACAAAATGGAATTGAGATTAAAAGAATCAAATGTTGCCTATTACCGAACACTTCACCATTGTTAGAGAAAGTTATTCATCGTTTTTTAGCTCAACTGCCTCTACATGAATGAGGAAAAAAATGCCTAACCCATATTGTCCAGATTATAAATACTAATATCTTCAGTCTACTGAAAAATTCAAAGTGGAACCCATTTGTTCAATTCTCTGGAGCCAAAGTGGTAAGGATGGTGATATCTCTCATTGGGGATGTGAACAAATCTCAAGGAAAGAGCCTGAAGCAGTTGGTAAAAATCTACCCACATGAGATGTGAGGTAATCTTCCTCTAAGACCACCACTGCCAAACAAAGTTCCCCCCACACTTCATCCTCTCTGCCTTCAAAGTGCTTTATTCAATGACCTGAAAGCCCAAGACTTCTGTCAAGAGAAATGTGGCAAGAACTGACAAAAGAAGAAAAAAAAATCTCAATTTCTTCCAATAAATATCTTACAAAATCCAAGTAAAAACCCATTCCACACCTCCAAGGACAACCAATCGTGATCAGAAATTCATGACAATGAGATAATTAAAGAATAAAACTCCTCTTTACCTACTCAGTCAAAAAATGTGTTAAGCACCAACTGCATAGTAAGTACTATGCCTTATACTAAGGATATAGCAATTAACAAAACAGAACTATCTGCCTTCATGAAGCTTCCTATCTAATGGGGGAGACTAAATATACAGCATGTTAGCCCTAGCTGGTTTGGCCTGCGGACTGAAGGGTCCCAAGTTTGATTTTGGTCAAGGGCACATGCCCGGGGTTGCAGGCTCAGTCCCCAGTGTGGGGCCTGCAGGAGACAGCTGATCGATGATTATCTCTCATCATTGATGTTGCTATCTCTCATGTTATAGGTTGATAAGAGGTAAGGAGAAAAATCAAGCAGAGAAGTGGGATAGGATATTCAGAAAATGTATGTGGGAGAGGGGCTTTGCAATTTAGATAGCCAAGGAAATGTCCCTGTTAAGTGTGACATTTGAGTCAAGACCTGAGGAGGTGAGGCGACAAGGCTGTGCAGCTCTATAAGGAAATGGTTATCCTGGAAGATCCAGGGAACAAGTGCACAGCCCCTGAAGCAGAAATGTCCTCAAGGAACAGCCACGGACCATTGCATATATTGGGGGGGGGGGGGGGGCAAAAGGGTGCTACAGACTAGGGCTTTGAAGGCAATTGTAAAGTCTGTGGTTTTTATTCTGAGAGAAAAAGGAAGCCATCTCCTCTTCTGACTCCTTTCCATTAAAAAATATCAGGCACCCTACTTTACATAAGCAAAACTTTAAATTGTTTTAAACTGTGGAGATCTACAGTATAGATCATATAGTGGACTCAAAGATAGCTGGAACTGCAACTCTGAAATATGACTTTTGCTGACAATTTATCAGACCTTCAAGAAAGGTTCTCAGGTCTCTCAAACCTGTGGAGAACAGCAACAGGGGAAGAAAAAAAACACAACTGAAGAGTGAACTGAATTAGCCCTAACCTACCACTTTCCACCACTAAACTTTTGTCTCCATGCCCCTGGCTCCACACAAGGGGAAAAGAGAAATACTGGAGAAAGAACACAAAAAAAGAAAAGGGGGAAAAAGCATTAGTAAGAAAGAAGAGTCACAAAACCAATTTAAGTGCCAATATGACGATTCAAAAATACAATAAAACGTTAGGAATTTGTGACATTTTAAAAGTGGAACCTCCAGTCTCCATTTTGCCCACCAACATCAACCAGGGTTCAGGCGTCTTCATTTTAGTTAAGTCTCCAGGAAAAAATATATACAAGAACATTCATGCAACTGGGATCTGAACTGAAATTTTCCCTTTCTTTGGCTTAATGAAACTCGGGGGCTGTTATGCGGTCACTTCTCATCATTATACAAGAACAGTTCACTATGAGTAAATAAATATTCTGTGGAACTACTAGGCTAACGGTCACACATGTTGAAAATTTTTGGCTCTACAGGAAACCGAAATCGGTAATAGTCTTTGGAGGCTCGAGTGAGTTATGGGCTTAGTGTAGGCCCAACTTTTAAGCTCCAGAAACATCTCCCTGTATGTTCCGACTCAAATCCCTGAATCCACACAAACTCGGAAACCGGCATGATCGGAAACACTCCAATACCTTTCCCTCCCATTTTTTCCAGGAAACGGAGACCCAAGAAATACATGGAGGTAGTCACCCCCAAGCATCAAAAGGGCGCAAGTTTTTAGGTCCCACTGCACAGGCCACAGGTGGCGCCCGCCCCCCCCCCCCCCTCCACCCCGCGCCCCCGTTTCTCCGTTTTTCGCCAGCGTTTTCCCACACCCTGGGGACATCTCCAGCCTCGGGGCCGTCCTTCACCACAGGCTCCGGCCATCACCCACCACCCCCGGCCCCGGGCAGCTCCAGCGCGGGGAACCCAGACCCGGGGCCTCTGCCCGCCGCACCGCGCGGCCGCCACGCCCCCTCCCCACGGGCCTCCCGCCCGCGCCGCCCGCCCCTTCGGCCAGGAGGTGGCCTCACCTCACGCGGGCCGTGGCGGGGAGGGCACCCACGTCTCCGCCCGCCGCCCGGGCCCACGGCCGCTCGGCTGCGGCTCGGCCCTGACGGCCAGCGGCAGCGCGCTTCTGGGGGCGGGCTCTTCTCGGCGGGGGTTTCCCCCCGGGCCCGGGACAGGGGTGCAGGGGGGGAAACTGGGGCGGGGGAGGGGAAAGGGACTTGGGAAGGAGGGGGAAGAGGGGGAGAAAAGGAGGGAACCAAACCCGGAAAGGGAGAAAAGGGGGGAGGGGGGAAATTAGAAGGGGAAGAAAAGGCCCAGAGTCCGCCCCCCCGCTGCGGCCTGCGCGCTACGTCACCACGTCCGGCATACGTCACCGCGTCTTGCGCCCGTCGCGGCCCCGCTCGCTGTGTGCCTCTGCGCGACTGCAGACGCCCCGGCACCTTCCAGCTCCCACCCGCGGGCACGCTGGGTAGCTCAGTGTGTCGCTCCCTTGTGTAACCTGTGTCTCAAGCTACCAATCCACATCCACTGGGATCCTTAGTCCACCTTAAACCCATTAAGCGTGTCAGATTCAGCCTAAATGTAAACATAATACTAATAACTAAAGAAATTTAATTTTACAGAGCACTTTCAAAACAGCCTTTGACTTAGGACAGTAACTCCTGAGCCCAAAAGAGCAGTTTTACAATAAAAATGTGTAGTATACGTGGATAAAGATCATGTGGTAGGTAAATGTCCATGTTTTTCAGATGTAAAAATTTAATTCTATTAAAATCGCTTCTTACCACAACCTCCCACTAAAATACAGTTCTTAAGAGTCATCTTCAGTTTGCAAACCCGGAAAGGGAGAATCAATTTAGTTATTGGTTACGTGTATGTAGATAATTTACTGACCTCAGAGAAGTGCTGTAGTCTTACATTGATAGAATTCGACCATTAAATATTACTATGCAACAAGAACTGCAGAATGTACTAAAAAACACTGAATTTTAGAACTTCAGAATGTATTAAAATGGAGAGTCCAGAAGGGCAGATATTGGCAGAATTTCCTCAGCACATTTAGAGGTGAGGGTACTCTGGCCCACAAACAAACCTATGTAGTAGGAATAATAATAAACTTTTATTAAGCACTTGCTCTGTGCCAGTCACTGTAAGTGCTTTACAAAATTATTTAAATCTCAAAACTGTGAGATAATCATTATAGATCTGTAATCTCATATCCAAAATCCATAGGAGCAGCCCGGCCTGTGTTGCTCAGTGGATTGAGTGTCGTCCCATGCACCAAGCGGACGCTGGTTCGATTCCTGGTCAGGTTACAAGCCCAGATTGCAGACTTGATCTCCAGTAGAGGGCATGCAGGAGGCAGCCCATCGATGTTTCTACCTCTCTCTCTCTCTCCCTCTCCCTTCATCTCTAAAATCAATTTTTAAAAAAATTTTAAATCCATAGGACCAGAATTTAGAAAATGTCAAGTTTTAGAAAGGTAAAATGGTATGTAAAATGTATATTATGGCCTGACTGGCATGGCTCAGTGGTTGAGCACCGACCTATGAATCAGGAGGTCATGGTTTGATTCCCTGCCAGGGCATATGCCCGGGTTGTGGGCTCAACCCCCAAAGTGGGGTATGGAGGAGGCAATCAATGATTCTCTCTCATCATTGATTTTTCTATATCTCTTTCTCCCTCTCCCTTCCTCCCTGAAATAAATAAAAATATATTTTTTAAATGTACATTATGTAGTACCTCCAAGGGTAGCATCCTATAATCAAATACTATTTCTGTAGTAAAAAACATATAAATAGTCTCAGAATGATTTTTTAAATGGCCACAAATAACTTCACTTCTGTTCAGGTCAGGTTTAAACACTATATGAGTTACCCCCACACACAAAAAATGTGGACTTTATTTTTTGGATTTTGGAATCATGGGTAATAATTTATCCCATTTCTCCAATGAAGGCACTAAAGCAAGAGAGGTTAAGTAACTTGCCAAGAGTCACACAGCTGATAAAAGGAAAAGATAGAACTTAACCAAGGTCATCTGGCTTAAAAATCTATGCTCCAAACTCCATCTGCCACTCCTGCCAGGTAAATCCCCCTTGTGGAAATAAAAGCCTTTCCCTGAAGATCTACTACTCAGGACCTTTAGGGGAGAAAAGGGAGAATTCTGAGCAACCTTAAAATTTCTCTTCCTAAACAGAAGAAACCCCAGAGTACATCTAGCTCTCAAGCCCCTTCCTCACCTTCAGACTTCTCGCTGAGTACACAGAAGAACTGGCCAGAACACTTCCTCTCCTCTCCCAACCCTTCAGACTGGATGTTTTTTGAGCCTCACTCGGGCAAAACCGAACAAGAGCTAACAAGAGTTTGGGTTGGGGGCCGGCAGAGATATGAGAAGTA
Source organism: Cnephaeus nilssonii (assembly GCF_951640355.1). NCBI lineage: Eukaryota > Metazoa > Chordata > Mammalia > Chiroptera > Vespertilionidae > Cnephaeus > Cnephaeus nilssonii. The sequence goes on from NC_137077.1 coordinate 54,555,098, forward strand.
TCAGGCAAAGGAAAATGCAACTCTCAAACCCTCAATTACCTGCATGACAGTGACCTAAAATGCCTGCCAATAACCGCCTCCTGTTTGAAAGTTACCCTTTAATAGTCTATCTTACAACCTCTAATCTCTCCCTTTCCCCACCAAGGCTTCCCAGCAAGGCCATTGATCTGAAGAGGAATTTCATCTCTGACCTTCGTCCCTCGGCCTGGCAGCTCACATGGGCAACCCACTGTCTCCCAGCATTGGCCCAGGAACACTTCTTTCCCCAAACAAACCAACCTCCGCTCACATCCCCCACTCTGTCCTTTCACTGATGATGCATCGGCAGCTTCTGCCAAGTTCTACCTGTAACTGGCTTCATCTCTCAAGTCAGATGTTTGGCTGCTCTCTCCCCTGCAACAAGGAGTCATGCCAGCTGGACCCATTCTCCTTTCCCAGCCTCTGGCGGCCAGACAGAACCGAGACCACAGCTGTTGAGACCCTGAGGCCGGGGTTTGTGGCCTTCTCTCACTGTGTCACTCAGGAAGGGCCTCCCCCAACAATGATCTCCTCGTTGTTCCTGGCCTTCCTGTTCCTGGCTCTGGCCACAGTGGCCACTACCAGAGCTGACAGTCGATGCCTGGCATGTGGGGAGCATGCCTTGGACCTGCAGAGCCAGCGGGAGCTGCTTCTCCCCCTTGCCAAGAGAAGCATCTTGGACAAGCTGCACCTCAGCCAGCGCCCAACGCTGAGCCGGCCAGTGTCCAGAGCCGCTCTGAGGACAGCACTGCAGCGCCTCCATGGGCGCCCACAGGGGGCGCTTCCGGAGGCTGACAGGGGACAGGAATATGAGATCATCAGCTTTGCTGAGACAGGTGGGTTACTGACCTGTAGATCTTCCTCAAAACCTGACCTCTCAAGGAAAGGAAAACTGTCCTCCCCAACCTAACCCCTGACTTCCTCCCCCAAACCATCCCAACTCTTTCTTCCCAAGACCGGTAATCTCCTAATCCAGGATTCCCACTACCTCCCCCCTCTCCGCCACCCAGTCTCTCTCTTGTCATTTAGATGTGACCAACGGGCAGCTGGGATGTGGGTAAATTTCACTTTGTTTAAGATTGCCTGCCCCCATCTCCTTTAGCTCCTCTCTCTAAAGACCCCACAAACTTCCCCAGGCTGTGGTATGAGCCACTTCCTGGGCCTGGACCCAGAGACTGGAGGCTGGGGAGTCTGTCTTTTCTCTGGCCCAGGATCCAACTTCTTCATCTCCTCTCCCCCAGATGCCTCATTTGGGTAAAAGGGCAAAATAAAAACACCAGGACTATAATACCTCTCCACCCTACCCCTGCCTTCTTGCCTTGATACCTTAGTTACACACATCAGGACAGGGTCAAAATGGGACATAGAAGGGTGGATAGAGGATAGAAGAGGAGAGTTACTTCCGTGGAGGGGAGAGGAGTTGGAGAACTTAGTGGGCAGCTGGAGAGAAAGATCAAGAATTCGGAGACAGTACCCTAGAAACAGAACACAAAGTGATCTACTAGTATCTGTCCTCTGAGCTTCTTACAAGCGCTTTCTTAGGTCTGAAGGCCCTTCCCATTCCTGGTCTGTACTTCGAGACCCGGCACTCCCATTCTCAAAAAACCCACGCTGGCCTGAGGGTGAGGTGCTCCCTTACCTTGAACCAGAACTCTCTGTGTGAAATTGTCTATTTTCAGGTTTTCTATAAAGCCTGTCTTCCAATAGGATATCAACCCTGAGGTCAGGAACTGTCATTTATTCCTCATGTTATCACCAGAGGCTAGTATATAGTAGAAATAACTTACACTTACAATGTTTACTGTGTTTTAAGCCTTTTACACATACTAATGCCTTAAGATCCTCACAACAGCTCAGTGACGCAAGTACTATCATTATCCCATTTTAGAGGTGATGAAACTGAGGCACATAGAGGTTGAGTAACTTGCTAAAGTTCACATGACTGGTAAGTGGTGGAACCAGTCATGGCTCTGGAATCCATGGCCTTGGGCACTACACCACTCTGCCGCTCCCAAACGTAATAGATGCCCAATAAACATTGGTTGCGTTAAAACAACCAAATCACATTGCAGGTCAGCTTGACCATAGTCTAGAGTCCCCAGTGATGGATGAGACCTTATTCTAGTTCAAAATGTGCTTCTGTTCATGATTCAGAACACGATTCTAGAGCCAAATAGCCTGGGCTCAAATCCTTGTTCAGACACTTATGGCTCTGTGATCTGGGTTGTTAATAGTTTTCTTACGTGTAAAATGGGGATAACTGGAGGATAGCTGAGATAATTAAATAAGCTAATACAGGTAATGTACTTAGAAGACTAAGGTAGGAGGGAACAGCAAATAGAAGACTTAGCTCCTGCCCATGGGGGGTTTAGGTGCTGCTGTTGCTGCTGCTGGAAATAAGTTATTTAGAATATAAGGCAGAATGAAATCAATGCTGCCTGCGGGCACAAGAGTTTGCTGGGCCAGGATTAACTCATTGGCACCTGGTGAGACAGGGAGGTCTTTCAGAAGATTGCAAATGGGCTGCCATTATAGAGTAAGTTTGCCTTTAAATGGGTAGAGAATGGTAAATAACATCCTAAATGGAGGGGGGAATCAGGTGAAAGTCTGAAGGAGTAGATTGCATTTGGAGTTGAAAAGTAGTTTGGAGATTAGCATAGGTGGACAGATGACCATGAACCATGAATCCCTTGAACACTGAAATCCTGGCTGGTTTTGGTTTTTTTCCACCTTTGTATCCCTGACACTTAGCCCAGTTCCTGGCACCTTGCAATAATAATGATGGTTGCATGCATTCCGTGTACCTGCCTCACCTCCTGTAATTCTCACAACCACCCTATAAAGTAGACTTTAGAATTCCCACCTTATGAATGCAAAAACTGAGATTCAAAGAAGATTATTTACATGGCCAAGGTCATACAGCTTGCAAGGGGCAGAATTCAAACACAATTCTCTCTGACTTCAAAGTCTGTATACTTTCCACATATTTGCTAATCAATGAATGATTACAATGTTTAGGCCAGAGGGGACCTGATCTGAGATGAAGTTTGAAGGTGAGAATGACTGATGCCTGGATTTCACCTTTCACATTTAAATATTTTAGCCTGAAGTTTTCATTTCAATTCATTTAAGTTATCTACACCATAGTGTGAAATAAAGATCTGAAAATTGTTCTTGCTGGAAGTATGAAGAGAGAGTTTGAGGCTCTTGGGAAACTAAGGTAGGGGCCTTCAGTGGTGCCCTGGAACTGGCTCATGAGAGCTGATTGTGAATATCTTCCAACTCTGCATCCAGAGACATCACGTTGATAGTTTGAAATCAGTCATGGTGGGAGAATTTATACCACAGAAATTGGCAAATACTACAAATCAGGGTGTTTTTCCCCTTCTAGAATCCAGTTGTTAAATATTTACCAGCACACCACTGCTTGTGACCTAAAAATACAAGTTAACCGCCTCCCACACACCTAATATACAATGCTGAGACAAGACAGGATAACCGTACTAGATACTCCTATTCAAAATGGGAGATGGGGAAGCACAGAGCAGTCACTGACCCATGAAAATTCTGATATTTAGCCAGGCACATATCTCAGTCTATCTCAAATCCAGAATTCCCTTGGTTAGTGCCTGATTCTGCTGCTCCCTGGTAGGATTTTCCTCTCCTCTCAGGAAGAGTCCACCACTGCTCTCCTTGAGATGTCTGAAAGTACCCTCTGAGATGTCTTTCCTTTTAAATAAGAAATGACCTGTGCTCCTGAGAAGTTGGGGGCCCACAGGCCTCTTTTCATTTTTTTTTTTTTTTGTTGTTGTTGTTTTTTAAATATATTTTATTGATTTTTTACAGAGAGGAAGAGAGAGGGATAGAGAGTTAGAAACATCGATGAGAGAGAAACATCGACCAGCTGCCTCCTGCACACCCCCCACTGGGGATGTGCCCGCAACCAAGGCACATGCCCTTGACCGGAATCGAACCTGGGACCCTTGAGTCCGCAGGCCGACGCTCTATCCACTGAGCCAAACCGGTTTTGGCCCTCTTTTCATTTTGAATTGTCTCTGTCCCTTTAGTCCAAATTGGTACTGCTTTCACTATTAAAATTATCTTTAAAACTCTGTGGGCCTTCTAAATAATAAATTATAGTCTACTCAATTAGACAAAAGGCACTCCACTCTGTCAAGACAGACCCCTACTTATGTTATAAGTCATGGTGTTGTGGGACACAACTCTTAAGATTCTTAGAAACCCTTTTGTCTTGTTGAGAGGGTCTACAGAACATCATCTTAAGTTGTAGAGCTTAACAAAGATGTTAGATCATAGCAAAGGGTCTTATGGCTGACCCTTTACTTGTTTTTTTCTTCACACCAAGGCCATGTTTTACTGGCAGTGCCCTGGATTTGACTTTTGCCTTGAGAACATATCTTATTTGAAGAACTTTTTGCCAGACAGAGAGACAAGGAATGAAAAAATATTTTATTGTTCAATCTAGCAAGTCCTGTTTGAAATATTCTATCGAAATTCTGCTTGAAAATTTAACAGTTCTTGTGATAAGGCAGCTAAAATAAGCCAAATGACACTTTCAGCATTATGCCTGGAAATATCTTCAGCTAAATTCACAACTTGGTTAGATATCACTTCTAGCTTCCAAGTTATCACAGCTGATAGCCAATACATAATACAGTGTCCCCTTTCTCTGGCTTCCAATAGCAATTTTCTCACTGCTCTAACTGCCTTCATTAACACTCTCCTCACCATCCTTACAACCTCTGCCTGCCACCCAATCCCAAAGCCAGTGCTACATATTTTAGGTCTTTATTATGGAACACCCTACTTCTGATACTAGTTTCTCTTTTAGTTATCCATTAATATAACAAAGAAGCCCAAATACAGAGGCTTAAAAGAAAAAATACAATGTTTTTCATGATTTTGTGATTTGACTGGGCTTATCTGGACAGTTCTGGTCCACATGGGCTAGCTGAGGTCACTCATGTAACTACATTCAGGCAGAAGCTCAGATGGGGCTAGAACATCTATGATGGTCTTTGATTCTCCACATGGCTTCTCATCATTCAGTAGTCTCTCCCAAGTTTCTCTGAAGCCAAGTTGCTGGCTTCCAAAAAGATGAAGCCTCAGTGTATAAGCTTCTGCTTGCACTATGCTTGCCTGTGTCTCATTGGCCAAATCAAATCACATGGCCAAGACAAGAGTTAATATGGGAAGAAATTGCACAAAGCTATGAATATTGGGAGCTGTTGTTAATTGGGAGCCAATGATGTAATAGTCTACCACAACCCCTGTGGATCATATGTCTGCCTGCCATAACTGGAGTGACTTTAGAGGTCCTAACAGTAAGGTGCTTAGTGACCTAGCAAGAAAAGATTAGTTAGGCCAATCAGACTCTTCTGGGATTTTGGAATTGGGACACTGAAAGATCAGCTCTCTTAGCTAGGAAGAGGTGAGTAAAAGGTTCTGTAGACTCAGGACCTGTGGCCACCATTTTGGGAGTTGAGAAAGCTGATGAGGAGTCAGAAGAAGTATATCCAAGCCAGCTAGAATATAAATTCCATGAAGGTAGGGATTGTGCCTGTATGGTTCACCATTATATGGTTCACTTAGTACATAGTCAGCACCTAATAAAAATTTGTTGAATGAATGGTCTTTTATTTCTTTAATTCTTATTTTACACTGACACCAGAGTTACTTGCCAAAAACTTGGCTAGATCATGAAATTCACCATCTCAAAAACCTTATTAGTGAAGAAAGTCCAAACTTTCAGAGAGAAAAGAATGAAGTAGACTTACATAGAAACAGAGATGAGAGAGATCATATTGGCTCTGAAAGCTGTCAAAAGCTGTCTTATTCCTGACATTCCAATTCACATGAACACTAGTTGAACTTTATTTTCTGCCCTTTTATGTCCATGAAAGTGCCAGTGGCATTCCCACAATAAAGTACTCTTTACTTGATAAAGAAAAAAAGGGTAGCTTAGATCAAATCATAATGGGCTTATGACTGCTTCCTAAAAGAGTTTGGGCTTTCTTCACTACTAAGGTTTTTGAGATGATGAATTTCATGAATTAGAGAGAGAGGAAGGGAGAGGGAGAAAGAGATACATTCAGGAGAGAAACATCGATCTGCTGCCTCCTGCATGCCCCCTGTTGAGGATCGACCCACAACCTAAGCCACAACCTGGGCATGTGCCCTGACCAGGAATCCAACTGACAACCTCTCAGTGCATTGGACGCTCAACCAACTGAGCCACATCTGCCAGGGCTAGACACCTGATTTTTTTAAGTCACTTTGGAGCAAAAGGGGTAGGTAATTACCATTATTTTTTTATTTTTATTTTTTTGTAAATCCATCAAAATTATACCTTTTTTTTTCAGATCAGCAAAAATACATATATTTTGGTATGCCGTAGAATTTTAGTAATTAGTTTGTGTGTGCCATGAAATGAAAAAGGTTGAAAATCACTGAACTAATGTATAGTAAAGGAGACAAGATCAGTGAAATTATATTATGAATTGGAGGTAGATTTGACAGGTCTTGCAGATAATTTCAAAGTACGAGATGAGAGCAATCAAGGTTTTGGCTTAAGCAATTTATATGGAAGGAGGAGATTGGAGGATGAATGGGTTTTGGGAGATAAATCTAGAGTTCTTCTTTGAACATGAAAAGTTTGAAATGTCATTGGCTATCCAACTAGGTTATCAGATCAGCTGTTGGATATACAAGCCTGGGGCTTGGGGAGAAATCAGGTCCAGGGGTATATATTTGGTAGTCATCAGCATATAGATGAAATTAAAAGCCATGGGAATTGATGAGACCATTCTGAGACAGTGTATAGATATAGAAGAAAAAGGAGAAGAGAGCTCAGGACTTCCAACATGTAGAGGTCAGGCAGAGAAAGAGGAGTTGTCAGCAAAAAAAAAGATCAAAATGGAGTGGCCAGAGTCACAAAAGCCAGGAGGGGAAAAAATACTATTTCAAGAAGGAGGGAATGGTTAAGTATGCCAAACACTGCTTAAAGGTCAAGTAAGATTATTATAAAGAGATGAAACCATTGGACTTGGCAACATGGCAGGTGTTGGTGAACCTGACAAGCGTAATTTCAGTAGAGTGGAGGGAATAAAAACCCAATGCAAGTGTTTCAGTAGGGCAGGTGAGGGATAAAGAGGGGAACTGTGGCAATCATAATAGGGTTTGAAAGAAATGCATAGACATTAGAACCACTGTGGTGAGGGACTGGATAAGGGGAATGAGGGAGGTGACCACAGGGTTTCTAGAGATGATAAGGAGGGTAGTGGCACCACCAATTCTAAGAACAAAAAGAGAGATCAGCAAGAAAGAAAATAATGATTTTCATTTGGGACAAATTGATTTTAATGTGCTGGCAGGACATTTATGTGTCCTGAAGCTTGATGATTCCCAAATCTACATGTCCAGTCCAGAGGTGCAAAATGGTCTGGACTGGACATACAGATTTGAGAATCACCAGAATAAAAGTTGTTTGGGCTCACCATGAGTTTGGGTAAGAGCTCTCCTCAGTATAAAAGGCAAACTTTGGAAAACTCTTGCATTAAAGTGCTGGTCAGAGAAAGAAAAGCCAGCAAATAAAATCAAGGAAGAATCAAAAGAGAGTTGTGTAATGAAAGCCAAGAAAGAAAGGACTTTTAAGAAGGAAAGTGCAGTCAGCAACGTGGTCAAGAATGAGCAGAGTGTTCAAGTGTGCACAGAATAGAGCGGTAGCTGATGAGAACTGAGACTCAGCACACACAATGACTGGGGCTTCTTGTGTCCACAGGCTTCTCCAACATCAACCAGACTCGTCTTGATTTCCACTTCTTCTCTGATAGAACTGCTGGTGGCATGGAGGTCCAGGAGGCTAGCCTCAGGTTCTTTGTGCAGCTCCCTCCCAATACCACCTGGACTTTGAAGGTGAGGGTCCTTGTGCTCGGTTCACACGAAGCCAACCTCACTTGGGCCACTCAGCACCTGCTAAAGATGGATGCCAGTGGCTGGCACCAGCTCCTTCTGGGACCTGAAGCTCAGGCTGCATGCAGCCAGGGACACCTGACCCTGGAGCTTGTACCTGAAGGCCAGGTAGCCCAGCGCTCAGTCATCCTGAGTGGGGCTGCCCAGAGGCCTTTTGTGGCAGCCCGGGTGAGAGTTGGGAGCAAGCACCGGATTCGACGTCATGGCATCAACTGCCAGAGTGGGTCCAGGATGTGCTGTCGACAAGAGTTCTTCGTGGACTTCCGTGAGATTGGCTGGCATGACTGGATCATCCAGCCTGAGGGCTACGCGATGAACTTCTGCACTGGGCAGTGCCCGCTGCATGTGGCAGGCATGCCTGGCATTGCTGCCTCCTTTCACACCACCGTGCTCAATCTTCTCAAGGCCAACACAGCTACAGGCACAGCTGGAGGGGGCTCATGCTGCGTGCCCACAGTCCGGCGCCCCCTGTCTCTGCTCTACTATGACAGGGACAGCAACATTGTTAAGACTGACATACCTGACATGGTGGTCGAGGCTTGTGGGTGCAGTTAGTCTACCCCAAGGTAGGGTAGGCAAATATGCCCCCACAGAGGTGCCCTTCCTTGAGAACAGGGACTGGCTCCATTACTGCCTCTGTACAGAAGGTGCAATCCCTCTTCCTGAGCAACCTATGGAAATTATCCCAACTTTGACTTAAGGAGGTCTTCATCTAAAGAGAGTCACTGTGCCCTAGCTGGCTTGGCTCAGTGGATAGAGCATCGGCCTGTGGACTGAAGGGTCGTGGGTTTGATTCTGGTCAAGGGCACATGCCTGGGTTGCAGGCTCAATCCCTAGTAGGGAGTGTGCAGGAGGCAGCCGATCAATGATTCTCATCATTGATGTTTCTATCTCTCTCTCTCCCTTCCTCTCTGAAATCAATAAAAATGTATTTAAAAAAAAATAAAGAGAGTCACTGTGCCTGGTCGGGGTAGCTCAGTGGTTGAGCATTGACCCGTGAACTGGGAGGTCACCATTCAATTCCCCATCAGGGGACATACCCTGGTTATAGGCTAGATCCCCAGTAGGGGGCAGGTAGGAGGCAGCCAATCAATGATTCTCTCTCATAGTTTTCTACCTCTCTATCCCTCTCCCTTCCCCTTTCTAAAATCAATAAAAACTTAATTTTTAAAAAGTTAACCTTTAAAAAATAAATAAATACATACCTAACCACCAGCCTCTCTCCTAGAGCACAGTCCATCAAGCAAGCCCCACATGCTCAACTGCCATCCCAGAGACTCTGATCTACCTCCAACCATAAGCAGTGCAACCCAGGCAGACACTCATAACCTACTCTTAGTCTACACCATAATCCACTATGCATCCCTGCCCTTTCCCCTCAATGCCCATCCCTCTCTAAATAAGTTGACCCAGCCCCTTCCCTTGATTTTCTGGATCTCCAAAGAGCGCCTGCCTTGGTTTCACCAAAGATTAGATCGTTACTCTCCAAAATGAGGCTCATTCCTCTCTGTATCTTGAGCCCTTTTCCCTCTTCCTTGCCCGGGTGGCCCACCTAAGGCTTTCTTGGCACAACCATATCCATTCTTTATCCTTCTCTGCCCTGCTCTATGCCCTTGGGGGCTGACTCATCTGAGTTCCTTTGGCCTCTGCTTCCTGCTGAATTTGACTAAGGGAAGACACAAGCAAGAAGTCCAAATATTTCTTATTCATGCTCACTCGGCCTAGGTGCCATGTGTGACTGTGGCTGTGACTATGTCCCTACAGCTCCTGTCTGGCTCCTCTCTTCCATGGCTTCAGCTTTGCCTGGGTTCTGATATCACTGCTTCCATGCTAAAGGCTTATAATGGCTCTCCACTCTTACTAGTACCTTAGTGCTTCAATATCCCTCATTGGTTCCCTTAACCCTGACCATACCTCTGTAAAGAAGTCCTTCAATGCTCAGCTGGTGTTGCTCAGTGGTTAAGTATCGACCCATAAACAAGAGGTCAGAGTTTGACTCCCAGTAGGAGGTGTGCAGGAGACAACTGATCAATGATTCTCTCTCATCATTGAAGTTTGTCCCCCTCGCCCTTCTTCTTTCTGAAATCAATAAAAAATATTTTTTTAAAAAAGAAGTCCTTCATTAACTCTTCTCAGTGATGCAAACACAGACAGCTGAGTGGGTCTTTTGTCTCCTGTGAGAACCCCAACTGACAGGCCAGATGACAGCCTGCCTGCTGTATCCATTTCTGCTCTCCTCACACAGGCTCCTCAGGGCTGAGCTATTGTGTCCATTCCATACTTCATGCCCTGCCTTCTCCAGGCTGCCTCCCCTCCTTTGTTAGGCCCCCTGCACCCTTTATTAGCCTGGTCTCAAGGCTAATAAAGACCTGAGTTTTACCTGGTCCTCTCTTCCCCCTGTACTCACAGATCATTGCTCAATCAGAAAGTAGGCCAACAACCTGTGGGCACACATGTGGGGGGAGGCAGAGGAATGGTTCAGACATGGCTGCCTTCCTTTCACCAACTCTCAGGCCTCCATCCAGGAGTCCTTATTGGAAGCTGGAACCAGCTAAGGGCTGCTACAGTAGGGCAGGGAGAAAAAAAGGAAGGCCTGGAGTGAGAAGAGGGAGGAATTTGCTTTGCGACTGGGTTTCTGGGTTCTCTCTAGACCAAACATTTTCAAGAATTTTTTTATAAGTTTTTATTTATTTCAGAGAGAGGAAGGAAGAGGGAGAGAAAGATAGAGACATCAATGATGAGAGAAAATCATCAATCAGCTGCCTCCTGCACACCCCTCACTGAGGATTGAGACCACAACCTGGGCATGAGCCCAGACTGGGAATCGAACCATGACCTCCTGGTTCATGGGTGGATGTTCAATGACTGAGCCACACCAGCTGGGCTGCAAGTATTTTAAAAACATTCAATACCTGACAACAACAACAATAGCCATCTTGTGTGAATGCCTATCTTGAACCATAAATATATAGGTCATATAATAGAGTTGCATCTTATTGATCACATCACATAATAAGGTTGCATCTGATTAGTTCTTAGTACCAGAAATCCTTATTTACAAGTATAGACATTTTATTTATTTATTTTTAAAATATATTTTTATTGATTTTTTACAGAGAGGAAGGGAGAGGGATAGAGAGTTAGAAACATCGATCAGCTGCCTCCTGCACACTCCCCACCGGGTATGTGCCCGCAACCAAGGTACATGCCCTTGACCGGAATCGAACCTGGGACCCTTGAGTCTGCAGGCCGACGCTCTATCCACTGAGCCAAACCGGTTAGGGCGACATTTTATTTTTTAATGGTTTTTTAATTGATTTTTAAAGAGAGAGGAAGGGAAAGGGAGAGATACATCCATGAGAGAAACATCGATCTGCTGCCTCCTGCATGCCCCCTATTGAGGATGGAGCCCACAACCCGAGCCACAACCTGGGCTTATGCCCTGACCAGGAATCCAACTGGCGACCTCTCAGTACATTGGACACTCACCAACTGAGCCACACCCACCAGGGCTAGACACCTGATTTTTTTTAAAGTCACTTTGGAGCAAAAAAGGTAGGTAATTACTATTATATTTTTGTAAGTCAATCAAAAGTATAGTTTTTTTGTCATATGAGCAAAAAATATATTTGTGGTATGCCGCAGAATTTTAGTAATTAGTTTGTGTGTGCCATGAGATGAAAAAGGTTGACAATCACTGCTCTAGACCTTTGCCCTCTTCCCCCACCGTTTCCTCCCTTTGGTTGGACAGCCCTGCACCATGGGTCGATATTGTCTGCAGCCCAAGGCCGAGATTTTGCAAAACCCATGTGGCCTTTGGGTTACGTGATGTCTGTGTTTGCTCAGCTTATAACCCCCTTCTACCAGGGTCTGAGGTCCTTGGAATAGGAACCCTAGAGGAGAAAGTCTGAAAGGGACCTCCTGAGGGACTGCAAGGCTGAGCTGTGGGGCTTCCTGAGCAACCTCGTGGGCGTTATCCCACCTCTAACTTGAGATCTTCATCTAAGGAGAGAATTTAAGGGAATCGTCTGGTACCTCTCCCTTCACCCACCCAACTCCCCTCCCTCCCACCACTTCAGTCCCCAGAGCCAAGACTAAGGGGAGGTAGAGTGAAGCACTCACCTTAGGGGCAAGGGAGAGGGAGAGAGAGATAGAAACATCAATGATGAGAGAGAATCATTGACCGGCTGCCTCCTGCACACCCCCTACTGGGGATTGAGCCTCCAACCTGGGCATGTGCCCTTGACCGCAATCGAACCCGGGACCCTTCAGTCTGCAGGCTCTATCCATTGAGCCAAACTGGATAGGGCAAAAATAAATAATATTTTAATTCAATATTTTTTTAAACATCAAGATTAATGCAAAAAAAAATCTATGATAAAAAAGGCAAAATTTGCCCTGACCGGTGTTGCTCAGTGGATAGAGCGTCGGCCTGTGGACTGAAGGGTCCCAGGTTCGATTCCGGTCAAGGGCATGTACCTTGGTTTCGGGCACATCCCCAGTGGGGAGTGTGCAGGAGGCAGCTGATGGATGTTTCTCTCTCATCGATGTTTCTAACTCTCTATCCCTCTCCCTTCCTCTCTGTAAAAAATCAATAAAATATATTAAAAAAAGAAAAAAGGCAAAATTTTAAATAAACATGGGATCAGTATCCTTTCTTCTGTGGCTCTGCCTTCTATAACAAGGAGAAAGAGTGGGTATGTCTGCTTTCAAACCTTTTCTTCCAGAGTCCCCTGAGTCCCTAACTCTAGACTGTCAGACTTTTCTCATTTAGGCAAGATAATCACTCAGGATTCTTCTACTTCCTCACCCACCCCTAAGCCTTGTCGCTATCCCCCAGCCCCAACCAGGTTGGTGGTAGGGCGGGCCAATGAGGCAGATGGCTGGAGTATTTATAACTCAGGAGCACTTCTTGGGAAAAGTGACTAAGATGCTAAGAGCATATTTATAGCTGGGTTCTGACGTAAGTGTCAGTGAGGAGGTAGGGCCAAGCCAGGCACAGCAGCAAGAGGATAGGAAGAGCTGGAAATTGGGGGCACCTGACAGAGGGGAGGGGTGGGGTCAGCGACTCCTGCAGCTATTTCTTGCTGCTTCCCTGGCACCAACAGGTAAGCCCTCTGAAACGCCATTGTGGGAAAAACCTCTGTCTTGCAGTTCTACGGCCCGGACCCCAGAGGGTAGAGGGCTGTCACCAGCCAGATCAACAGAGACGGAGCTGGGGAGAGCACTGGACAGAGGGGCTTGAATGTTTCCGGCCCTGGGGGGAAATGCAGGGTGGACAGGAGGTCTGTAAAGTCTCATTGTCCTTCTCCCTGCTCCCCTCCACGAGGTGCCTTGAGTTTCTAGGAAGAACCGCGCACCCATCACCAAGCTCCACTGCCACCTGCCAGCGTGATGAGGTCCAAAACCAAAGGCAGCAGGGATGCTGGTCCTAACAGCACTCTCTGCCTCTGGCAGTGGCGAGATGTGAGAGCAGAGGGACCAGCTCCTCTGTCTCCTGCTGGGGAGTCTGGGTTCCCAGAGTGAGAGGTTGGGAAGCACTGCATCTCTCCACCCCGCCGGTGGCCCCTTCTCTGGGAAACTGGTCAGAGCGAAGACAGTGGCTGTCAGTAGCACTGCACTGCCACACGGTGGACATCGGGGGTACTGAAACCCAGCCCCCAAAGCACCACCTCTCCCCCTGCTGCTGGATTAGCAGGCTCTCTTGACAGCCCCCCACCACACCCCCGCTAAATAGCGGGGAGATGAATAAAATGGAGTGGGGGCACACTTCCAAATCACGCTCTCTTCCTCCCTCTTCTTGAAGAAACTGAGGTGTAAGGAGAAAGGCTAACATGAGGCCTTCCCTCATAAATTCAAGGTGGAGGGGCCTGGCCCTCCAATTTATAGTCAGCGAGGGAGTGGGATAAGGAGGGCTGGGACTGAACTAAGGTTGCTGCACTTTTTGTTTGCTCTACTCTTACAAGTCCTAAACCATCCATTTCTCATCCCCATTAAGAGAGACCTGGCACCACTTGTAGGATGCCCCACATTTAAGCAACTCTCACAGTCCCTGCAAGAGAACCAGCAGCTGGGTACAGGCCCCCCCAAGTCCCATGCCCTCTGCCAGCCTTGGTGGACTCTGCCCTGCTGTAAGATTGCATCAACCCCACCGCCCCCACCTTTCTGGGTTTCCCCAGACATCACAGTAGCATGCCAACCCCATGCCCCTGCCCTCCTCCACGTGCGCTCCAGTCCAACTGGACTCTGGGCAGCCAGCACAGGCAGGGTCAGGGAGTGACTTCTGTGTCCCATGGCACTGACACCTGGGCCTGGGCAAAAGGACTCTGCTCCTCCCGCCCCCACCTGCCAACCTCTCCCCCTGTACCAGACCCATTGCTAAAAATAGAAACCAGAGTTCTCCTTCTAGCCCAGAGACCCCAGGGAAATAACCAGGGGAACTCGCAGCTGCATCACAGCAACTGCTGCAGCAGTGGCCAAAGAGCGAGCTAGAAAGGCTGAAGGGATGAGGGGAAATTGCCCTTCCCCACCTTGCTATATGGAGTTCCCTCCCCCAAGTCCCAGACCTTGAGGGCTGACCATGTGAAATCATCCTCTTTCTTGCATCATGCGTGTCCACATTGCCCCCACCCATACCCCTACCTCAAGCTCAGTGACCAGGGCCAGATGGTGAAACCTGAGCTCCAGGGGAGGGGGGACATCCACCCCCTGCAGGGGCTTGATGGGCAGCAGAGCTGGCCAATCTGGTGCTCAGAAGGCAGGTCTGCAGGCTGGCCACGAGGTGCGGGAGCCCCAGGCTGCAGGCTCTAAAGAGGCCCCAGTCAGTAACCAGACATGAGCTGTGAGGGTCAAATTGGCAGACTGTGCTAAACACAGCTACCCACCGGACCGTCCACTTTCTACCAAGCAACGGAAGACAGGTGGCTCTGCCCTTGGCTAAGGGTAGGTGTGGCACTCCTGTCCGCCGCTGCTGTGCCCTCTTTGGCCTCCGTGCAATCAGACGCAACAGCAGGAGCAACTGCCATCCGAGGCTCCCGTTTCGACCCAGGGCCATTCACCAGGAACATGGGGCTTCCTGGTGTCCAGCTCCGGCTGGTGCTGCTGTGGGCACTGGTGTGGGCACAGGAGACAAGGTCTGTGTGTCCCTCTTGTGGGGGCCCCACCTTGGCGCCCCAAGCAGAACGAGCTCTGGTCCTAGAGCTAGCCAAGCAGCAAATTTTGGAGGGGCTGCACCTGACCAGCCGTCCCAGGATAACTAACCCTCCACCCCGGGCAGCACTGAGCAGAGCTCTCCGGAGACTACAGCAGGGAAGTGTGGCTCCGACGACAGGGGAGGAGGTCATCAGCTTTGCTACCACCACAGGTGGGTGAGAGAGAGAGAGGCAGAAAGCAAGCAGGGGAAGGGAGGCAGAAAGGGAGGCTGGCAGACAAGGCAGACAGAGCAGGGCGTGGGAGGAGGAGGAGGAGAAGATGGGGCAGGGACTGGGTGCAGAGGATGCTAGACAGTCCCTGTTTCTTCTAAAGGGGGGCGCTAGGGAGAGCAGTGGGCAGGGCTTGCAGGAGTCTCGGAGGAGAGCTCCAGTTCTGCTCAGTCCCTCAGTCCTTTCTCCATCTTTCTGGCAGATTCCTCCACTTCAACCTGCAGCTCCATGCTCACCTTCCACCTGTCCACTCCTCGGTCCCACCAGCTGTTCCATGCGCGCCTATGGCTTCATGTACTCCCCACCCTTCCCGGCACTCTTTACTTGAAGATCTTTCGATGGGGCACAAGGAGGAGGCACAGAGGGTCCGGGGCCTTCCTGGCTGAGCACCCAATTACAAGCCCTGGCTGGCATGCCCTGACTCTGCCCTCTAGTGGCTTGAGGGGTGAGGAGTCTCGTGTCCTGAGACTCCAACTGGACTGCAGTCCCCTGGAAGGCAACAGCACAGCTGCCGGCCAACCTCCGCGCCTCCTGGACACAGAGGGAAACCAGCGGCCCTTCCTGGAGCTTAAGACCCGTCCCAATGGGCAGGGAGCAGGCCGCGTCAGGAGGAGGACCCCCACCTGTGAGCCTGAGACTCCCTTATGTTGTAGGCGAGACCATTACGTAGACTTCCAGGAACTGGGATGGAGGGACTGGATCCTGCAGCCTGAGGGGTACCAGCTGAATTACTGCAGTGGGCAGTGCCCCTCCCACCTGGCTGGCAGCCCGGGCATTGCTGCCTCCTTCCATTCTGCTGTCTTCAGCCTCCTCAAGGCCAACAACCCTTGGCCCTTGGGTACCTCCTGCTGTGTCCCTACTACCCGAAGGCCTCTCTCTCTCCTCTACCTGAACCGTGATGGTAATGTGGTCAAGACAGATGTGCCAGATATGGTGGTGGAGGCCTGTGGCTGCAGCTAGCAAGAGGATCTGGGGGTCAAAGTAAAGATATCAAGTTGGGGGTTCCCAGGCAAAGGGCATCTGTGGCTGGAGGCATCAGATTCCTGATCTGCACCACCACCCAATGGGCCACCGGGCAGTATGACTGAGTTGACCTCTCTGGGACCCAAATGGACACTTTCCTATCCAGGCGCTGGTCTATTCCAGGCTGGTTGATGTGTGGGGAGCTCGAGAAAGTGTGTCCTCTGAAGGAATCTACCCAGAAAGCATGATTTCCTGCCCTAAGCCCTATGAGAAAATAGCAGCAGCAAGGGAGGGAGGGAGGAAGGGAGGGAGGGAGGGAGGGAGGGAAGAAGCAGGCAGAGAACATGACTTAGTCTCTCCCAAGAAGACCAAGTCCTCAAGTGAGAGAAGAAAGAAGCAGACGGAGGGTCCAGCAGACTTGGGGCAGGGGAAACAGGCTGGCCAGGGGTCGGGCTGTTGAAGTGCTTTAAGGGAAGGTCAAGAAGGAGATGGGCAAGGGCTGAGGAAAGGTGTTGAGCAGAACCCCAGAAATGGGAGTCAGGAGAGAAGAGTGCTGAGTCTGAGAAGTTCCTTGGTTTTTCCCAGTGAGGGGCAGGACCCACTGGGGAGACAAACGTTTATACGTTCCTAATAAAAATGAAGAAAAAAAATCAACCAGTTTGAGTCATAAAGGGCTGGGGTGATGGTCCAGAGCAATGGTTCTCAAGGTGCGGTCTGGGGACCCCTGGGAGGTTCCTGAGACCCTTTCAGGGGTGTCCATGGGGTCACAACTATGTTCATAATAATACTAAGATGTTGTTTGTTTGCCTTTTTATTTTCATTATCTCAAAAGCATTCAATGTTTTCCAGCGGCTGGTGACATGTGATTACATCATCTTTCTGACATTGTTAATGGGATGTGTGCTTTGTGTATTCTTGTGTTACAAACTTCTTTCAGTTTTAATTTCTAATATGGTAAATTGATATAAACCACATAAACAAAAGCTTGGTAAATCTAAAGAGTGTAAAGTGGTCTTGAAACCAAATATTTGAGAATTGCTGATCTAGAGAAAGCGGTGTGGGAAGGAGAAAGCAGTGTGACCTAAAAGAACTACCCTGGAGGATGGGGCACATGGCTGAGACCGGAGCATGAGTAGGATCCCTTCTTCTCCAGTGACCTCTGGTCGTGCTTGACCCTCTGGGTATAACTGGTGTCTGCGTCAAAGAAACATGGGGGAGGGAGCTCAAATACGCTCCTTATCTGTACCTCACAGCTACTATCTATATGCGTCTGGCCTCAGATCACTTCCTAGTGTCACCTTTTCCCCTTGACCCTCAGACTGAACAGTTAACCTACTAACCCTCCAGCCCCAAGGCAGTGGTTCTTGGAAGCAGAGTTAGGGTGTGGGAGGTCTGTCTGAGGGTAACAGAAAATAAAGGGACCTTTCCCCCCACCATGCTTTCGCCCCTTTCTCATAAAGAAAGGTCAGAGAGAATGAAATAGCTGACCCTTTCCCTGCATCTGATCACCATGGCAACACAAATCCAAAGAGACACTATTAGACACTACCGCTCTGCACTAGCAGCCTCTGCCAGTCCGGTTTTGGGGGCTCATACAACCCCCTCCCTGGACTCCCGACTGGGCTTTGGTGGCTATCTGTCAACCCTATTCCTTTGGCTTCCCAGGTTTCCTCTGCCTCCAAGATTCCAGGGGGGTGTCATATGCCACAAAGGCCAGCAGAGGGAGCAGACAGCCTGGAAGAGCAGAAAGAGAGCGGACAGCGCAGAGGTGCGGAGGTGGCCGCATTCTCCAGAACTTCGAGAACAAGGAGAACCGGGGTTCCTCGGGAACAGTGCCTCAGTGCTAGGGTTCCCTAGTAGCCTTGTGTCCACACACTCTGCACCCATTGCCTCAGCCTCTGTTCCTCTTATGCTCCACAGAACCCTCACCTTACGCTCAGGGCCCCCAACCCAAGGCTGTCACAATCCTGTTTCCAACAAACCCCCCAACTCCGTCCCAGCTCTTTCGTGTTCCATCCAAAGAGTGAGGACAGCCGAGAAACCGCAGGGTGGTGCTCATTAGGCACCGAAGTCGAAGACCCTACCTCCAACATAATCTTTCTGGAATGAACTTTTTCGTCGCCCCCTTCCCGCCCTGCAATGTATTCCTGGCACTGGTTCAGGGCCTCTTCGTGGACAGCCGGTCCAAGAATCCATGCCGGGATTTACTGCCCACCACCAGCAGCGTGTTCAGTTGCGGGGGGGGGGGGGCAGCATAGGGTCCCTCAAGGGAGGGGGAGGATCCTGGGGGTCCTGGGGGTGCAATAAGCCCGGCACCCCCTCTCTTGCTTCCAGCTACCCCGCCTCATCCTACAGAACGGCAAGAGGGAGGGAAATAGGAGGGAGGTGAAGGGCCAGCGGGAAGAGCGGCGGCGCGCCAGCGGCTTGAGCGAGAAAAAGTTTTTGCATTAGGGGAAAAAAAAGTTTGCGCTTCTCGCGGGTGGTCCCGGCTCGCGGCCCGGCGGGCTGGGCCGGCGGGAGGGCTGGGGGCCAGGTTAGGGGGGGTGGGGGTGGCACTGAGGCTGCGCTGCAGTGGCCCCGTCCGCCCCCCCCTTCCCACCGCACCCCCCAGCCCAGACTCCAGCCCTGGACCGCGCATCCCGAGCCCCAGCGCCCAGACAGAGGTGAGAAGGGGGGGCAGGCGGGGGACCACCTGGGAGAGGTGGGGGAGGGGGCCTGAGGGGATGCTCTGCTTGTGAGGGACTCTGCCCAGCCATGAGAACTGGGGCACAGCGGCAGAATTGGGGTGGGAGAGCCTGGGGTGAGATATTAGAACGTTTGGAGAGTTTTTTCATTTGTATCTCCCTTTTTCTGTTTCTTTTTTTTTTTTTCCTTCGGACTGTCTGTGTGTCTGTCTCAGGCAACTGTGGATCTCTTTGTCTGTCTCTGCCTCTCCCATACATTAGAAACATCTCACTTTCATGAGGTTGGGATGAAGAGGCTGGAGGGACGGCTAGCTGGAGGTCTGCAAGGTAGAGAGGGAACTCCAGGTGTGTCTGAGCGCCGGCTGGAAGACGTCAGTGTTTCTGAAAGGAGGGGACAGCTAAGGAGAGAACCCCAGGTGGGGTGGGATGGGTGTGCGTGAGGTGACAAAACCACTGGGGGGGGGGGGTCGGCGGGGCTAGAACCCCTGACCTGTCTTGTGACAGATGTGCTTGCTGGTGCCTGTGTTTTTGGAAAAGGAGTGTCTTCTGGACAAGGAAGGGGGCTGGAGGGACCCGTGTCTAGTTTAGGCCCTAGAAAGACGCCCCAAGGACTTTGGACTCCCGCGTCCCCAAGGGTTGTGGGCAGGGTGATAAGGAGGAGCCCAAGAGCCCTTGTCTTGACCCTCTGACCTCAGGACCACCAGGACAGCTGGGGCGAGCGGCAGGGAGACCCCTACTGGGACGGGGCGGGACCGCTAGCCACTGCCTGCCGGTGCATCCCTGTGGGTCCCCCTCCCAAACGGGAGCTGGACCAGGCCCCTCCTCTGGCTCAGACCACCCTGCCTGCCCTTGCTCGCCGCTCTGAAGCCTCTTTCAGGCCCCGTGACCCCGAAACAATCCGCCCTGTGCAGCTAGCTTTGGGGACAGGATTAGGGAAAGGGGATCCCATAGAGACTGAGAAATGGAGATTTTGGGGGGCTGGAGAACTGGGGTCTTCCTAGGATAGAGCTTTACGGTCGGGTAGAGGAAGAAGGCGGGGCGATTTCCTGGGGGAGTTGTAAGGGCCGGAGTTAGAGTGGTTTTCCCTAGGGGGGCGGGGTCCAGACCCCCTCCCCCATTATCTCCCCGGCATCCCCGCCAGGCGGCTCAGACCCCGCCCTTTACGTCACTATGGGGGTTCCCGGGGGTCTGTTGGAGTTAACCCTTGGGAAGCCAGCTGGGATACCCGGGAACCTAAGGTGTCCTGATGGCTCTCCTCCCCACACACACCTTATTTTATTTGCCCGGTCACTTTCTCTCCCTGTAGTTTCTGGATTCTTTCTTTTCCACGTTGCCACTGGGACCCCCACCCTCCAACAGGGGCCCCCCCACACACCGGGCGCCGCTGCCAGCTTTCTGGATGCACTGAGGGGAGGAGGGAAGAATGTGTCCCGCCTCTCAACACTCCCCCCTTCGCTGCGGCTCGCTCGACTGGGCTCCCGGGCGGGCGGGCGGGCGGGGGAAGCGGAGCCGTCTGCAGCCAGAGCCTGCGGCGGCGACTTGGGTGGGCCGAGGAGGCACGGGGGCGGAGAAGGCGGGACCGGGAGAAGGGGGAGGGGCCGGCTCCTGGGAGTTGGGGAGCGGGGGTGCGAGAGGGACTCTGGAAAATAGGAAGACACACAAGATGATTCAGGGCTCCAGGTGGAGAACCCTAGAGCCAGCTTCCTGCCCAATCCTGTGCTCTCCTCCACACCCCAGAAAAACTTAACTAAAGCTGGAAAAGTTGGCAAATTTTTCCTTTCACTAATGTGAAGGGGAGTCGTGGGTGGGCCCTGGCACGCGTGGGCGAGGAGGGATGTCGCCCCATTTCCAGCGGCTGCACCCCTGAGGCTGGGCCGTGGGGCAGAAAGATGACTTAGTAGGCATGTTTGGGGGCGTCTCTTTAGTGTTGGGGGGTCGTTTGCGAGCCCCCGCCTTCTTCCCCTGGATGAGTCATAGAAGGAGGCGGGAGAAGTGTCCCCCGATCCAGCTGCCAGCCAGCTGTGCCCCCCCTCCATCGTGCCAAGGTCGAGTTGGGAGGTCTTGGATGCGGGATCCAGATCTCCGCTAGGAAAGGAGGAATTAGGAAGAGTACAGTCGAGGCTGCGAAGCTCCGACTGGGTCATGGGGTCCGGGTTCCGCTCCCCAACTTACCCCGCCCTCACCCTAAATCCCAGCATCCCGGGATCACCCACCGCGCCGGCCGGCCCGCTCCCGTTCGTTCTCCACCCTACCCCGCCCCACCCCACCCTCAGTCTCGGGAAATCGGAAAACACGGGGTGGAGTAAAAACCGGAGTTTGAGGAGAAAAGCGGACAGCGGCACCCTTTCCTCCCTCACTACTCCAATGGATGACTTTGTTTTTTATTCTCCCAAAGACTTCCCTCACAGTCCCTTACCTGTTCCCCCAAACAGATCAAAAGCGTTAGGTGGGTGCCCAGATTCAAACCACCCAGAATAACACCAACTTCCACCCTTTGTAAGCCGCGGACCCGGGAGGCTCCCTTCAGAAACCTTATCCCGTTCTACAGTGTTTTGCTCTGGAGGGAAAAGGGCAGATCATCCGTGCTTCCTCCTGGCCCCACCAGCCTCTCTGTCTGGGCTGTGGCGAGGGCTCCCTCTGCTGGACACTGGAGGGATTGTTGGCGGGCTGTCCCTGAGCAGTAACAAATGAAGGGAAAGAGGCTCAGGCTGAACAGCCAGCCCAGTGCTTAAGCCAGACGCTCTGCAGGAGTCTCAGCCCACTCCTCAAAGCTGGCCCCTGGTCAGAGCAAGAATTAATAAAGGTTCCACGGCATTAAAATCACTTGAAGCTCTCATAGGCACAATTAGTCCACAACACTCTCCCCTACACACACAGACCACACAGGCAGAGCTCCCACCCACTTTCCACAAACACCGCCAAGACTGCCCCTGCCTCTTTGGGACTTCTCTCCTTACCTGACTTTGTTCCTTGCCAACATTACCTGAGTGATGTTCATTTCCACCTGATTTCCTGTGCCAGATGTCTTGGAGGGGGCTGGGAGCACAGGGGAAGCTCTGCCCAGGGTTCTGTGCCTGAGTTAGTTATCTGACCTTCCCTGTTTTCCTCCCACTGTTGTAACTTGCAGATCTCCCTTCCCCTTCTGCAGTGCTCCCACACCCTCCTCTGAGACACCATGTTCAACTCGATGACCCCACCGCCAGTCAGTAGCTATGGCGAGCCCTGCTGTCTCAGGCCCCTCCCCAGCCAGGGGCCCCCCAGCATGGGGACAGAAGGTCAGTGCCTATACCAATCGCTGAGCCTTGAGGACTGGCAGATTTCTTACCAGCCCCAGGGATCCCTCTTCTGTCTCCTATCCCTTGACAGTTTCCCACCTACAAAAAGATTGGAGGCCCTGTGTAATGTGGGCTTGGCAAATGGGACCAGGCCTTGCCTGGGGTTTCAAGGTGAAGCCTTGTGTGCCCGCCATTCCCGTTGTCTCTCTTCTCTAGGACTGTCTGGTCTGCCCTTCTGCCACCACGCCAACCTCATGTCCGGCCCCCACAGTTATGGGCCAGCCAGAGAGACCAACAGCTGCACCGAGGGTGAGGCCTCAGGCAACATCTCTCCTTTCTGCCCCTCGGGGATTTGTCTTGAGGGAAACAGTGGGAGGGCAGGGGATCTAGCTCGAAAAGAAAATGCTTGGAGATGGGCTTGAGGGATCATCAGAGCATGATTAAGAGGTCACAGATGGGGTCAACAGGGCAAAGCAGAGTCACGTGTCTTTTTTTTTTTTTTGCGAGTTAGGACGCATGGGTTGGGTGCATGGAAAGGCATGCCACTTTATCGTATCTATCTCCCTTGTTTCCTGGCCAGCCCCACTCTTTCCTCCTCCCCGGAGTGCAGTCAAATTGACCAAGAAGCGGGCACTCTCCATCTCACCTCTGTCAGATGCCAGCCTGGACCTGCAGACAGTTATCCGAACCTCACCCAGCTCCCTCGTGGCCTTCATCAACTCACACTGTGCCTCTCCGGGGGGCTCCTATGGTCACCTCTCTATCAGCACTATGAGGTGCAGACAGCTTTGGGCTAAAAGGCCCCAAAAGACACTCCCAAACAAACCCTATCAAAAGCCTCAAGCCCTCCAAACTACCTGGCCCTATTTGAATCCTTATAATTTCTAAGGCATTGAGCCCTCCTCAGTACCTCCCCAGGACTGCCTCAAGCACCTCCCATACTGTCTTCCAGGCACCCTCGCATAGCCCCCAGAACTCCTGAGACTTTCTGAGGTGATAGTCCTAAGTAACCACTCCCCCCCCTCCTCCTCAGCCCATCTCTGGGATTCCCACCCCAGATGAATCACCAAAAAGGGACCTCACCATCCTTCGGGGTCCAGCCCTGCGGTCCCCATGACCCCACCCAGGGGGCGATGATGCCACATCCTCAGTCCCGGGGACCCCTCCCAACTTGCCAGGTGAGAGCCCTCATATTATTACCTATCTGCCTCAACTCAAAGGGGTGGGGAGAGGACTATATAGGGGAACGTGAAGGAAGGACAGGGAATACTGAAGTTTCAGTACCAGGAAAATAAAGGAATACAGGTGCTAGAGTTCACTCTCGGGATTGAATCAGACTCTTCCAAAGGAGAGAGCGCCTTTAGCCCATCCTGTTCACCAGTGCAATCTGAGGAGGAAGTCTCTATCAAATTCAGGGGTTCCAGCTGCTTGGTGGGGGCACTCGGGGCTGGGCTCCCTCTTCCTTCGGCCCACCTCCACCTTCACACCCCCACTTTTTCCCGTGGTGAAGTTGAAGTCTGAGTTGGACATGCTGGTCAGCAAGTGTCCGGAGGAGCCCTTGGAAGGTGACATGTCCAGTCCCAACTCCACAGGCACACAGGTAAGGGTGGGGAGGCTTTACTTCCGGGACCTGAGTGAAACCAAAGCTGTCATCCAAGTGACCCTAGGATTGCCTCTCCTGCCTTAGGATCCCCTGTTGGGGATGCTGGATGGGCGGGAAGACATGGAGCGAGAGGAGAAGCCTGAGCCTGAATCTGTGTATGAGACTGACTGCCGCTGGGATGGCTGCAGCCAGGAATTTGACTCCCAGGAGCAGCTGGTGCACGTGAGCCCCAGGGGGTAACAGGAATGTTGGCTGGAACCTGTAGGACATTCTGGGCGGGACCCTGGAATCAGGCTGAGAGCAGGAGGTCAGAGGATACTGAGGTCAGAGGTTGAGTGCCCTTTTGAGCAGGCATAAACTCAGAAGATGTAGCTTTGTTTTACAAACTTGGAAGAACTGCCCTAGCCGGTGTGGCTCAGTGGATAGTGTCGGCCTGGGGACTGAGGGGTCCCAGGTTCGATTCCAGTTCAGGGGCATGTACCTTGGTTGCCGGCACATCCCCGGTGGGGGGTGTGCGGGAGGCAGCTGATGGATGTTTCTCTCTCATCGATGTTTCTAACTCTCTATCCCTCTTCCTTCCTCTCTGTAAAACATCAATAAAGTATATTTTTTTAAAAAAGAACAAAACTTGGCAGAACTGAGATGTGGGCTATCGTGTCCTTCCTGCACCATCTTCCCCCGTGAAGTGGAGCCGTAGAGGAATATGGTGTGGCGGGAAGGTCAAGGGAAGGAGGTCTGGGTCTCCTGGCACAGGAGAACCTCAGAGAGCCTCTGCATCTCCTCCCTCAGCACATCAACAGCGAGCACATCCACGGGGAGCGGAAGGAGTTCGTGTGCCACTGGGGGGGCTGCTCCAGGGAGCTGAGGCCCTTCAAAGCCCAGTACATGCTGGTGGTCCACATGCGCAGACACACGGGCGAGAAGCCACACAAGTGCACGGTGAGGCTCCCTCTTCCAAGCTCAGGGTCCTCCTCAAACTGGGGCAGCCCTCCATGGGTCCCTTCCTCCAGAAGCAAATATTAAAAATGTGTGTTTCATGACTGTTGGTATGACGATAAACATGTTGCTATTATATGTTGGAACACTTTCTTGGATTTAAAAGCTAATTTCCTCTTGCTTTTCAAAGAAATTAAAACATTTTTGTGGGACCCTTGAAAGTACTGTGGGCCCCAGGCACTGTGCCTACCACTCTGCCTAACGGGGAAGCCCCGCATGGAGGACAGAAGACACTCCCAGATCACCCCACCCCAAAACAGTCCAAGATCCCCATGCAGGGAGCCCTGCCCCGGCTTGACCAGGAGGTGCTCTGGCCTCAGCTCCATGGCCCTGCAGGCAGAGTGCCTCCGGCTACTTGCTGCCCCAGCTTTTGTCTGCCCTCTTCCCCTAATGATGGGAATTCTCCTGCAGCCCCAGTGCTCTCCCATCTGGAATTATAGTCTCTGACGTATGTCCCATTTGAGTTTCAGGGTTCCTCTAATTCCATGTCCTTCTGTCTGAGCGCTATCCTTTGACCCTTCTATCCCCCAGTTTGAGGGGTGCCGGAAGTCATACTCACGCCTCGAAAATCTGAAGACACACCTGCGGTCACACACGGGTGAGAAGCCATACATGTGTGAGCACGAGGGCTGCAGTAAAGCCTTCAGCAATGCCAGTGACCGAGCCAAGCACCAGAATCGGACCCACTCCAATGAGGTCAGTGCCCCGCCTCAGAGACCCTCCCCACTTGAGAAGCCACCTATCGGGGAGTTCCCCCCTTAAGAAATCCCTTAGCCCAGCACCCACTCCACGGAGGTGAGTTCTCCCCTCCTGTACAATTTACCCGGAGACCATTCTGAAACCAAGAATTTCCTCTTACCACCCTGCCCCCCACTTCTAACCAGCCAAAGGGCTAATTTAAAAAAGACCCATTGTAACTAAAGGAGACCCCTGATCCCTTCAACCCCTGAGTTAATGAGGCTTCACAGACCTGGGTTCACCCTTCATCTCTCCCAGGCCTGGGCTGTCAGTTTTCCTGATCTTTCCCCCATCCTCTCATTTTTTTTACTCCACGGGCCCCACTCTCCGTACTTCCTTGAATGCTGTGCGTAACCCCTTGCCCCTCGCCCTCACTTGATGCCACCCATTTTTTGCATTCCTTCTGCATTCTTCCACTTTCACACCTTTGTCTGCTGTCTTTATTTTCCACTCAACAGAAGCCATATGTGTGTAAGCTCCCTGGCTGCACCAAACGCTACACGGATCCCAGCTCACTCCGGAAACATGTCAAGACAGTGCACGGTCCTGACGCCCACGTGACCAAGCGGCACCGAGGGGACGGCCCCCTGCCTCGGGCACCATCCCTTTCCACAGTGGAGCCCAAGAGGGAGCGGGATGGAGGCCCCGTCAGGGAGGAGAGTAGACTGACTGTGCCAGAGGGTGCCATGGTGAGACGCCCGGACAGGCCTCTGCCTCCATACCCCCCTCCACGCAGCCTTGCTGACGTCTTCCCAGCTCGCCCATCCCATCCTCTCACTCTTCCGTGGCCAGTCCTCTAAGTGTCCCCGTGTGGCTCCTGGGACTGGCCCAAATTAGGGATTTCAGTGCAATGATTCCAAGCCCTTTACCTGTATAATTTCATGTACACCTCACAACAACTTCACGAGAAAGGAACGTACTTTCCCCATTTCAGATGAGGAAATTCAGGCATAGAGAAATTTTCCAAGGTCATAGAACTGAGAGGACGAATTTGAGCCCAGGCGATCTGTGCTCCAGCCTCGGCTCTGCTCATCAACGTCTCTCCTCCTTTGCCCCATCCCTCACCTGCTCAGCCCTCTCTACACCTGTAAGCCTCCCCTCAACCCGAGCAGCCACTGGCTTTTAGCCACTCCCCAACTTCTGGGAAAGGAGGAAGGGTGCCACCCTCAGTCCTCATCTTCCTCACAGAAGCCACAGCCAAGTCCTGGGGCCCAGTCGTCCTGCAGCAGCGACCACTCCCCAGCAGGCAGCGCGGCGAACACCGACAGCGGTGTGGAAATGACTGGAAATACCGGGGGCAGCACCGAGGACCTGTCCAGCTTGGACGAGGGGCCTTGCATTGCTGGCACCGGTCTGTCCACGCTTCGCCGCCTTGAGAACCTCAGGCTGGACCAGCTACATCAACTCCGGCCAGTGGGGCCCCGGGGCCTCAAACTGCCCAGCTTGACCCACACTGGTGAGACCTGGGTGTAGCGGGCGGTCGCTGGGCTGAGATCTGGACCTTCCCTGAAGTTGGAGGGACGCTTCACCCTTCAGAGCTTCAATATAGAAGCTTTGTACACTAGAACAGGCCCCCGTTCCTTAAGACACCGCCCTTCCATCCATCGGAAAACTGTTGTGATATACGTAATCTGGGAGGTGAATGCTGTCCCCTAGCACAGTGCAGTGTACCAGGTACAACCTGTACAACTGTTCACAGCAGCCCGGAACCCCTGGTGACACAGAAGCAGAAGGGGCATGGGAGAAAGAGGAGACAGACCGAATGGTTAGAGTTAAGGAGCCTTTCCCCGGGATTCCAGGACAAGGCTGTCCCAATGGGGCAGGCAGGTGAGATTCAGGGGGCTTCCTGACCACCCTGCCTTTTCTCCCTATTACTTGCAGGCACCCCTGTGTCCCGCCGGCTGGGCCCCCCAGTTTCTCTTGACCGCCGCAGCAGCAGCTCCAGCAGCGTCAGCTCAGCCTACACTGTCAGCCGCCGCTCCTCCCTGGCCTCTCCTTTTCCCCCTGGCTCCCCACCAGAGAATGGGGCATCCTCTTTGCCTGGCCTCACACCTGCCCAGCACTACCTGTTCCGGACAAGATATGCTTCAGCCAGAGGAGGTGGTACCCCACCCACTGCAGCATCCAGCCTAGATCGAATGGGGGGTCTCCCAGGACCTCCCTGGAGAAGCCGAGCTGAGTATCCAGGATACAACCCCAATGCAGGGGTCACCCGGAGGGCCAGTGACCCAGCCCGGGCTGCTGACCACCCGCCCCCAGCCAGGGTCCAGCGGTTCAAGAGCTTGGGTTGTGTTCACACATACCCTACCATGGCAGGGGGAGGACGGAACTTTGATCCCCAACTCCCAACCTCTGTCTACTCACCACAGCCCCCCAGCATCACTGAGAATGTCGCTGTGGATACCAGAGGGCTACGGGAGGAGCCAGAGGTTGGGACCTCCATGATGGACAGCGGCCTGAACCCCTATATGGACTTCCCACCTGCTGATACTCTGGGTTACAGGGGACCTGAGGGAACAGCAGCTGAGCCCTATGGAGCTAGGGGTCCAGGCTCCCTGCCTCTTGGACCTGGTCCACCCACCAACTACAACCACAATCCCTGTCCCCAGCAGGTCTCCTATCCTGACCCCACCCCAGAAACATGGGGTGAGTTCCCTGCCCACTCCGGGCTGTACCCAGGCACCAAGCCTCCAGCTGGAGCCTACAGCCAGTGTCCTCGTCTTGAACATTATGGACATGTGCAAGTCAAGCCGGAACAGGGGTGTCCAATGGGTTCTGACTCCACAGGACCGGCACCCTGCCTCAATGTCCACCCCAATGAGGGGCCTCCATGCCCACAACCTCTGTTCTCCCACTACCCCCAGCCACCCCCTCCCCAATACCCGCCATCAGGTCCCTATCCCCAGCCACCCCCTGATTATCTTCCTTCAGAATCCAGGCCTGGCCCAGATTTTGATCACCCCACTCATTCCACAGGACAGCTCAAGGCTCAGCTTGTGTGTAATTATGTTCAGTCTCAACAGGAGCTGCTGTGGGAGGGTGGGGGCAGGGGAGATCCCCCAGTCCAGGAACCTCTCTACCAGAGTCCCAAGTTTCTGGGAGGTTCCCAGGTTAGCCCAAGCCCTGCCAAGGCCCCCATGGCCACATATGGACCTGGCTTTGCGCCTAACTTGCCCAATCACAAGTCAGGCTCCTATTCTACCCCTTCACCATGCCATGAAAATTTTGCAGTGGGGGGAAATAAAGCTTCCCATAGAGCAGCAGCACCACCTCGACTTCTGCCCCCATTGCCCACTTGCTATGGGCCCCTAAAGGCAGGGGGCACCAACCCCAGCTGTGGGCACCCTGAGGTGGGCAGGTTGGGAGGGGGTCCTGCTTTATACCCTCCTCCTGAAGGACAGGTGTGTAACCCCCTGGACTCTCTTGATCTTGACAACACTCAGCTGGACTTTGTGGCTATTCTGGATGAGGCTCAGGGGCTGAGTCCTCCCCCTTCCCATGATCAGGGGGGCAGCTCTGAACACACTGCACCTCCCTCAGGAGCCCCCAACATGGCTGTGGGCAGCATGAGTGTCTTACTGGGGTCCCTGCCTGGTGAGACACAATTCCTCAACTCTAGTGCCTAAAGTGTGGAATCCCACCCATCACAGATCCACATTTCCTAAGGGGTGTCCATCCCCCCAGAGGAGTCAGGAGAAGGAGCCATAGACCCCTGGGATGCCCCAGGGATAGGAGTAGGGGCTGGGGGCTGTATAAAATCTGTATATATTTGGGGGAGGGATTTGATAATGACACTGTTTCTTAATAAAGGAACTGCATCAGAAAAAGCCCTGCTTTATGTGCTATTATCTTGGGGAGGGGCGATGATAGGGAACAAGAAGAGAAGTAGGGGTTAATTCCCCCACTTTCCTCTTTAGAGAAGCTATCTCACCACATCCCAACCCCTCAGGTCAGACTCACAAAGATGGAGACAGCCATCTGGGAGACACGGGATTTAAAGGGATGTCCTCAGAACACACCACAACACCAAAGGGTACCACTTTTCTCTTCTTCCGTGCCCCAGTCAGGAGACGAGGCTGGTGAAGTCTGTGAGCATCAACTGGACTAGCTGCCCAGGGTAGAAAGCATGGGCTGCTGGGTCAGATGTCTCCTGCTCCGGCCGAAACAGGGTTGGTCCAAACACAATTCCCAGATTGTGGGGGGTCATTCGGTTCTTATCTGAGTGTGCTATCACCCTGTGGGCAAAGGCCAAGAGAAGGGGCTATAAGGAGGCAGCTTTGCCACTTCAAATAAATCTAACCCTTCAAAGATTTGAGCAGGGAAGAGTTCACTCTGGGATCCCTCCATGTAGTGGCCAAAGGAAACCAAGGAGAGAGAGCCTCGAGGGGGATGAGATAGGACCAGTGGAGAAACCTTCAAGATACAACTTGAAGATACAAGCCAGGATACAACCACCTCTTCCCAGCGTCAGAGACTGCCCCTAGAGTGCTCTCTGCTCACAGTTTGGGAGGCTTTAATTCAAATGGCTATCCTCTCTCAGAAGTCACTGCCCAGGCCCAGCTCAGCCAAATAAGCCATCACCACTGTTCCAATGGGAAAGAAGGAGGCAGAGGGAAGGGAGAGGTTAGATTTCCCTTACTTCTCACACAGCATCATTGTGCTGATCTTGGTCCCCATTTCCCCATTTGATGCTGACCACAGGTTTTGACCCTCATAATATGACCCCTGCACAAAAGTTGCCCGTTTCATCAATCTGCTCTAAACGTGGGTATTTCCCTACCTTCTTCACCCCATTCGAATAAAGTCCCTGCTGCATGCCCCACCCCACCCTCTCCCTAATGACCAAGATGTTCAGTTTTCCCGACCTGCATAAATGCTCCAGGAGGTACCACAGAGTGTCTTGGTTGGGCTTCGGCATTGAGGCTATTAATTCTCTTATTTGAGAGAGGCGCTGTTCTGATTCCGAGAGCTCTGTAGAGAAAGAGTAATGGGAAGGGCATGGGGGTGAACTTAGGGAAGGTGCTAGTGCAGGGAGGGTAACATTACTCTTTCCCAGGCCCATGGAAGACATCATTTATGCATAGCAGCTTCCTTTTTCACTGAGCCCAACCGTAGCTTTAGAAATCTTTTCAATTCAGCACTCTAAACAGTCACACACACACACACACACACACAAAACAAACCAACAACAACTGGGGTCGGCACATGTGCTGAAAGTTATTTTCCATCTCTGTGTTCAGGATGAGACAGAAGAGTATAAGAGAACCCCTATTTTATTCTTTACCCCTCACATCTCCCCACGATATCAAGCGTATTGCTCAAAGCTCCCATCCCTTACCAAGGGCAGCACGAAAATGGGGCAGCAGCAGTGGGGGTACCAGAGGCTGGGGTAGCTCCCTGAGAAAAAGCTTCAGGGCTCCAGTGACCACGTGAATGTCATCCCACTCAGCACTGTCCAAATCTAACTGGCCTTCTGGAAGAAGAAGGAGGTATAGAAGGGTTCAGGGCTCATGAAGGGCCAGAGGGACCCAAAGACTGAGAGATCAGGAATCTGGGAGAAGAGCCAGCTGAGGCAGGCATAGGAATGCCTAGGGCAAGCATGTCAAACTCTTGGCCCGTGGGTCGCATGTCTCATTTATTTGGCCCGTGATAGCCTTTGAGTTTGACACGCTTGGCCTAGGGAGTCTACAGTAGGGCAGGATTGCAGAGGTAGGGATGGGGACAACCCTTCCAGGAGCAGGAGATGGGGGAATCATAGGAACAAGGAGGATGTGGGGAATTTTTAAGGGCCCAAAGGGGCCTTTCATGTAAGTACCTTGTCCTGGTTGCTCTGGGAACACGTACCTCCCATCGGAGGTGACCGCCCGCTCTGCAACATGTATGAGAAGAGATTCAGAGCTAAGACATGCAGTTCCAGCCAGAAGACCTCCCTGTCTGCCAGCTCACTCCCTCGGAACTGCCTGTGGTTTTGAGACATGAAGTTCTTAGTACCACCACTTGCCCACAGGCCTTCTCACCTCTGTCCACCAGGAAGCGAAGTTTCTGGACCACTGCCAAGTTCCCGCTCACCCGGTAAATGCCATCCACATCTAGACCTAGGAGATGAGGCGAGGAAAAAGAAGATAAGGATTCTCGCTCTAATGTGTGTGATGAGGTCTGGCGAGGGAACCAAGGGTGGAAGGGAAAAGGCTAAAAGGAAGAGTGAGGGAGGTGGGAAATTCCAGGCCTTGGTCTGCTGGCAGGGTAGGCCTGGGGCCTCTGGGAAAATTACCTCTCTTATCTACAGCAGCAATGCAGCGCCGCACAAAGCTGGGCACAGTGTCTCCTTCCCGCTGGCACAGCGATTCCAGCTGGCAGCCGAACACCTGGTCTGGGGAGACACAGGATGAGGTGGCAGTGTCACCCACAGAAGCTCTTCTCCGCACAGGCCTTCCCTCCAAAGTCGGGCCCGCCCTCCTGGCTGCCTGTTCTAGGCCTGTGCAAGGAGGTACACCCACCTCCCAAAGTCAGCAGTAGTGGGAAAAGCAATGGTCTCCGAAGAGCAATTCTACTCCGAGCCTCACTGACGTTTTCTCATCCATGAAATGGGCCGAGGCCCAGATCAGGAACGCAAAAACACTCCCGGAGGCACGAAGGAGAAAGGCACCCGCTGGGCCAGCCCACCTCACCTCGGAGCAGACCCCGCTCCTGCAGGCTTTGCAAGGGCGGTCTCTTAGCGATCAGCCGCTTCAGTTTGTTCCGCACGCGGTTCTGCTCGGTTCCCTCCGGGCAGCGACCTGTGGGAGGCCGGGGGTCGGAGTGTGAGCACAGCTGCCGGGAGGGGGAACCTGGAAATAGCCCCCGAGGCCCGCCCCCAGGCCCGCCTCTCACTGGAGCTCCGGCGGCCGCCGAAACGAAGCAGTGGCTTGGGCACCGGCTCCGACTCCTCTTCTTCGTCCTCCCCAGCGCTCAGCTCCCCCAGCTCCGCCGGCCCCGAACCTGACAGGCGCAGCTCCAGCGGGTTCTCCCGATCCTAGATCCAGGCGGGTGAGGTGGGCCGAGTAGGAGATGGGAAGAGAGGAGAGAAATCTGCACCCCCAGCTCCAAGCAAGGAGACCCTAATTGGCTGCTGGGGCTCCACGTCCCAGCCCCACCCCAGGGCCCCGCACTGAGCCCATCCTGCCTCCCATTGCCCCCCAGCCCTACGGCTCTCCCCCACTCTCTCGCCCCGCCCCCGCCTGCCCCTCTCACCAGGCGCTCGATGACCGCCCGCAGCGCGTGGTGCCAGGCGCGCAGCTCGGCCTCGAGGTCTGACTGCAGCAGGAATTCGTGGCCGGGGACCGTGCGGATCTGGGGCGCCGGCGGGGGAAAGGCGTGGGTCAGCGGGGAGGAGCATATAGAGCGGGGAGGCCGAGGGGGAGACTCCGCGGGAAATGGAGGGCGCACCCCCCGGGTCAGAGGAGGCTTGGAGGATGCTCGAGAGGCACTCACGTGCAGGACGTTGCGGCGGCTGGACAAGTGTCGGCCGTGGGCCAGGGCCGCCCCGCGTAGGTCCACGCTGCTCTCGGGCCGGCTGCCCGCTGGCCCCTGGGAGTCAGGGGAGAAACTGAGGCCGCGGTGCGGTTTCCCTCACTGTCTCCCTCTCGCCGGGTGGACCACAAGGACGTGGGAGGTTGCGCTGCTTCCTAATTCCTCCCCTTCCCCCACGCCCCCGTGCCCACAGCTGGCCTGAGGCGGGGAGAGCCGTGCCCTCGGGCACCGGCCCTCCCCTCGCTCACTCACCCAGGCTGCAGAGGAGGGTGCCGCCCGGGGCGGCTCTCGGTAGAACATCAGGCTGTTACCCGCTAGCACCACCCAAGACGGGCACCAGTTCTTCCTGCAGGGGCAGAGGGGCAGCAGCCGCGCAGAGGCCGTTTAGAATCCCTCGGGGAGGGCGCTCTCCCAACACTGCTCTACCCGACGGGAGGGGTCCAACAGCCGGGCCTCACCGGAGCTTGCGTCCCCCCTGAGCAATCTTAGTCACGTTGAGCTGGCCCGACTTCTCCACCTCCTGGGAAATGGAGAAGGGGTACCAGTAAGTCACCCAGTGCGCCTCACAGAACCTCGGCTTAAAGTTTCGAGGGAGGCTGGGAAAGGGAGGCTGGGTAAGGGAGGCTGCGTAAGGGAGGCTGGGTAAGGGAGGCTGGGTAAGGGAGGCTGGGTAAGGGAGGCTGCGTAAGGGAGGCTGGGTAAGGGAGGCTGGGTAAGGGAGGCTGCGTAAGGGAGGCTGGGTAAGGGAGGCTGCGTAAGGGAGGCTCCCCAGAGAACAGTCAGAAAGAGGAAGATGTTTCGGAGGAGCAGGAATTGGGGGGTGGGGCTGGGAGGATCTTGCATTCACACGAAAATGGGAAACTTACGTGAGGGTCGTCCAGGACCTGCGGCAGAGGCCGAAGGGGCTGCTGGGCTGCAGGCTGGTCTCGGGGGTTGAGCTGGGAGGTGCGCGGGTGGAGGCAGGGTGAACCCTGGGGCAGGGGGTTGGAGAAAAACAGGTGGAGCAAACTCTACCTTGGAAGTCCCTCGCTGCGGAGGAAGAGGAGTGCGGATGTGGGTGACAGGAGTGTAATAAAGAAGAATGTCTTGCATAAGAGAAAGTGGTGAAAAGATGGCTTTTCCTGCGTTAAACGGGAGGAGGCAGGGATCTCACCTGGGGGTTGAGCAGTTCTGGGGACCCGGTGTCAGATTCTGAGCCCTTGGCCTGAGGTTGCAGGACACCGTTGTCCCTGTTCAGGGTCTGCGTTCCCTCCATGGAGCCAGGGTTCTGGGGGGGAGGGGGGGGAAGAGGAGGTAGGTTGAGAGCAGGTTGAGGGGGGCACCCTTCTCACAATTTTCTGATTCTTTTGATCTTCTGCGAGCCCCAGAAAGCAAACACGCTGCCTTGGAATACAGCAGGGGAGAGGAGGAGATGGAAGGGACAAAGAGAGAAGCAGGAGGGAAGGTCTCACCGTCTCCTGGGTTCGAGTGCGGCGTGGAGGCTTCCAGGACTTGCAGCCAGTCAGCGCGTTTCTGTAGAAGCAGCGTCCGGAGTTGGGGTCCAGGTGCTGCTCCCAGGCGTCCAGCCTCTGCAGCGGGGGACACGCAGGGCTTGGGGGTGGGGACTGGAGACAGCGGCGAAGGTCCACTAAGTTACAGTACACGGGGGGCTCTGACATGAGGAGCTGGGGTCCAGCCTGCCAGGAAAGGGGGGAGAAAGGGGTAGGTATTCTCCCCAAACCTCTCTCCACCTAACTACCTCCCCCTCTCCCCCACCATTTTCTCACCACCAGATCCTGGCTGGGGTTACCCAGGTACTGAGGGAGAAACCTGGTCCTCGGCTGTGTTTTTTTTTTTTTTTTTCTCTCCCTCCCTCACAGTCTATGCTCTTCTCCTCACTTCCTGTTGCCAACTTCCCTCCTCCCCCACCCAACCCCCACCCCAGGGCCGCAGGAAAGGGGAACAGGCGTGTGTGTGTGTGTGTGTGTGTGTGTGTGTGTGTGTTGGGGAGGGGTGGTTTGAGGGGAGCTCCCCACCCTCACATCCTCCAGAGTAAAAGGAGGCAGAGAGGAGGGGGCATGAGAAAGGAGGGGCCACTTTTCAACCACTAGTAACTAAGAGAGGGGAGGGGCTGAGTCTCCAGGAAGAAAAAGGAGTTCCATCTCTAGAGGTGACGAGACCTGACACAGGACAAACCCTGCCTTGGGTCAGGAGTAGGAGGAAGAGAGAGAAAGCACAGCTGAGGTTGGCTTTCTTTCAGTCCCTCTATCATCTGCCAGGCTCCATGTACCCTCAGGATCTTTACTACTTGCTGTCCTGTCCCTCAGCTGGAATTCTTTCTCATCTCCTCGTTTGCATCAGGCTGTCTCTGACTTCTCCTTATT
The DNA here is from genome assembly GCF_951640355.1 of Cnephaeus nilssonii. Classification (NCBI taxonomy): domain Eukaryota; kingdom Metazoa; phylum Chordata; class Mammalia; order Chiroptera; family Vespertilionidae; genus Cnephaeus; species Cnephaeus nilssonii. The sequence goes on from NC_137077.1 coordinate 54,590,660, forward strand.
CAGATTCAACTAAACATCATCCACTCAGAGATGCCTGCCT